>NW_006399900.1:5582971-5610929 GCF_000299155.1 Elephantulus edwardii | reverse complement strand
ACTGGGGTAATCAGGATGGGTGTGTCAGAGGCAGTGCGGTTGGCGCAGGATAGAGCAGGGTTTAGGGCTGTTGTGCATAGGGTCGCTATGAGTCGAAAACGACTCGATGGCACATAACAACATCCACAACATGCAAAGTCATTTGACTCGTTGGGTCACAACAAATTGTGGCTAAATTTGAGCAGAATGGAAATCCCAGAACACTTGATTGTGCTCATGTTTCATGTGAAACTTACACTTGGACCAGGAAGCAGTCCTCAGAACAGAGAAAGGAAACACTGAGTGTTTCAGAATCAGGAAAGGAGTGCATCAGGGATGTGTCTTGTCTCAAATCTTTTCAACGTATATGTGGAACAGATTATTCTCTAGATGCTAGGCTCTATGAGGAGGAAGGAAAAAAACCCCAAAAACAACAAAAAAGATTCTCATCACTGGGCCAATTGGTAGTACCATGACAGATGGAAGAGAGACTGAGGTTACTACAGCTTGCTCGGTTCCACAATCAACACTCTCTGCACCAGCAGTCAGGAAACCAAAAGACAAATTGCCCTCAGAAAATCTGCAGTTATGGGCCTTTCAAGAGTGCTGAAAAGCAACAATGTCAGACTAGAGACTAAGGTGTGCCTGGTCCAGGCTGAGGTCTTCATAATTACTTGCCATGCATCAGAGAGTTGGACAATACAAAAGGATGACAGAAGAAGAATTGATGCCTTTGAGATGTGGTACTGGAGAAGAGTATTGAACATACAATGAACTGCCAAGGGAATGAAGAGTACTGTCTTGGCGAGGGTGAACCCAAGTGTCTCCTTGAGGCTAGGATGTTGAAGTTCTGTCTTAAATACCTTGGGCACATGGCCAGGAGGGACTCGTCCTTGGAGAAGGGCATCATGCTTGGAGGGTCAGTGCAGGAATTGAAGGCCCAAGATAAGATGGTTTGACCCAGTAACTGTGGCAATGGGAGTAGGTGCGTCAGAGTCAGTGAGACTGGTGTAGAACAGGGAGAGCTTCAGAACTGTTGTACATAGGTTCACTATGAGTTGCAAGTAACTCAACAGTACATAACAACAACAACAGCAACATAAACAGTAAATAATAACCTGAGAATGTACATCTCAAAAGAGCTACTTGAGGGAGAGAATTGTTTAAATGAGGGAGAGAATTGTTTAAAAAGAATATATGATTAGGTATTATAGGAGTCCAGAATCAAGGCTGCATAATGGAGTGGACTTAGGAGGGAGGGATTGTATAATAATGAAATCATTTTTATTTTACTTTTTGAAGAGTGAATTGGGGGGAGGGGTAGACAGGGAGAAAAGTGCAACAATGAATGATTGGAAATCCAAAGTCTGTAAACTTTCATTAAAGTTAATAAAAAAATAAAAAAACTTTAAAAAAAGAATAAGAAAAAAAAAAAGGAAAAAAAAGTGCTACTTTTGAAAAACCAAGACAAAACAGCAAAGAACCGTGATCAGAAAGTGTTGGTGTTTTTGATTTTGTTGTTTGGGTTTTTCAGGAGCAAGACAATAACCTTTCCCTTCTTGGATCTGTGAAACACAGTGTGTGGGAGAGGAACAAAAAAAATAGCTAGAAACAAAGAAATTTGCAAGAAAGCAGAACTTCAGGAGACAGTAAGGCCTGGCTCAGAGCAAAAGCATACTGAAAGGCATATGAAAAGGAGTTAAAAATCTACCATGCCCCCCAAGAGAATATGTTCACTTAGCCATTGTTAATAAGCCATGATACATTCTAAATTAGTGAGAGAAAAGCATGAACATTTTAAGAGATTAAATTTCTCTCAAATATCACATGATTTAATGAAAAGGTCAAGATTCATCTGACATAAGCAATATTATTCCTTGTTTCATAGCTTCTGAATGCAGCTTGAAATTCTCACAGACTTTACTTCAGACATTGTAGTTGTTGACTGCCTTCGAGTCAAGAACAACTCATAGTGACACTATGAACAAAAGGCCTGAAACCCCTCTACAGCTATCAACATTTATCAAAGTTCACAGAGTCTAGAGGTATGTTATTTTGTAAGTGGATGCCACTCCTGCTTCCAAAGATATTATAGTGATTGTTTTGGGGGTGGGGTGTTTTGTTGCTGGTTTTTTGTTTCGTTTTGTTTTGTTGGTTTTTTCCTTTGTAGTAATTGTTTTTAAATAATCTTCAAGAAGATTTTACTTGTGTGTGATATTAACAATGTTCACCCTCTATTGGATCATCTTTTTTCCCTTTTTTCTTCAATGGAAACAAATAAGGATCATTTCCAGTCGATTGACTAGGCAACTGCCTTCCAAATTTCTTGACATGGAGTAGTGAACATGTTCAGGGCTGTATTGTTTGCCGAAACACTTCAACTGATGTTCATCAGTTCCCAAACAATAACTTTTTTGTTCCTTCAGTGTAGCTTAGACTTATGACTTCAGTACCATGAGATTTTTTATCTGCTTCTACTTCCTGAAATTGCTCAGTGTCAATCAACTCTGCAATTTTGTCAGTATCTCTGCATTTTCTTTCTTCCATCTTCTATTAATGCTTTCTGTTGCATTCAATATTTTGTCCATAGATTGCTTCAGTGTTGCAATGTGAGACTTGAATTTTTTTTTCTCCAGCTTTTCTGTTTAAGAAATTAGGAATGAGTTTTTTCCCTTTTGGTTTTCTAACTTTGTATCTTTTTATTTTGAATTTTGTTTTGTATTTTCAAATTGTCCTATCAATCCTCAAGAACCATCCCCCCCCTTTTTTTTCATCAGCTTTAGCCACTCAGTGTTCAAAAGCAAGTTTCATAGACTCTCTGACCCCTATTATTTTGGTTTTTTATTTCTGTCTTGTATTTTTAATGACCTTTTTCTTTCTTCATGTACAATGTCCTTGATACCATCTCACAATTCATCTGGTCTTCATGTATTAATGTTCAACGAAGCAAAACTGTACTGTTCTTGAGATGGCTTTTATAGTTTATATGGATAAACTCAAGGTCATATTTTGGCTCTTTTGGACTTGTTTTAATTGTCTTCAGCTTAAATTTGAATTCTCACTTGGGTAATAGATGGTCTGTTTCACAGTGAAATAGACCCTGGAATAAAGTAGAGAATTCCAGAAAAACATTTCCTTTTAATGACTATGCAAAAGCCTTTTACTGTGTAAAACATATTAAATTATGATTACTATTTGGAAGAAAGGAAATGTCCTTATGTGCAACCTGTGTGTGAACTATGAAGCAGTTGTTCAAACAGAATGAGGTTTCAAATCCAATTTAAGCAGGTAAATGTTTTAATCAATTTAAGTTCATAGTTTAAGATAAAAGAAAGGTATATGTCAGGGTTATTATATATTTTCATTATATTTCATCAATTGGTACACTGAATAACCTAAGAAGATGGAATACTGTGGCATTCATTAGGTTGGCGGAAGATTCATCAACAATACTACTTATGCGGATAACACATACTTGTTTGCTGAAAGTGAAGCATATTTGAACCACTTCTTGAAGAAGGTCAAAGGTTACAGGCATCAGTATAGACTGACCTCTGCATCAAGAAGAAAAAAAAAATCCTCCAAACTGGACCAATAGGTTACATTATAATAAATAGAGGAAGGATAGATGTTGCTAAAGATTTAATTTTCTTTAAATTTATACCTAACACTCATGGAAATATCTGTTAGAAATCAAAAGATACATTGTAATGGACAAATCTGCCATCCATGACATCACTAGTGCCGAAGAACAAGAAGATTAGTTTAAAGACTAAGGTACACCTCTCCTGAACCATAGTCTTTTTAATAGCTTTGTATGAAAGAAAACTGGACAATCAATAAGGAATAATTAAGAATGAATGTCTTTTAATTGCGGAGTTGTTGGAAAATACTGACTATAACATGGATTGCCAAAGAGTAAAGAGGTCTGCTTTAGAGGAAATGCAGACAGAGTGGTCCTTAGGCGCAGACCCCACATGTATTGGACATGTTAACAGAAGAGGATCCTTAGCAGCATCACTTCACATCACTGAACATGTGAACAGAAGGTTACATCCATGAAGAAGAACAAAAAAAACACACTTGCAAAGTAGAACTTTGGTGAAATAGAGGTAGTTCTGTTTGCATAGAGTCGCTGTGAGTTAATTGACTTGATGGCATCCAACAATATCAACAACAAATCTAAAATGTCCTAGAAAGCAATAAAACACAAGCCTATATACTCTATTATTGTCCTTCCTATCATGAAGAACAAACTTTCTATGCCTGAGTTTCTGTGTGCACCCCACAGAAATACTTGCTCTTTCAACCTCTTACTGCATACAGGCGTTGTGAGGCAAACTGAGAATGTATGGGTTATGCCTTGAAGTCTGAGGAGAAAGGGCATCTTGGAAACACAGGCAGTCCATGGCTTTATCTCACAACACAAACTCTTCACTTCAATACAAATCCCAAAACCATCAGTACCCTACAGGACCAACTGTACATCCATGGTGTACATCTTCACAGAAACAGGCTGGCGCATGTTCACCAGGGGAGTTTCTGGTGGGTTTGAACTGTCTGCCACTTGGTTAGCAGTCAACAGTTTCAAGCTTTGCACTTCCAGAGTCACTTGATCTTCATTATAGCATCTGTGGTTTGCAAAGACTTGTCAATGGCTCTACTTCTCCCCCAGCTGGCAAACTCCACAGTTATTGATTTTGCTGAAATTTTGGATTAGTGCTTTTCTTAGACTCCCCAGAAACTGATTAACTCCACGAGTATATTTTTATGTGTTCAAATATTCTGTAATTAGCTTTCTCATGTAAAAAAATCAGAGTTCAGTTGGACAAGTACTAAGAAGCTGCACTGCAAGCTCTAAGGCACTTGGTTCAAATCCACCAGCTGCTCCTCACGAAAGGGATGAGTAATTTCCTCCCATGAAATTACTGCCTCAGAAACCTGCTAGCGGATCAGCTGAGTTGGCTCCATCCTGATGGTACAGAACAGTAACATGTAAAATTAAAGCGTATAAAAACATGGTAAAAGTTATAGAGGAAAGGGGATGAATTTAGTGACCCTCACTTCTGGCCAAGTCACCCTCCAAGTCTCTAAGAAGTTTTCAGAGGCCATATCAATACATCCAAATTCTGTAACAAAACCTCTTTCCCTTGTAGACTCTGTTCTCATACACCTCCATTTTTTTCCAACTGAAATCTAATGATAAAATGAGTAGTTAAAATGAATAGTTAAGACAGGGATAAAATGTTAAGTGTTAGCCATACTGATGGGAAATGATATTTTTAAAACCAAGAATTCAATGTAAGTAAGGCTTACAAAAACGCAATATAAGCATCTGTTGTTTCTCCTCAGGACAGTGTAATAATTAATCAAATCATACCAGGAAAAGTGCATCACCATTTTAGAGGAAGAAGTCATCCATTTTTTTATAATAAAACATATTTGCCTTCAGCTGATCTACTTAAAGATATGCAAATGGTCTAAATCAGCCTCACACTTTGAAGAAGCTTTCTTACTTAATATTTCCTAAAGCTTTAGATCATTTAGGTCTGGAACTAAATCACCCCATTAGCCCAACCTGGATTCAAACAATAGACCTGTAAGGAGGGCAATAATACCACAGAAATATTAGAATAATCAACTCGACATGGTCAAAATGGCAGCATTTTCCTAGGCATAAATTTCAGAAAACGGTGAGGAGAAGGATTAATGGAAGTGAAATCGCAGGGAGAAAGCAGGAAGGGCACAACAACAATGTAGGTATTGTGATTAATGTCACTATTAAAATGTTAGGAAGCTCTGGTGGTCTAGTGGCAAGAAGCTGCACTGCAATCCCCAAGGCAAGTGGTTCGAGGCTGGACAATCTCTTCCGATGTGATTAACTGCCTCTGAAAATCCACTGGAGGGTTAACTATGGATTAGTTCTGGCTTTATAGTACACCGTAATAACATTAAAATAGTAGATCTAGTGCTGAATATACGGTTATCGAAATGAAGCAAACCTTCCCTCAATTCCCCTCACAATTGTATACACCCAAATCTGCTACACACACACACACACACACACACACACACTGAGAGAGAGAGTCAGAGACAGAGACAGAGACAGAGACAGAGACAGAGACAGAGACAGACAGACATCAACCTGAACAGTAAGATTCTTTTCTGTGGACATCAATCTTACACTACCATCTTAGAAAGAAAATGTAGAACTCCTATTTCTTAATAACAAGAAATATGGGCCCTGTAGGAAGTATTATTTAATAAAAACCAAGAGAGTTAAAGGGCGTGATTTGCCCTTTGTGGACTTTTCTAACTAAAAAGCGTTTAGGACACCTTTAATCCCATTTTGCATAAATTTCTTACTACATTTAGTATCTTAATGGCATGATTGTAAGCACAGTTGCTCTCTGTTCTGGCAAATTGCCACAAGACCAAAATTTTACTCTTTTAAAACACTGTAAACATTGTTAAAATTAAAAAAAAACAAACTATAAAGCAATTTTTTTAAATACTCTTCAGATTTTATGAACTTAGGAAGGCCACAGAAATTTTTACCCTGAGGTCCCAGGTATTACATTTCTATTTATTCTACTCATTCATTTTCCTTTCCATTTGGTCCTTAATTGCTGAAACTATCTGAAGTTCTATATATGTATGTTTAAATCCTAAAAACCATGCAAACATCAATCCAATAACAAGAATTAACTATGGAAATGAAAGACAAGTACATAATAGATATGTGCCCTCAGCCATTAATTATCTCCCCCACAATTACAGGGTGTATTGTTGTTGCTAAGTGCTGTGGAGTTTATTACAACTCATGGTGACCTTATAAACAATGGATCTGAAACCTGTCCTATCCTCATGACCATCCTAACCATCTCAGATATACCTGAGCCCACAGTTACAGTCACTGTGTCAATCCATCTTGTTAAGTGTCTGCCCTCTGTGGAGTTGTTGCTTTTATTTATATACAAAATACTGATTTATTTACAAAGTTTGAAAACATTGTTTTTTCACAAAAGATCCCCTTCCCAATTCCTTCACCTCCCCAGCCATTGAACTGTGCAACCCCCTATGATTAACACTCCACCCCACGCCCCCACCCATCATGACCCCTCTGCTTCCACACTCCCTCCCCTTTAATTTTAATATGAAAATAGTAAACAAGGAAGAACAAACCAAGATAATGATAAAATAGCATTATGATGGAAAATGTATCTGACACTATTTTTTAGGGAAAAAAATCCTTAAAGCTAAAAAGTGAAGAAGCGTTGCTACTGAAATAAGTCAAAATCAACTCACAGTTGACCCTCCATTGGGTGTTTTGTGTTTTGTTTTGTTTTGTTTTGTTTCTCTTTCCCTCCACCACGGCCCAACCCCCCGTCAGAGGGGTAATGTGCCTGTGGATGTTCTAACAAGATTTATGGGAGGCAAATGTCATACAAAAGCATGAACACCCTATCATCATGTTTATGAACCAGAAAAGGATCCCTCATTGGAATTTTGAGGCTGTAAAGCACTCCAGAAGATATTGTCCAAAGGAAATTTCCTGATGGAATAGCAATACAACCTCCTTTAGAGTAGGCCAAATAAAGGTAGTTTATTCCTTAAATATAGTTGTAATATGAGATAATACACAAGAGCAAACCTAGAAACAGCTCTTAGAATTTACAGAGTAATCATGTAAGCACAGAAATATTCACATGGAGAAAACAAATTTGCTATATAAATGTTCACCCAAAGCAAAATAGAAGTTATAAAGAAATACATAATCAGACTTAATAGTATAGTAAGTAGAAATTTCTTCTAATAATCAAATATCCAAATAATTCTTTATTATAAAGTGTGTTAATAATGGTTTTAGCAACAATATCAAATTGACTAACTAGCAAACAGGTATAAAGAGTTAACTATGTGAATTCAAATTGACAACAGTTAATAAAAAACTCCAGGGAGATGTTTAAAGAACAGAGAGTTTAAAATTAATGATTATGGAATAATACAGTAGAGTTGGTGAGAATTATGACTCATTTCAAATATAAACCTAATGCTACTAAACTGTATGTAGAAATTATGAATGCAGGGAGTTCTGGTGGCCTAGTGGCAAGACACTGCACTGCAATCCCAGAGGTACGCACTTCAAATCCACCAGATGCTCTGCTAGAGAAAGAGGGGGCAATCTCCTCCTGTACCAGTCAGATCTGATTTGACAGTACACGTAAAAATAATACAATAAAAATTAAAAAAAGAAATCATGAATGGACATATGATTGGTTGTGAATACTGTCACCACGTAAACAAAATAAATTTTAAAATACATTGGCTTTCAATAACTTATTCTATTTCTGTGGTAAAACAAAAACCCAAATTGTAGTCCAATCACCTGAAACAATGAAAATGCTATTAGGATAAAATGTTCAGGTAAATAATATCTATATCATCCTCAGAAAGTAAAAAATAAAACATAACTAGAAAGGTATATAAACTGGACGGCACATATAAACTGAGGTTGTATGACAAATATCCCTTTAACAAGGAGTATAAAAACTAGATCTAAGGAGAAAAAATTACAGTCTACTTATACAAGCCACATTATTATTTAAAGTGTTCTTCCCTTGCAAACGTCGACTTGTGAAGAATTGGTATTTGGTTCCTCACTTCAGTGCACGCGAATGCATTAAACAAAGTCAGAACTAACTGCAAATTGTGAGAAACATTGACTGAGATGGAGCACTCGTATGGATTAAATACAGGGAGAACTGCATGTGATTTTTCTTCTTTTCTTCCACCATCTAGAGTGACCCCTCCAGAGCATTTTACTCAGGTTTTGTACAAACTATTGCAAACAAACAAACAAAATTGTGTTATTCAATGTGTGGAGGAGGACCGTCAATGATATGGATTGATTCTGTACTGAGGTAATGGGGATAGGTGTGTGGGGAGACAGTGAGATTGGCACAGGATAGAGCAGTGTTTAGGGCTGTTGTACCTGGGGTCGCTATGCGTTGCAAACAACTCGACAGCACATAACAACAACAACAATCCACGTAGGGAGAGTGGGGGATCAGAACGAAACAGTAATTAAAAATCTGATATGATGGTGAAATTAATATAATTTCTTATTTTAATAAGATTATCTTAATTTACTGCAGCCCTATATAGAATTTTAGTAGTATGTATTTTTAGCAGTTAGGATTGTTTAAATATATCATGTCTTATAATTTGTTTTTGTTTCTATATATCACTTTAATAACAGTTTGAAATTTTGTTGTCTTCTAAATGTCAAATGTAGATACTTTTGAGTTTATCTGTATTATAAATTCTTTTTAATGAAGTGTTTCGAATTTTATTTTATATTGGTTTCATACAAAACCCATATACATTTCTCTATTTACATTGTGTTTCATATTACAAATCCCATACATGACGTTTTATAAAACCATTGATCCATACCCATCATTAATGCATACTTTCAAGTGCTCACTGGATCTTTCCTAATTCCCTCAGTCTAGCTTTTCTCTCCTCTCCACCTTTGGACTTTGGTACACATCTTACTATTAATCCTTCTATTTTTACAACAGTGGTCTTATGCAGTATTTGTATTTATGAGACTGAGCTGGTTCACTAAGCATAATATTCTTCAACGACTCCTATATTTTATAGTATTTTTCAAAATCCTTACTCCTGAATAGTGCTGAATAGTGTTCCATCATATGAAGGTACCACAATTTCTCAATCCATTCATTTGTTGATAGACATTTGGGCTGTTTCCATTTTCTTGCTATTGTGAATAACGCTGCTAAAAACATCAGTGTACAAATCTCTATTTGTGCCTTGGTTCTATTTTCTTCAGGATATATTCCTAGCACTTGAATAGTTGGATCATATGGAATTTCTATGCTCAGTTCTTGAGGAAACAGCAAACTGCCTGCCAGAGTGGTTGGACTATTTTTAAGTCCAACCAGCAGTGGACGAGGGTTCCATTCTCTCCATATCCTCTCCAACATTAACAAAGGTTTTTGTTTTTTTTAAAATTCATCTTTTCTAGATATGGGAGTGTTGTTGTTGTTGTTGTTGTGTATCATCAAGTAAAAAACTGACCCGTAGCTAACCCTCAAACAGGTTTTTGGAGACTAAATCACACTGGAGATTACCCATCCCTCTCCCATGCAGCAGCTAGGTGAAACAAATGAAAGCCATCAATATTCTATTTGGGGAAAGAAAATAGCTCTCCAAGTAAAATTATATATGTATTTCTTGGATGTTTAAATATATCATGTCTTATATGAATGTGAAGTTTGCCATAATACAGTGAGTTTGTTAATAACTTGCAGAGTGAAGAATCCATTGACAGTAAGAGGAGAGAAAAAACAGGATAATAACCTAAATTATATTATGTCTTGTTCCTAATTATCTTAAAATTAGAAGAAAAAATTTCTCCATAACCTCATACATAGGAAGGAGACGAAGGTGTTAGTTTAGGATTAAAAGAAAGTATCCCTATCCATCACATAGAGGAATTCTTTGATTCACCATTACTACTTATATATAGCTATAGTGCTGTTAGGGGCAGTATCAATTATGGGTCTTCATTGTGTGATCATTCAGTAGAAAATAAAATATTCCATCTGTCTTTAATGCAGAAACTATTGTGTGATTACTCCAACATGAACCATTTTTTAAAAGTTTCACAAGATGAATGAAGTTTGAAACCATACTAAATAAAAAAATTAAAATAATATATTTATAGACATGAAGAAAATATGTAGAAAACAAAAAATTGTTAGTGGTCATTGGGGGAATAGGGTAGTAACTTTATGTTAATAATTGTCGAATAGTTAAAAATATTTATTAAAAATCAGTGAATTATACTGATGTGTCAAAAGCGATAGAGGTTACCCATGGTGAACAGTGTTTGGTGGAGCTCCTAGATTAAAACAGTTTGGAAGCAGGGGCAGCATCCATTCTGAAATAGTTTGCTTCCAGGAACTTTATTAACTTAGAAAAATTATGATAGTTATACCACACAGTTCTGGTCTTTCATTCATTGAGTCTATGACTCAACAGCACTTAACAACAGCTGAATTATATAGATAGAAACTTTTGAACTGGTATGTGTTTAGATGCAAATTTTTTTCACTATTATTTTAAGGAATCAGGTTAGTCCTAGGGTTTATGAAAAACACTCAGTCTTATTCCCATTAACTATTAAAACGGTAATTTGTTAATGAATGGAGACTAGTAGAATAATTTATATTCTGTAATCTCTGTAACAAAGTAAAGAGACATTATTTTCAAAACAGTGATAACATTTCATTTGTCATATATTTGAAAATATTGAGTATATTATTATGTTAGCAAAGTAATAGGCAATATTAAAAAAACATATTATCCTTGCTTTTAAAATCAATGTTTTGATTACTCTTAGATATTTTTCTCAAGATGAAAATTCATTCTACCATATTTTCTAAAAGTATTATCTAATAGTTTACTGTTGTTGTTTTTATTGTTATGTATCATCACTACCAGTAATAATTTGTTTATAAAGAATTGTATTATCAAATCAAAGCCATAAGGTTAAAATCCATCATATACTCCTCAGGAGAGATGGGCAATCTCTTCACATGTGATTTACAGCCATCAAAAGCCTCCTTGAATGTTGACATTTCCTCAAAAAAGATGCAAACAGAAATGCCATATGATCCAGCTATTAAACTCATAGGAATATACTCTAAATTAGAACTGAGACATAAACAGGGATCTGTGCACCAATATTCATGCCAGTGTTAGTCACCATTGCAAGAACATGGAACCAGCCCAAATATCCAACCACAGTCTAATGGAATGAGAGACTGTGGTACATTCACATGACAGAATACTATGCTGCACTTAGGAGCATCAATTTTGAAAAGTAATACATAACTTGGGAGAGACTGGAGGGCATTATGTTGGGTGAACTAACTCACTCTCATAAGAATAAATACTGCATAGGATTATTATTGTAAAAATAGAAGGATAAGTAGTAAAACATATATGAAGATCCAAGGAGAGAAGGTGTAGGAATAAAGGAATGAGGGTGGGAAGGGGGATTCATAAAGTCACACAAATTGGTGAGTGAAGGGAGGCAGGGTAAAGGAAATGGGAAAGATTCAGCAGGGATCTGGAAAGATAGGCTAATGATGGGTATGGCTTAATGGTGAGTGATTTTATAAAACATAATGAATGAGAATGATTGTATGAAACAATAGGAATGAAGGATAGTGTGAAACACAATGCACATGGAATTTATGTGCGTATCAATGCAAAATTCTTTAAAAAAGAAAAAAAACACCAAAAAGTCTGCTTGAGGGTTAGTAATGAGTTGGTTCTGTTTTAAGAGTACATAATGAAAACAGTAAAGTACAGATAAAATAGAAAACATGCTAATTATAACATACTTGGACAAATATCTTCTAAGGTCAAAGTGGCTTTCCTAGATTTTATCCACATACTTCTCCAAATATGTAAGATCTACTTAGGAAACCCGATGGGGCAGTTCTGTTCCATCTTGTTTGAGTTTTATGAGCTGGAATTGACTCACTGGTAATAGATTTGGTTTGGGTTTGTGTTTTTTTTAATAGGAGCACATAATTGTTATTCTTTGCAAATTCATGAGTGGTTTCAAAATAGGGCCAATGGCCACAGTTTTAACGTCCATTTTAGCACAGTATTTTTTAAATCATAATAGTGTTTACAAATGTTATTACTTAATACCAAGTTGATTACTTATTTATTACTTTCTACTTATTTCCCCCACCCCATGCTGTCAGAACTGACTCATAGTGGATCCTCCAGTGACTTTTTAAGGCTCTAAACCACACAGGAAGAGATTGCCCGCCATCATTCTCCAAAAGAGCTCCTGATTACTTCCAACCTCTAGAAAGATACTTATTAGAGAGAAAGTTTTACAGCTCCTTCAGCATTCATTAACAAATGAAAGTGGGTTTGCTTCACATTTGGGGACATTTCTTCAGCAGAAGCAAGTGACTATTCAAGGCCAGTGTTCTCACTTTATGAAGAAACTCACAGAGAGGAACACAGAAGCAAATGATGTCTTTTAAAACCTAGGCTTGTATACTGTTATCTCCCTCATCTGTTTCAATGCAGTATGCATAATTTATCCAATTTGGGTATTATGGTTATGACAAGAGTCCAGAATGAAGGTTGCCTAGTGGAGTGTACTCGGGGGTGGAGGGATTATATGCCAATGAAGGAATTTTTCTTTTTTCTTTTCAAAGAGAAGAGTGAAGGGAGGGGAGGGGCAGGGAGAAAGAAAAATGCAACAATGAATGAATGGAAATCCAAAATCTCTGCAAATGTCATTAATTTTTTTTTTTAAAAAAGAAAATAAAACCCTAGGCTTGGACTAGCTTAATGTTATATCCGTCTATATTCTGTTAGGCAAAGAGTAAGATGTTTTCTGGTTCTTCTCCTCTTGGATGTTCTCCATTGTCTATTGTTACTAATACACATCTTCCACCAACCAAGACCAATACAGGCATTATGGACAACAGATGGAAGCATAGCCCTATTTCCTGCATTCCTCACAATATCCGGCACGCTTGAGCACATTGCTAACAGTCGGGTGTCAGTCCATCTCACGGAGCGTCTTCCTCTGTATCACTGATCCTCTACCTCTCCCAACATGACGTGCTTTCCAAGGACTGGCCTCTCCTGACAGCATGTCTCAGGTCTACTACCTCTTAAAAAAAGATGCAGAAAGCTATTACGACTCAAAGGCGGGCCTGAGAGATTGTTACTAACCAGGTTAGGAAATCTGGACAAGGGAGTTTCAGCTTTTTTTGAGTCTTGGTTCAATCATCTACAAGTAAAGTAAAAGGAAATCTGGACTAAATTATTATTTTCAAACTGTTAGCATTTCTTCCATCCAGTAGCACAATTTTGGAAATGGAATAATGGCCTGTCGATACTAGGTTATAGTGTGTCTCTGTGCTGTTAGGGCTGGGTCTAAGTTCTGCGTGTGACACAGTGCCTGTTTGGTCAGAACTGACTTATATTGGGGTTTCTGAGGCTGTAATCACAAAAGATCTTTCTCCTTCAGAGTCACTACTGGCCGATTCAAACTGCCAGAGAGGCACAACCTTTGGGGAGGCCACCAGAGGGGAAAAACAAAGCAAAAGAGAATCATTAGTATAAGGAAATAAATGTCAAATTGTCATCCTGTTGAGGTTGCATTTATGTAATGAATTTGCATGTATGTATTTCTATATCTGCACACATCATGTTCATTAAAAGTGTTGCTTTCTTACAAAATGATAGCACTTTCCTGGTGAGTTGCTTTGAACGTGTACTCAAATGTCCCAAAACTATTGTAGAATAAAGTACAGACAACAGTGGTTTCTCTGTAACTATGTCATTCAAACTGAGTCAAATTAAAAATGAGCCATCAACTACCACAGACAGACTTTAATTTCTGCAGGCAAATATATTAAAATGAACATATTCTTTTAATAGGTAGTATTGTTTTATTAAATGAACTATCTGATTAAAACAAGCTTGGAAGCAGGAGTGGTACGCACTTCAGAAACAGCTTGCCTCTGGAAACTCTATGAACTTGGAGAAACGATGGGTCATTATGAGTCATCTATGACTCGATGGCACTTATAAACAACAACATCTGTATATAACAGTAATTCGGTACCTATATTCGTTTTCATATTATGTCTCACACAGAGAATATTATAAAGATTTAGAGAAGTAAAGAGGAAGAAACATTCTAATTAAATACAGGATACGGATATAGAGCATATCCTTTCTGTGTGTGTGTGTTGTATGTATATGTGTCTTTCTGTTCCCTTTCTCTTTGTAACTGCACTATAATTTATAATATCCAAGGACTGATGACTGCTTTTTTAGGAGTCTGCCTTCACTTTCCTCCCCCACCTCCAAGCCCATGGCTGTGTTGACTCTGCTCTACCAACCACTATGATACTTTGTGAATATCTATGCTTTGTCTAAAAGAAGCAAATGGATGAATTCATTAAGAAGAAAAAAAAAACAAAACCACAAAAAGACAACAACAACAAAAGAGAAAGCAAAATACAACTACTTGAGCTATGCTTTTTCAAATCAACTCACAAATGTTGTAAAGTATGAAAAAAAAAAACACACCAAAAAAACCCCACCAGGCCTAGGCCAGGAACTTTCATGCCAATGGTGCTCAAATTGCAAAGAAAACTATGCTGGAGGCTGTTTTCCTTGCATGGTCTTGAATAGTGCCTGATATTACAAGCCAGAAGGATGAAGATTTCCAGGGAGGATGCAGGAAGTGTTAACTGTTTCGGGTCCAACAGGGCATCTTGGCCCCAAGCTTTCTTTCATTTCCAAATTAAAATCACTGCTAGAATTGCAGTTCTGTGACATGAAGAACCTGGACATCATGTTTACTGCTATGTGCACAGTACTTAGATTGGTGTCTAACATATATGAGGCTGTTCCAGCCATTTTTTAATAATCTTCAGCACAATTTTACTTGTGTGTGACATTAATGATGTTATTCAATAATGTCTCCATTCTGTCAGTTAATCTTTTTTTGAGAATGGGAACTAATATGGACCTCTTCCAGTCAATTGACCAGGAAGCTATCTTTCCAATTTCTTGTCACAGACTGGTGAGTGTATCTAGGGCATATGTTTGTTGAAACAGGTAGAGTACCAATGATCTTTCTACTTTAATTTGAAAAATAAATATCCCTTAGAAATTCAGCCATCTACTCCAGCGTTTTTCTGCTAAGTCCATTTGCCTTTAGATGATCACATTTTCTGGCTCTAAGAAAACATGCACACACCCTCTCATGCACACGGCCAGTTTCCATTCTATCACAGCTCTGGTGGTCTGGTGGCTAAAGACTTGTGCTGCTTAACCAAAAGCAGGCAGTTCAAATCCACCAGGTGCTCCAAAGGAGAAAGATGGGCAATCTCTTCCTGTGCAATTTACAGCCTCTGAAAACTCATTGGAGAGTCAGCCATGAGTCAGTTCCAACTCATCCACAATGAACAAGAGAAGAGAAGACAAACATTCTCTCTCTCTCATACATAAGTTCAACATACATTCTATCACATTCAGATTCTCTTCCAATCAATATGTTTCATTATCAACAGTTGCCATTCAAGTATTGCAAGTATTGAGCAAGTTCTAAATTCCATTTGCTCCCTATCACAGCTTCTAGCTGCTGGCATGCTCTCTGTTGCTTTCTCCCTCTCTACCCCCCCCCTCCTGTTCCTCTTCCTTCTCACCCCCACCTTAGATTTTCTAGTCAGGAGTCAAGCATCATTCCACTCTGTCTGTCTCCAGTTGGAGAAGCAGATAACAGGACTTGTCATGAAAGAGAGGCTTCTCTGACCTTTCTCTAGATCTCATAATGATCTCTGGAAACTGAAATTTATGTTGACACTTTTATGGACATTTTTAAGGAGCCCTAGTAGAGTAGAAAATTTCATGTTGGGCTGCTAGCTAATGGGCCAAAGGTTCAAATCCACTAGCTTCTCCATGAGAGAAAGATGATACAGTCTTTCACCTTTAAAATTTATTCTTTATAATCCAATGGAAAGTTGTCTTGAGTCATCATTAACTCCACAGCAGTGAAGTTTGGTTTTAGTTCATATCTGATTTGGTGTCATGCAAGAGACTAGCTGTCTGTGCTTTGTTTGCCCAGCTTCAACAATGCAAAGCAGACAGAGAACCAAACATAGTTAAGAGTCATAGAGAAGGGATAGCTGGAACTTTCAGAAGACCCTGGATAAGGACTCACAAACAAATAGTGTAGAAAACAATTAAAGTAAGAGACTGGGAATGTAAGATTGAGAAAGCAATCGATCAAAAATATGTTATTCATAAAGTTATAAATGTGGGCACCTAGAGTTTAATCCCATTGAGAACTCTGGGAAATAGAGTGGAGTATGACCTTCAGAGTTAAATACCCCAAGGATTGTGGGAAATACTGGAGAACACAATGCTTAGAGGGAAGTTAAAAGATCACAGAAGAAGTAATCAGCTAGTGAATCAGAACATGTTTATCTCTCCAAAGGGATATGGGAAAGAGAGGCTTTCAGAAAGGGAAGTTTTTCTCTGTGTGACTACTCTATATGGGTCAGTTTTCACTTCTGTTGGTAAGCCTTGGGCCACTGTTAGTGGAAAAACTTGTGAGATGTGTTTTCTGATTCCTTGTTTGTCACTGAGCAGTATTTTCAGGGCAGGAAACTCCAGCGTTTCTGTCTTGACAGTGTATGCTAGTTAGTTCTTGTGCCTGACTGAAGCCCTCAAACACAGTTGTAACCATTTTGTTAACACATTTTCAGGTGAGTGCCAATGGAGTGGACGTGGCTTTGGTAGAACACTGCACAGTGAGACGTGATAGCCATCTTCAAGGTTGATTCTAGTGTCTCACAAAAGACATAAGGCAGATACCCAGGTATATGCTATCACAAACACTGAGGTCTTTTAAACTGTGTACTGTAAAGTCCTTCTTCCCCACTTCCATCAGCAATTTCATACCATGTTAACTTTTATTAGAGTAATTTCTCTGAGCCTTCACCCACACAGGAATTTTGCTGCTGAATTTTAGCGGCAACACTCCACAGAAGTTAAGAACACAACATTTTAATGATAGCAATCTTTGATAATTAGCTTCACTTTGTATAAATTTCCACACCAGATGAAATTATCATTCTCCAGAAGGTTCCATTACTCACCGTTTGGTACACTGCTAGCGTGTCCTCAGTTGTTAAGTTCAAGTGTAAACACATCAGTTTCTCAGTTTGCCTTTAACAAAGACGCAGTGCATTCCATAATAGTAAGTTAACCACTTTGATGGTGAACTTATTCTAAAGGTGTTGAATTGAGCTTGACCTAACAGCTGCTCTGAGACTTGTGGCAAATGAAATTATGGGTTCAGTAATCTGTTGTGGGCATTAAAATGCTGGAGAAATGATGATCGATGGAGGAAAGTTAGGAGATCATAGGAGAAGAAACCAACCAGTGAGTCCGAGCAAGTTCAGTCATGCAGAAGGAACTGAAAAGGAAAGACTCCCAGGAAAGGAAACCTTCCTCTGGGCGACTGAAGCATTCATGGGTCAGTACTTGAGCTTCCCATACTGAGAGTTGAGTATCAGCTGGTGAAAACAGCTACATTCATAAACGAGGAGAGCTAGAACAAGCTGGAACCAACAAAGAGCTCAAAGACATCTGCCACCACTCCCAAAGCATACACTCCTATTTCCATGGTCTGTCTTCTACCTGTCATTGCCAGATACAGCAAATAAACATAGCAAGGCACAGTTAAATTTGAATGACAGCTATTATAGATTGAACTACATCCCCTAAATTAAGTAAATAAGTTTCAACTTACTATGCCAAGATTCTCAATGTAAATAAGACTTTAAAAATCTTATTTAATCATGGTTACACTTGTGTTGGGAATCCAAAGGTTATCAATGCAAATCCACCAATTGCTCCTCTAGAAAAATATGGCAAATCTCCTATTGTTAAGATTTCTAGGCTTGGAAACCTGATAAAGGGTTGCGTTGTGTAAGAATCAATTTGATGGCAGTAGGTATGGGCCGCAAAAGCTAATGTCTGTGATGCTACCCAGGCAGCGTCAGTGGTAGTTATGCTAATGAGGTAGGGTATAATCTACAAGATTAGTTTTATCCTAATCATTCTCTATTTATTTTGAGATAGAAAAAAATTTAAACAAGAGACTAGGGATTAGAGGAGTGTATCTGGAGGTTTGGTGGTCTAGTGGTAAAAAGCTGAACTGAAATCTCAAAGGCATGTGGTTCAAGTTCACCATCTTCTCTGCAGAAGAAAGATCAACAATCTCTTCCCATGCAATTACCTCCCTCTGAAAACCCACCGGAATATCAGTGAGGGTCAGTTTCAACTCTACAGTACACAACAACAACAAAAAGAATATCTGCTCAATGGAACTTGTTAACCCAAACTTTAACAGGGTGGTATTGGTTTCAGAGGAAAATTTATATCCCTCCACACATAGGGATACTTAAGTGTTGCCAAACCATAGAGATTGAAAGGAGACAAGGTCTTTGCCTCAGTCAACAGAGAGAACACTTCCCCCAAGAGTTGACACCCTGAATTTGAAATTCTAGTCTCATGTTGTGAAGAGGGGCCGTCTTGGAAGAAGACACCATTGTTGGGAGGGTGGAAGGTTAGTGAAAGACAGGAAAGTTCTCAAGAAGATGTATTGGCACAGTGACTGTAACAATGAACTTAAGTCTAGCAGAGATGCGGACAGTGAAAGATTCAGACCTGTGGTTCACAGAATTGCTGTAAGTCATAATTGACTAGCCAACACCTAACAACATCAAGTCTCTTAAAAATGTGACAGAAAGCATTTATAACTATTAGAACAGATGTGATATTTCTGTTATAGCAGCATTATAATTTAGATGTTGTTGTTGTTGTTGTTAGGTGCCATCGAGTTACTTGTGACTCATAGCAACCCTATGCACCCTAAAGGCCAATATATCCTGTGCCAACCTCGCTGTCTCAAACACACTCATTGCCACAATGCCAATCACAGAACTGATCCATCTCATTGAGGGTCTTCCTTTCCTACACCATCCTTCCACTCTCCCAAAAATGATGTCCCTCTCCTAGGACCAGTACCACTTTGCAACATGCCCAAAGTATGTTAGACAAAACTTCATAATTCTTGACTCCAAGGAGCATCCTAGCTTCACCCTCTCCAGGACAAAACTGTTCTCCTAGCAGTCCATGGTATATTCAACACTGTTCTCCAGCACCACAACTCAAAGGCATCAATTCTCTTTCTATCATCCCTATTCATTGTCCAACTCTCCAATGCATAGCACGTAATTGCAAAGACCATAGCCTGGATCAGGCGCACCTTAGTCTCCAGCCTGATGTCATTGCTCTTCAGAACTCTTGAGAGGTCCCTCACAGCTAACTTTCCCAATGCAATTTGTCTCCTAATTTCCTGGCTGCTATTACCAAGAGTGTTGACTGTGGAATCAAGTAAACTAAAACTTTTAACTATCTCAATCTCTTCACCATCCATACTGATGCTGCCAATTGGCCCAGTTGTGAGAATCTTTGTTTTCTTGATGTTGAGCTTCAATCCATATTGAAGACTGCAGTCCTTGACCTTCTGTAGCAAGCACATCAGGTCCCCCTCAGTTTCAGCAAGCAGGGTTGTGTCATCTGCATTACGCAGGTTGTTGATGATTCTTCCACATCAATCCTGATCCCACATTCCTCCTCGTACAGGCCAGTGTCTCGGATGATCTGTTTTGCACACAGATTGAAAAGGTATGGAGACAAAATACATCCCTAATGGACCCCCTTCTTGATTTTGAACCATGTAGTGTCTCCTTACTCTGTTCTGATGACTGCCTCTTGGTTCAAGTATAGGTTTCACATTAGCACAATCAAATGTTCTGGGATTCCAATTCTTCTCAGTCAGCCATAGCTTGTTGTAATCCACACAGTCAAAAGCCTTGGCATAGTCAATGAAGCACAGATAGACATTCTTCTGGTATTCTCTGCTTTCTACCAGGATCCGTCTAACATTAGCTGTAATATCCCTAGTACCGGGACCTCTTCTAAATCCAGTCTGCACATCTGGCAGTTCTCTGTTGACATATTGTTCCAAACGTTTTTGGAAAATTTTCAGCAAAATCTTGCTTGCATGTGATAACAATGATATTGTTCGATAATTTCCACACCCTGTCGAGTCACCTTTCTTTGGAATGGGAATAAATATCAATCTCTTCCAGTCAGTTGGCCAGCTGGCTGTCCTCCAGATTTCTTGGTATAACTTAGTGAGCACATCTAGGGTAGCATTTGTTTGTTGAAATATGTCAATTGGTATGCCGCCAACTCCTGGAGCCTTGCTTTTTCCAATTCCTTTAGAGTAACTTGAACTTACTCCTTCATCACCATGGGTTTCTGCTCATGTGTTATTTGATGAAATTCCTTTGTGTCGGCCAATTCCTTCTGATACAGTGACTCTGTGTACTCCTTCCATCTTCTTTTGATACTTCCTGAATCATTTCACATTCTACTCAAAGTAACCTTTTGATTTTCTGACTCCAGCTCTTTGCACATTTCATTAAAGTATCTTGCTTTGTCGTCCCACCTTTTGAAATTTTCTGTTCAACTCTTTGATTTCTTGACTTCTTCCTTTAGCTTTGGCTTCTCAGTGCTCTAATGTAATACTCAGAGTCTCATCTGACATCCATCTTGGTCTTTTCTTCTTCTTCAGCCTTTGTACTATCTTTTGCATTCTTCATGGACAATTTTCTTGCTATCCTCCCAGAACTCATTTGGTCTACATTAGCTAAACAATTAATATATTTCAGTATTCCCTATTAAATGTGGTGGCATAATACGCAGGGTGTAGCGTTTCTAACTTAAACGTGGTACCTCTCTAACAGTTTGAATTTACTAGAGGCTTCAAGAGATAAAGAAAGGCAATCTACTTCTCTGTGATTTACAGATTGTGAAAATGCTGTGGAGGGTCAGTTATGAGTAATCCTAACAAAATGCCACTGAAAGACATTCAGTGCAATCTATAGAATTAGATTTATCTTGAGTCAATCTCTTTTGACACATAACAAAAGATTAAACACTCATGTCCTATATATTATTTGGATAGGTACCATACAATAATGGAGACAATAAGAACAGGATAAGATATAACACAATGCCACTGAACTTTCAGCAAATCCACCAGAGCAGTGGTAGCTGACTTAACAGAGATAACTATTAGGAAAAAAATGCCTGCAAAGCAATTGAAAAACCTCCAAAAGATGCATATCTTAGCTGTTTTGTTGTTAGTGTTATGTGCCATGGAGTCCTCTGTGACTCAAAACGATCCTATGTACAACAGCTCTAAACCCTGCTCTATTACTCTATGCCTTACTAATCTTATTGTCTTTGACATGTCCATTCCCGTGACCCCAGTGACTGAATCAATCCATCTCATCCAGGGTCTTTCTCTCCTGAACTGTCCCTTCACCCTCCTAAGCATGACGTCCCTCTCCAATGACTGATCTTGTCTTACAACAAGTCCAAATTCTGTCAGATGGAGCTTCAGAATCCTTGCCTCCAAGGAGCAGCCTGGCTTCGTCATCTCCAGGATCAACTTGTTTGTTTTCCTAGCAGTGCATGGTATATTCAATCTTCTTCTCCAGCACCAAAGTTCAAAGATATCAACTCTCTTTATATCCTCCCTAGTCATTGTCCAGCTCTCTGATGCATAACAAGTAATTGCAAAGACCATGGCCTGGATCAGGAACACCTTAGTCTCCAGCCTGATATCATTGCTCTTCAGTACTTTGGAGAGGCCTCTGACAGTAGACTTTCCCAAGCTAATTAGTTTTTTAATTTCCTGGCTGCTGGTACCAAGAGTGTTGACTGTAGAGCCAAGGCAAACTTAAGCTGTCAACAATCTCATTCTCTTCATCATCCATCATGATGCTGCCAATCATTTCTAGATGTTGAGCTCCAATCCCTATTGAAGGTTGCAGTCCTTGACCTTCTGCAGCAAGCGCTTCAGGTCCTCCTCGGTTTCAGCAAGCAGCGTTATGTCATCTTAGTAGTATCAAATAACAAATTGAATTTGCACTCTATTTAATATTCCGATTTAACTAGAAATCCTGGCAATCCTACTGAGGAACCGAAGAACAATCACTCAGGTTGAAAGAACTGTAGGAGACAGATAGGGGTCTTTGAAGAAGCCTTAAGAGCACCAAGCAAGAACCTTGCTATCAAGCAATAATTTATTCACATTTTACCTGCCCAGCCTTTGCTTCTTACTTCCTTGAGGACCACAAACTTCAGTTTTCAAGCTACAGGAAGAGAGTAAGTGTTAGGTATGAAACTAAAATAAAAAGATTATGCTACCTTCCAACTCAAGGAGTCATCCCCACAGCAGTGCCCAGATTTATGTGGAAGAAAAAAGAATAAGCCATAAGTCAGTTTCAGAGTTTTGATAGATATGACTTGATATCATAAATTCTAAATTGACGTAATGATTGTCATGCCAAGCAATGTTAGGATATTTTATTATCTGAAACACAATATAAATTAATTTTGTATGCAAATCAATATAAATTTAAAAAGGAAAACAGTTATGGGACAAATACAATTTTTATCTAGGGTTAGAGGAAAAACTTTTTCCACTGTAGGAAAATTAAAGAACAGTAAAAGGGGTAAGGGAAATGGTGATTCTGTCTAATATAACATATGATTCCTAGCATTCAACATTCAGAGTACATGGACAAAAGATTACAGGAAGTGAGATAAAGTTAACAGGTGGATAGAAAAGGAAAGTTAAGGTGTAAAAGGCATACCGGATACTAACTCTCCAAGCAAGTCTGTACTCACTATGGAATGTTATGATCTATTTGAACTCGTTCCTGCTCCACAAACTAAATGAGCACATTGAAGAAAAAAAGAATTTATGTAAACAGAATGGAATATTGTTGTTGTTAGGTATCAAGTTGATTAGGATTTGTTTGGATCCTATGATCAACCAATCTGAACCCTGCCCTATTCCATGCTATCCTCATCATTTTTGATACATTAGAGTCCATTGCTGAAGATCCCTGTCAATCCGTCTCATTAGAGGTCTTCCTCTCCATCACCACCCTTCAATCTTTCTATGCATGATGTCCCTCTCCAAGGAATAGCCTCACTTAGATACATGTTCAAAGTATAAAAAATGAAGCTTCAGCATCTTTGTTTCCTAGAAGCATTTTGGCTGCACTTTTTTCAAGACACATCTGTTGGTTCTTTTAACAGTTCTCTTCTCCAGCACTAGGACATCATAGGATAGAAAAGCAACAAATCAATAGACACCTACAGGAGGTTTCTTGAGTACAAAGCCAGGAATTATCTCTGAGAAGTCAGCAAAACATTATGGTGTAAGAACAGAATTTTATTAGACAAGTCAGACGAGATCTCATCTCTGAATTATCCTTATTTGACCACAGGGAGAGAGGGTATTTCAGTTAGTGACAGTTATCAGAAATTTTCAATAGTCAAGAAAAAATTCAGACTTGATGTTTACTTCTGCAAACATTTCCTAGAGCCAGAACAATATAATCACTCAACTGAAACAATAAACATTCAAAACCAAGTACTTGTCCTAGAACAAGCTGGAGGTGTCCTCATAGGTTGACATACTACAACCACAACTATGTCATCTGTGAAGATACTAATATAAATAAAATCAAGATTACATTATTTTGAAGTTTTACTATGGCTACACAATTTTTTTGATAGTATTTTATCTAGCTATTAAGTGCACCTGTTAACAAATAGTAAATGTATGTGACATAAAATGAGCACAGTTAGTTAATGATGTGCTATTCTTATACAGCAACAGAAGAATAGGCAATCTCCTCCCATGTGATTAGCTGTCTCTGAAAATCCTCTGTATGTCAGCTAGAAATCATTTCCAACATAACAACAATGTTCCTATACAAAGCAGTTCTAGTGGCTTAGTGGTAAGAAGTTGCCCTTCCAACCCAAGGGTACACGGTTTGAATTTGCTGGCTGCTCCAGGGAAGAAAGATGAACAATCTCCTCACATGTGATTTAGTGCCACTAAAAGCCTGCTGGAGACTAAGGTGCACCTGATGCAGACTCTAATTTTCACAATTGTGTGCTATGCATCAGAGAGCTGGACAGTGACTAGGGATGATAGAAAGAGAATTGATGCCTTTGAGCTGCAGTGCTGGAGAAGAGAGTTGAATATACCATGGACTGCTAGGGAAACAAACAGGTTTGTCCTAGAGAGGGTCAAGCCAGAATGCTCCTTGGAGTTCAGGATTCTGAAGCTTCATCTGACATACTTTGGGCATGTTGGAGAAGGGCATCATGTTTGGGAGAATGAAGGGACAGCTCAGGAGAGGAGGACACTTGTTGAGATGGATCAATTCAGTGATTGGGGTGGTGAGAGTAAGTGTATTGGAGACAGTGAAGTTGGCACAGGATAGAGCATGGTTTAGGGCTCTTGTACACAGGGATGCTATGAGTCGCAAGTGACTTGACGGCACATAGTAACAACAAAGGTCTGCTGGAGGGTCTCCTAGGGGTTGGTTCCAACTCAACCACACATAACAACAATATTTTTAAACATTATTTTCACTAATTATTCCATTATTTCATCATTAGATGACTTTGTTTTGGGGTTTATCAATCAACTTTCATAACTTCTTCTCAAGCGGCTTTGCTTCCAATACATAGCAACCCTGTCCAAAAGAAAAACAGTGCCAAGTCTCGCCTACACTGTCTTCTCAATGGTTACTCTGTTTGATTTTCTTGTTGTAGTCGCCATGCCAATCTGTCTCCTTGAAGGTCGTCATCATTTTCCCTGACGACTCTTTACCAAGCCAAAGGCCTTCCACAGGTACTGGTTCCTACTGTTATCATGTCCAAAGTACCTGAGGCAAAAATTCACCATATTTGCATTCTGGTTCTATTTCTTTCAAGACATGGCATCTTCTTGCAATTCATGGCATGTTCAGTAATCTTCATGAACACCATAGTTCAAGCATAGATTTTTCACTCTCATTTTTTACTCAGCTTCCACATTTATATGAAGTGACTGAAAAGATCAAGTCTTGAGACAAGCACATTTTCATCCTCAAGGTGACACCTTTGCTTTTTTTATACTTTTGTGGATTTTCGCAGTGTAGTACATCATGTCATATTTTGACTGCTGTTTCAACAAGTTGGGATTGTATATCCCAGTAAAATGCAATCTTTTACAATATCCTTGAGAGTATCTATTACCAATGCAACTCATTTTTCTTTTTTCCTGACTGCTGGTGCCAAGAGTGTTGATGGTGGATCAAAGGAAGACAAAATTGTTAACTACCTCAATCTTTTCTCCATCTATCATGATACTGCCTATTTGCCCCGTGGTGATCTTTTTTTTTCCTTGATGTTGAGATGCAATTTATATTGAATGCTACAGTCCTTGACCTTCAGCAGCAAATAATTCAAGTCCTCCTCAGTTTCAGCAAGCAAGTGTTGGATACTTTATTATAATATTCTACTTTGTCTTCTTGAGTATCCTTGAAATTATCTTACAGCTCTTTCATATCACTTCTCCATTCCACTTTTACTACTTTATATTCAAGAGCAAATTTAAGTCTTTGTCAACCTATCTAAAACAATGAAGAGCAATGATCTTACTTTGAAGACTAAGGTGCACCAGATTCAAGCCATGATCTTCTGAATCACCTACTATGCATCAGGAAGCTGTAAAATGCATGAGGATGACAGAGAATAATTGATGCCTTTGAGTTGTGGTGCTAGAGAAGAGTAGTGAATATCCCATGGATAACCAAAGGAACAAACAGATATGTTTTGGAAAAAAGTGGAGCCAAAATGCTCCTTGAAGGCAAAGAGGACAACGCTTCATCTTCCATACTTTGAACATCGAGGTAGGAAGGATATTCATTAGAGAGGGATATCATACTTGGAAAGATGGAGGGCCAGCAAAGGAATGGAAGATCACCAGCAAGATGGACTGACTTGGTAATCACAGCAATGGGCTCTAGTGTGTCAGAGACGATGAGGATAGCACAGTATGGTTCATGGTTCAGATCAGCTGTACATAGTGTCTTTATGAGCCGTACTCATCTTGATAGCACCTACCAACAACAAATACTCTGACTCATGACAACCCTCCACTATGTTTCTGATGTTGTCTTAGCTCTGGTGACCATATCAGTAGGGAACTGCACTGCCAACACAAAGGGAGGTGGTCCAAGTTCACCACCTGTTCCTTGAGAGAAAGAAAAGAAATCTCCTTCAAGCCTCTGAAGAGCCACTGAAGGATAATTCACCAATTGGTTCTGATGCAACAAAAATAACTTTTCTGAGAACCTACTTTTCTCCCACTGAGCAGCTGGTGGATTGAACCCCTGGACTTTTGGTTTGAAGCACAACTTGTGAGACACTGTGCCACCAGAGTTCAGTCTTATACAATTATGTCATATGCTTTCCTGCATTGTTTCAGTCCCTCAGGTCATTCCTTCCAGCTTCTTTTTTGTTCTCAACTTTCACATTCCAATTATCACTGTACCTTGATCGCATATTTAATCAACTTCAGATTGCACAGTTTTGGCAAATATTCAATTTCTTCATTGTTGGCATAAATAGTTGGTGTATAAATGGGAATAGTAGACATATTAACTGTTCTTCATTGTAAGCATTTGGGTGTTTTCCTGTCACTGATAGCATTACACTTCAGGACAGATCTTGAAATGCTTTTGGCAATGAATGTAACATTGCTCCTCTTTTTTATATTTTTTTTTTATTTATTTACTGTTGCAGTTTCTTCCCTGCCCCTCCTCCACCACTCAACTTTACAATATCCCTCATGTTCCAGGTTGTTGAGATATATATATATATATGGCCTAATCTTATATTCTTTTTGAACAGCTCTTCTCAATTGTTCTAATGCAGTGGGTTGGGGAAAGAATCTGAAAAGAGTGACTAGGTAATGAACACTACATTGGTCTGGTTTAATCTGTCGTTCTCATCATAGTGGACCTTCTGATTACCTGGTCCTAAATGACCGATAACAGTCGATTAATGTCCAGAATATCCATCTTCAACTATTACATTTCATTTTTTCTAAAATTCCACATTTGTGGATTAATATTTAATACATTCTACCGGATAGAGCAGGGCTTAGGGCTGTTGTACATAGGGTCGCTATGAGTCGCAAATGACTCGACGGCACATCAGAACAACAACAACAACATTTGGGCTATCAGTAAATGCTGGTTGTTGTTGTTATGTGCCGTCGAGTCGTTTGGGACACATAGCGACCCTATGCACAACAGCCCTAAACCCTGCTCTATCCTGCGCCAACCTCACTGCTTCTGACACACCCATCCCAATTACC
>NW_006399900.1:5562759-5579669 GCF_000299155.1 Elephantulus edwardii | reverse complement strand
GCTTTCTTGGCTTCTGTGATTCCAAACACGTCGACTGCTGACATTTTTTTCCTTTTGACCAGTGTCTCTTATGTTTAGTTGTACTGTCTCCAAGGGAAGGTGACGTGTCCTGTAGAACTCCTGTGTAGATTATGTTTTCCTTTCTGGCCCGAGGGCCGCTATTATCCGAGGTGACCTTCCCCAGTGCGCAGCTTCCCGGCTTCCCTTCTGCCAAGGAGCACGTTTTCCAGCCGATTTTTCCTGTTTATTTTTTTTTCTTATTAGTAGTACTCCATCAGTAAGTGAAGGTCTTAAAAGTTATTTCCTTTATGTCATTAAGGTTGGCTCTACCTGGAAAAGACAGCTCATCCCCAGTCATTGTATTTTTAGTGTTTGGCAACCAGGATGCTTGTCTTCTAGCACTATAGCAGACAATGCTTGGTTATTATTTCTATTGTTTTTATTGGTCACTATTTTCATAAATAGGTCCTTCTCCTTAGTCTAAGTCTGAGACCTGAAACCTGCCCATTGCCACAACTTTCAGCATCATAGGAAGATACAAAACACTTCAGTACAACAAATCATCAAAAAATAATGGCTTCATAAATTTTAATTTTATTATTTTGTAGTTATTGTTATATATGTACCTCCACAGTATGATTCTTGGAGTGGTCTAATACCTTTCAACATAGAAAGAGCTCAGTTGACCTAGTGAACAGAAAGTGATGCTACCAGGCCAAAGGTGGGTGATTTTAATCCACAGCCCCCCAGGCCTGGTTTTAATTGTTTTTGGTCAAACATTCTTATAAGTGGTATAGCACTGGTCTGTGCATTGCTGTACAGAGGTGACTCATAGTTGCTGTGATGCTGAACACGGTGATACTGATGTGTCAAATGTGATAATGGTTACCCATGGTTGACAGTGTTTGGTGGAGCTCCCTGATTAAAACAAGCTTGGAAGCAGGAGTGGTATCCACTTCTACAATTGCTTGCCTCCAGAAACCCTATGAACTTGGAGAAATGATGAAAGTGATACAAGTGTTCAGGTCTTTAGTTTATAGGGTCACTATGAGTCATCTACAACTCGACGGCACTTAAAAACAATACCTTTTATCCAATCAAAAAGAGTTGACAAGGCATTTTACTATCACCATCACTGTCTCAGCTTTCTCCTGATATTTCAAAGGTACACTACTTTTTTTAAGATTATATATTCTGATTAGTCATAAATCTCTGTGCTTTGCATCAACTGCACATGATATTTAGCCTTTTACTTGATAAATTCTTTCAACTTTATTGTTACTTTTATACTTAAAAAATTTAAATTTTGTCTTAGAGATAGGATTTATTCTTATTCATACAATATCTTGGTTAATATGAAATATTAATAAAGCAACAAACAAAATTTGTATAGTGGCTGTTGTTGTTGTTGTTGCTAACTGAATCAGTTCTAAACCTATAATATGTAAATGTATAAGAGAATAGAACACTATTTGATCCATGCTATCCTCGGTGTCATGGCCATGAACTTACTGTTGTAGCCACTGTGTCAATCTACGTTGATTATCACCCTCTCTTTATTGACTCTGCTTTAATAAACATTATGTTTCTCCAGGGAGACCTTCTGTTGGGTTTCCAAGGCCATAAGTCTTTTTCTGGAAGTAACTATTCAACTTCCTCCTGCAAAGTGGCTGGTGAGCTCTAATCATGGGACTTGTGGTAGCCAGTTATCCCTATTACACACTACCCATCAAAAGCTCTTTATGTAGTTAGCACCACGTTAACATTATTTCATGTTGAGTCAGGTTATATGATTGCAAGGGGAAATACACAAGAGTGTCACTTACCAGTTGTACATAACAAGCTCTTTTAAAGTGCTCTCAACCTGGGTATTGTTGCATGATCACCATTACCTTTAGGAAAGGCTGGAAACTAAAATCTGTATCCAGAGGACTTAGGAGTTCAGTCTACAGAGCTCACCCTTGGAATTCTAAGTATCTGGGCAAGGAATGCTAATCTGGCATATTCCACTTCACTAGGCTTGAGAATCACTCAAGAAGCCCATAATATTGCAACTCAAGGCTTGAATTTGTTTTTCAATTCTTTCAGCTTGAGATATGCTGACTGTGTTCTTCCCTTTTAATTCTGCACATACTTTGCTTTGTCTCTTCAAATTGCTCTTTGAAATCTTCTGGTCAGCTCTTTTACTTTGGCATTTCTTTGTTTTGGTTTCTTAGTGTTGTTGTTGTTGAATGTCTTTGAGTTGAGCATGACTCATAGCGACCCTATGAACAAAAGGCCTGAAACCCCTCTACAAAGTTCATAGAGTTTCCAGAGGCATGTTAATTAGGATGTGGGTGCCACTCCTGCTTCCAAACCTGTCATAGTATGTTATTGCTTTAATGTGCCATTGAGCCATCTGCAATGTATAATGACCCTATGTACAGCAGCTCTGAACACTTCCCAATCCATCTCACCTGGGGTCTCTCTCCTGCACTGTCCATCCACCTTCCAAGAATAATGTCCTCTAAGAACTGATTTCTCCTGCCCACATGCCCAAAGTGAGGCAGAGCTTCAAAATCCTAGTCTCCAAGGAGAGACTTGGTTTCACCCTCTCCAAGACAGGTTTCTCAATAATCTAGTGAAATTTTTTTAGTCTCTTCTGACATCCACTTTAGTTTTTATTTTCTCCTTTTTTTTGTAATGACCTTTTGTTCCCTTCATGGATGATATCCTTGATATGATCCCACAATTCATGTGGGTCTTCAATGACTGGAAGTCGATGCTTCAATCTTACTCTTAAGAAGATTTTAAAATTCAGTTGGGATAGACTCAAATCATAATTTAGTATTTGAAGACTTGTTTAAATTTTCTTTAGTCTCAATTTTAACTTGCTCATGATGTTCTGTTTCACAGTAAGCACATAGTCTGGATTTGACTATTGATATTGAGCTTCTCCAATGATTTCTTCCACAAATGTGGTAAATCTGATTCCTAAACAGTCCATCATGTCCTCATAGGAACAAGACCCATCATTGCACACGAATTAGGTAAATTTATTTAATATTTTTAATTCCTTTTTTTTATTGATTTGCTTATAAAGTTTGTATATGTTATGTTTCACACTATTCCTCGTTTACATTATGTTTCATACAATCATTCTCCTGTATTACATTTTATAAAATTATTCACCATTGGTCCTTGCCCATCACTACCTTGTCTTTACACCTGGATTCTTCCCATTTCCTTCCTGCTCGCCCTTGCCACCCTACTCATCAAACCATGCTAATCAAGTCCATCTTGAATGTTCAAGAAAGTATCAAAAGAAGATGAAAGGAACACCCAGAATCACTAGGCCAAAAAGAACTACCCAACACTGAAATATTTTGGTAATAGCACACACCTAAGATCCAAAGGTAAAGAAAAAAGATGGTCAAGTTACATTGAAAGCATTGGGGAAAAATAATAAGATCTCAGAAATCATTGGGATACCAACTGAAATGTTTCAACTAATGGATGCAGCCCTGGGCACATGTATCAGTTTATGCCAGGAATTTGGAGGACAGTTGCTTGGCAGACTGACTGGAAGAGATCCATATTTGCTCCCATTCCCAAGAAAGGTGAAACTACAGAATGTGTTAACTATTGGATAGTATCATTTTTATCACATGTAAGCAAAAATGTAAGCTGAAGATCATTCAAACATGGCTAGAACAGTACTTGGACAGAGATCTGTCAGAAGTTCAAACTAGATTTGAAAGTGGTCATGACACTAGGGATATCATTGGCAATATTATATAACCTGGATGCTAGCAGAGACTATCAGAAGAATGTCTACTTGTGTTTTATTGACTATGCAAAAGCATTTGACTGTTTGGATCATAACAAATTGTAGCTAACAAGAATGGGAATCCCATTACACACTTAATTGTGCTGACATGAAATCTAGACCTAGACCAAAAGGTTGTCATGAGAACAGAGCAAGGAAACATGCATGTCCAGGTTGTAGCCTTTCCCCATACCTACTCAATTTATATATGCAGAGGAAATAAAGAACTCGTACTCTCTGAAGAAGAATATGACATCAAGCTTGCTGAAAATGAAGAGTGCTTGAAGCTCTTGCTGCAGAAAATCAAGTAATACAGCCTTCAATATGGATTACAACGCGACATCAAGAAAACAAAAATTCTCAAATTAGGTGTCACAAAGCCGAGTCATGTTCAATGGAGAAACAATTGAGCTTGTCATTGATTTGATCTCACTTGACAATCAACACCTTTGGTACCAGTAGTCAGGACATCAAGAAACATATTGCACTGGGAAAGTGAGGGAACTCTTTGAATTATTGAGGAACAATGATAACAATTTGAAGACTAATGTACTCCTTATTCAGGTTATGTTCTTTTCAATCACTTGCTATTCTTTAGAGAGCTGGATAATGAAAAAGGATGACAGAAGGAGAATTGATGCCTTTGAGATGTGGTGTTGAAGAAGAACACTGAATATATGATGGACTGCCAAAATAATAGATGCCTTGGAGAGGATGCAGCCAGAGAATTTTTAGAGAAAAAGATAACAAAGCTTTGTCTCACACATTTGGTCATGTTTCTAGAAGAGACTATTCCTTGGAGAAGGACATCATGCTTAGAAAAGTGGAGGGCTGTGAAAGAGAGGAAGATTTTCAACCAGATGGATTGACACAGGAACTTCAGTAATGAGGTCAAGTGTCTCAGAGATGTTGAGGATAGGACAGGATTCAGATCTCTTTTTCACAGGGTCACTATGAGTAGTAATCTACTTGATGGCAACTAACAACAACAACAATGCTTGAGGAACAGCACAACAATAAGGAAGGACAACAAGACTGAACAACAGTGCTTCGCCAGTTGACTAAGTTTCCCACAAATGCCAACCAGAAAGGGGTAAATGCCAGCAGGTTAGCGTTTACGTTAGTAATCTTTTAGCTCATGTAAGTAGTTAGTCTTCTTAGTTGACAAAAAGCACCCTTTTTAGCCTGTATGTACATGTCAGACTTCTATGCCCTGCATACAAGGCAGGAGAGTGGATGCTGGCATGTACCTATCTTAAAGGCAGATCTAAAACATTTTCCTTTCTGTCCCTTTGTTCCACTGACTCTCACTTTCTGAAATTGACAGATGTAAGATGAACCCTTGGATGCAGCCTCATTCTCTAAACCCTGTGCTAACATTTATTCTACTTTGACTTTGGGGGGTCTTTCCTGGAGTGTGTGTGTGTGTGTGTGTGTGTGTGTGTGTGTGTGTGTGTTCACTTTCTTCCATTATTTTCTTTCAAACAGAATTTTACTACAAATTTTACTTGTCTTCTTATCCTTCCTTGTCATTTCAAAACACTCTTAGAAATGTGTGTGCTCAGTCTTCATCTGTAAATCACCAGATCACTTTTAAAACAATCACTTCATCTGACCTTTATTCTTCGGTGTGTAATCTAAAACATAACCAACCAGTTAATACCTGATTTGAGATTGGAAATCATGTGTCATAACTCCTAATGTTTGGTTTATATTTTATTGCTACTCATTTGCAATTTACATGTTTTATTCAAAAGTTGTAGGTGTAGGTAGATTAAGGAGGCAAATATGATCTAATTCCTGCAGCAATGTGAGAAAGGACATCATGTGGCATAGTGAGAAACATTATTCTTATTAAGTAGCTGATTTATGCTAACCTACACACCAGATACCAGGTCATCAAGATGGATAGCTCACTCTTTGTAATCTTAAGATATGTACTCAAATTCTGTAAATATAAAAACATTCAGTTTTGTGCAGTATTGTAAACTATAGGTAAAATAGAGAATCTTGAGGGGGGAAAAGAGGAGGAGAATGGAGGAAGAGACAAAGACTTGTTAAAACGGATTCACACACTGGCTATAATAATGAACTCAAACATAACAACAATTATGAGGACGTACAAAGCAAGGTAACATTGTTCTGTTACACACTAAAGGCACTAGGATTTGGAGCCAATCCAACTGTATCTAAGGACAGCAAGATTATTAAAGAGACATATGTAACGGTCACTAAATGAGGACAGGATATGGGTGTAGTCTAGGACTTCAAAAAGTCTCCTAGGTGATCTTAACAATGGAGAAAATTTCACTAGGCAAAGAAAATTTAATAGGAAAAAAGTTTCAAAAATGATTTTTCTCATTCAAACATAATTAATAGAGACAGTCATTTGTGGTCACAAGCTAATTTTCCCCAACTAAATAGATTAAATTGAATAGTTCCATTAGTTAAATCAGACAGAGGAGTGAACTTTCCTGGCTGGGTTTTAAAACAGATTTCAGTTCCTGAAGATTACAAAGTTTGGAGAGATGGAGCTATTCAATCATATTAAAAAAAAAATGAAGACAATTTTATCAGCATCTGTAACCAGATAGGGGGGAAAAAAACCACCCCAAACCCCAAACCCTACAAACCAAGTCCTTACTGAGTGATTTTACATTGCATAATAGAGTTCTTTTATAAAAGAGTAACTTCCCACTCTTGACAACACTTTAGTAAGTCAATCAAATAATCTTCCTTATATATTTCACCAAACAAAAAAGGATGAATATGAAATAAATCTGCATCAATCTCTATTGTCAGAATGGGTTATTTTTTAAATGTGTATGCTTTCCTTTCGTCGGATAAAGAAAATGCATTTTGAGTAGTCTACAGGAATTTACGCTGCTATCCGAAGGTGACACCTTCCTGATGGTTCAGAACTGCCAGCTACTACATGAAAGACTGATGGACAATTTCCACTCTCATGATTTGTAGCTTCTCACAACCCGCTGTAGAGTCAACTATGAGTCAGTTCAGACTTGATAGTAATGAGTAGAGCGAGCAAGTGAAACAGCTCAGGCACTGGTGTAACTATCCTGGAAGGCAGTTTGGCACTTCCTGAAAAAGCTGAACATATCGCTTTTAAATGGTTCTCTCCCTTATCTGTTTCAATGTAGTATACATAATTCATCCAGTTTTTCTCAGTCTTCCCCCAACCGTTATGTCAGCCCCATTCTACAACAGTGACACTATGCTGTGTTTGTCCTTTTGTGACTGAGATATTTCACTCAGCATAATGTCCTCCAGGGTCACACATTTTGAATAATATTTATTGTATGAGTTCCTTATTTTTCAATGCAGCGTAGTATTCCATTGTGTGAACATTCCACAGCTTCTCTATCCCTTTGTTGATGGGGAGGGGGGTGGGGGGGATTGTATACCAATGAAGGAATTTTTCTTTTACTTTCAAAGAGAAGAGCGAACTGGAGGAGAGTGGTGGGCAGGGAGAAAAGTGCAACAATATATGAATGGAAATCCAAAGATCTCTGTAAATGTTCATTAAAATTTATAAAATAAAATTAAAAAAAAACAGAATTATGGGGAGGGGGGGAAGCTGAACAGAGAAATTCCATATGACCCAGCTATTCCACTACTTGAAATATACCCTGAGGATATGAGAATTGAGGCACAAACTGAGATTTGTACACCATTGTTCATAGTGGCATTATTCACCATCGCAACAACATGGAAACAGCGCAAATGTCCAGCTACAAACAAATGGATTGAGAAATTATGGTACATTCACACAATGGAATACTATGTAGCAAGCAGGAGCAATAACTTTGTAAATTATTGCCTAACTTGGGAGGGACTGGAGAGCATTATTACACTGAGTGAACTAACTCAGTCCCATAAGGATAAATAAAACCATTATTGTAAAATAAGTATAAGGACCCAGGAGGGGTGGGAGAGGCTGGAAGCAGAGGGATGTGGATGTGCAGGGAGAAAGGGGGATTAATCATTGGGTTGTACAATTTGATGGGTGGGAGGGTGAGGGAAATTGAAAGAATCTGTTGAAATTTGTTTTTAATTTTGTAAATAAACTAGTAAGGGGGAAAAAAACCCAAACCAAACAGCACAGGTTTAAAAATGTACTAATATTACAATGTTACTTAAATAATTGTATAATCTAAATTTAAACAGCTAATATTAGATCAGACTTGAGAAGAGGAGGAATCACTGGAATTACTATATATATATTGTTAGAATTTCACAACTTTCTTTTTTTAAATGTAATATTGGTTTACATACAAAATTCAAATACATTGTGTTTTTTTCATGTACAATGTATTTCACACACACTTTCATTCACATTATGTTTCACAAAATAATGCATATACATTGTGTTTTATAAAATTAATTACTATTGATCTACTATTATCCCATCCTTTTCAATTTTTATTGGATCGTTCCTGCTCTTTCAGCCTCCCATCTGCTCTTTAAACTCTGCAATTTTAGTGATTTCATCATTCCCCATTTTCTACCCCTTTATCCTTTCCTCTTTCTCTTTTAGACATTTGTACACATTTATACACACCTTACTACTCTTCTCTTTTTACAATTATGAACTTGTGCAATATTTATCCTTATGAGACTGAATTAGTTCATTCAGATGCTTTCTAGATTCTCCCATGTATATCTTTTAAATAGAAATTTTGGATGCAATTTAATAGTTTATACTTTTTATAGAAACTGCTAAGATTAATTAGGAGAAAGGATAACAAAGGAGTCACAATAGAAATAGAAAAGTTTTTGGGGGTCTTGGGGGTTTTTATAGCCTTTTTTATTGCTTTTTTTTCTTATTTCTTTTATATTCATTTGCATACAAAACTCATATACATTGTGTTTCATTCACACACATTGTGTTACACACATTCCTTCATTCTCATTGTGTTTCATATGATCATTTCCATATATTGTTTTTTAATAAAATTAATCATCATCGATCTATGCCTTCTAGTACTCTGTCTTTTCAGGTCTCCAGTGGACCTTTCCTAATTCCTTCATCTCCTCCTTGAGGCACCAAATTCTGTGACCCAATATTTACTCCCTTCCAGACCCTCAGCACCTCTGCCTACCCTCCTTCCCTCTTTAGACTATCATGCACATCTTACTAGTTATCCTTTTACTTTTATAATAATGGTGTTGTGCAATATTCATCCTTATAAGACTAAATTAGTTCATTCAGAATAATGCTTTCTAGTCTTTCCATGTTATAGAGTATTTTTCAAAATGTTGCTCCTGAGTGCTGCCTAGTATTCACTCATTAATATACCACAATTTCTCAATCCATTCAAATTTTGATAAACATTTTGGCAGTTTCCTTCAATATAGATTGCATCTCAACATCAAGAAAACAAAGGCACTCACCCCGGGGCAAATAGGCAGTATCATGATAAATGGAGAAAAGATTAAAGTTGTTAACAGTTTCATATTACTTGGATACACAATTAACTCTCTTTGCACCAGTAGTCAGGGAATCAAGAGACAAACTGTTTTGGAAAAATTTACTCTCAAAGACTCCCTAGAGTACTAAAGAGTAATGATGCCAGTCTAGAGACTAAGATGTGCCCCATCCTGCCCATGGTCTTCTCAATTGCTTGCTGTGCATCTGAGAGCTGGACAATGAATAAGGATGACAGAAGAATTGATGCCTTTGAATTATGGTGCTAAAGAGAATTACTGAGCATACCAAAAATTCCCAAGAGAACAAACAGGTTTGTCCTAGGGAATGTGAAAACAGGTTTCTCCATGGAGACAAGGATTTTGAAGCTCCTGTCTCAAATATTTTGGACATGTTGTCAGTAGACCAGTCCTTGGAGAAGGACATTATGCTTGGACAGGTAAGAGGGTTAGCACAGACAAGAAAGATCTAAGATAAGATTAATTGATACAGTGGCTGTGACAATGAAATCAGGTGTGTCAGAAATGGTGACATCAGCTTAGGATAAAGCAAGATTTGTAGCTATTGAGAATAGGATCACTATAAGTAGTAGCTGACTTGATGACATGTAACAACAACAATATCCTTATATATAAGAAGATGTTAATAGTAGATACTATACTCACTCACGAATACAGTCATTATCTAGCTCACTGCTGGCCATCAAGGTAAATGTAAGATCTTCTTCAGTTTTACCCATAATTCATTGGCCAAAATTGGTCACACACTTTACCCAAAAAATTGTTGTTTTTATTGTCACCATCAAGTTGACTGTGACTCATAGCCACCCTGTGAACAATGGATATAAACCCTGCCCGATCCTGTCCCATCTTCACTGTCTCCAACACACTTTACCGCATTATTACAGTCCCCATGTCAATCCATCTTGTTGTGAGACATCATCTCTTATGCTGACCCTCCACCTTTCAAAGTAGGATGTACTCCTCCAAGAACTAACCTCTCGTAACAACATGCCAAAAGTAGTAATTGAGTTTCACCATCCTTGCATCTAAGGTTGGTTTTACTTTCTCCAATATAGGTCTATTTGTTCTCTTGACAGCCAATGGGATACCCAGTGTTCCAAATCATAGAGCTATATTAAGTTTTACTTTACTGAATATTCAGAATTAAGTATTGAGATTGAAGAATTGATAAACTTAAAGACTACTATGCCAAAAGTTTATAGTTCTCATAATAAATTAATATAACTACCAATATCTCTAAGTTTCTCAGTTTTAGAATAAGACTCTTATTTAAATAATACTTTGCTGAAGATCAGTGAAATCTATATGTATATATAAATATGAATATGTGTACAATTATCTTTATAACTCCCTAAAAAGGCCCTCTATTTCCTTTTCACTGACTTAAATTGCATAAGACAATTGTAATCAGTGCTTTGTCATTCAGCAGGTATGAAATAAACATTGAGTTGAGCATCTCAATGCCATTTTAGCTAAACCAAATACAGAATATTAACAGAAAGAAAAGCTAGCCTATAGATGGCATAGCACATTGCACAGTACATCGTGTAAACAAATCACTTCCAAACATTCACACACTCTAACCTCAATCATGAACCCTTAATTGGATGTCAATTCAATAGCAAATTTTCTAAATAATGATAATGTAAACAAAAGACCAATTATATTAACTATCATGCTTGGGCTGCAAAATAATCTTGAACAGAAAACATTGATAAGCAATGTTCTTTTAGCCAAAGGCAACAATGAAAGCAATGGGATATCAAGAAGTTATCAGAGAAAGATGTGCTAACTCAGGGAACTTCCCAGTAACTACTAATAAGATGCATCTAACTCGGATATAATTAACAAAATTTTAATAATAGCCAAGTTAATAATGTAGACAATACATTACACAAAGAAAGTATCTGCCAAGGCTAGTTTAAAGCAAGAATTTGAACTGTTTCTTCCCAGTTCAGTCATATCCAGTGAAGCAAAATTAAGATAGACCAGAATTTGCTAAGTATGAGTGTCTGGAATGACAATCAGAATGGGAAACATTTTAAGTCCTGGAATACGAGATTGGGAAGAAGTATAATGAGGCCTTTCAGTAACTTTATGAGATAGATTGAATTGTTGGGAGGCAATTCAAAGAGAAATACATTCAAAAGAGAAAGGCCTATGCCATCCTTGAGCAGGACAAAATTGTTTGCAACTCTGCTACGAAAGAGGTTTGATTATTACACAGTGTACATGTTGCCTTTGTTTTCTAGGAGAGAGATTAGGTTTTCAGCTCAATGCTGACATGTATTTATTACCATTCCAGACATGCATATTTTAAAAATTCTGTTTTTTTCTGAGTTTCACACCATTGGTTATGACTGAAATGGAAAGAACCCATTTAAAGCCCCAGTTTAGAGACATAATATAGTCTAAATGAGAAAAGAGAGTAAGAGGCACTTTCTGGTGGTTATGATACCTCCAGCAATCAGAGGACTAAAGCCTGGTATTTTTAAAAAGGAAAGATTAAGAAGAACAACTGAAAAGTAACCCAGAAACTTTCAGAGTCATTTGAAAGAAAAGTTAGTCCATGACCGGATAAGGAAAGTCAGAAAGAAAGAGGACATCAATGCAAAAAGCTCAACTTCTTTCAAAGCACACTCACATAGTATTTATTACTGAAAGTAATTCTATTTGTAACAAAAAGGGGTTTTTTTCTGATTGGAAGAAATTTTTTGTTCTAATTAAAGGAAGTTTTATTTGAATTTAATCTCAAACTAGCTGAATTTGAGGTATTGTAATTTTCAGAACTTTTGTTTTCTTCAAGATTACGTCTCTATGAAATGTACCTCATAATTCTTGACTGCTATCATACTTAAACTTTCGTTAAAATCACAATTTTAAAAAAAGCAACTTGTTTTAATAAAAAAGATTACATCTCAAGTAAAAAAGTAATAGAGCTCCCAAATATATTTGTATTTGTATGGGAAGACTGACATATATTTTAAATTATCCATGAAGTGTTGTCATTTGCTACAAATAACTTCATTTAAATACATTATTTTTTTAAAAAAATTGGGGTTTGTGTGGCACTAATTTTAGTATCTCATTCTAACAGGTATTTAAAAAGGCCTAAAATATGAAAACTACATAAAGTAAAAATAAGAATATGGTTATGGATAGCTGTCGTTACCAAAGAAAAGAGTCTCAAGGAAAGGACACTAGAGAAGGAGAAGAATGAATTGGAAGAAAATGCCAACATGCAGGAGGCAACCGGGAGAAATGGAGTTTATGCGAAGAGACAGGCTAGAGAGCACAAAGCAGAAATCACAGGAATCTTCTTACCAACCCTGATGCCATTTTTCATATTTTACAATATTTTAAATCATTTCAAAATAATAGATGTTCTTTGAACTCTAACAAGATTTTTTTTATTGTTATTTTGGTAAATACTTCAAAATTATGCTCTTATCAGAATGTTGGGGGGGGGGACCTAGTCAGAAAAAAAAAAACAAACCAGGCATGGAAACATCAAAAAGAACCAAATAGTTTGAAGCAGTTTTGTGAAAAACGAACTTTTGAGTAGCATCTATGTTTCTTTATTTGAATATAACAGTCTGTCTTGGAGAGGGTAAAACCAAGTTTTTCCTTGGAGGCTAGGATTTTGAAGCTCCATCTTACATACTTTGGGCATGTGGCCAGGAAAGATCAATCCTTGGAGAAGCACATTATGCTTGGAAGGGTGGAGGGACAGTGCAGTAGAGGAAGACCCTGGATGAGATAGATTGATACAGTAACTGGGGCAATGGGATAGATGTTTCAGAATCAGTGAGACTGGTTCGGGACAGGGAAGCGTTTAGAGCTATTGTACATAGGGTTCCTATGAGTCACAAGTGACTCAATGACAAGTAACAACAATGTCATAGAGTTCCATATAGATAAACATCTATACATATGTGATACATCTTGCTGTTGAATTCAATCAAGTTAGACTCATCATAGCTGACCTTCTAGAAGGTTTTCAGAGATAATAAGTCACGTGGGAAGAGAATGTCCATCTTTCTCCCTCAGAAGGAGAAGACTCTCTCTCGATCAGGTAACTTAACATGGCAACTGTGGAAATGGGCTTGAGTGAATCAGAGATTGTGCACAGAATAGGACAGGGTTCAGACCTGCTGTCTATAGAGTCACTGAGTCATACCCAACTGGACAGCACCTAGCAGCAACAATAGTTAAAATTAGGGAACTCTAATGCCTTAGTGGTAAGGACTTGTACTGGCTCAGGGTTCAAAGCCACTAACCACTCTTTGGGCAAAAGATGAGCCATCTCCTTCCATGCAATTTACTGTCTTTGAAAACTTGCTGGAATGTCAGCTGTGAGTAAATTTTGACACAACAGCACACAACAACAACTATTAAAATTAACTGATGGTTTACTGTATAGCATGTTGTGCTGCTGATCATAAGATCTGAGTTCAACTCCTCTAGCTGCTTCTTAAAGAAGGATAAGTAGCTTACTGCCCATGAGATTTACAGCCTCATCAAATCAATGGAGGGTTAGTTTGAGTAGGAATTCACATCATAGTTTTCAGTTACAAAAATTAACTTCCTCAGTCTATGTTAATTTTGTTGGTGGTGTTATTTCTAGAAATTTACCCATTTTAACTGTTTTCAAATGTGTTGAAGTATAAGCTACTCATAGTTTTCTATTCTTATTCTTTTTATTTCAGTGGCTTTTTATATTGTACCACCTATTTCATTTCTTATATAGATTATTTGTGTCATTTCTCTGTTTTCTCTTGCTAAATTAGCCATTGACTTGTAAAGTTCATTTTTTTTTAAGAACCAATGTCTAGTTTCTCCATTGTTTCGGTCTTCTGCTTCGTTTACGTCTGCTATAATCTTTATTACTGAATTTTTCTAAAAGCTGTAGATTTTTGTGCTGGTTCTCAGATGGTGGATTCTGTGGTAAGTTGTGCTGCTAACCCAAATATGGTGCCTCTTCTACCATCTGAATCCACCAGTGGCCCCTCAGGAGGAAAATGGGCAATTCCCCGTGTTATTTACAAACTCTGAAAACCCACATTAGCTATGAGTCTGTTCTGACTTAACAGCAAAAAATGAGGGGTACTGTTTCTCTGTAAATATTAGATTTGATAGGTTAAAGTCTTCTATAGATTTTTTTATATGTACCTCAATTGCTATGAATTGTTCACTAAGCACTGACTTTGTTATGTCCCATATGTTTTTAGCTGTATTTTTACTCTCATTTGCTTTTAAGCTTTCTTTGGTTTAGAGAAGTTTTGTGTTTTAGTGCTTGGTTTTGTGTTGTTGTTGTTTTTTTTTTTTTAAGTATCTCCCTTTATTTCTTTTTTTATGCTGTAGTTTTCCAGCAAGGTACAATTCATTTTTTATATTTTTGGCATTGTCTCCTGCCCAGCACAGAGTGAAAGTGTCAATGACTTCATCTTACTTGGATCCACAATTAACACCATTGGTACCATCAGTCAGGAAATAAGGAGACACGTAGCACTGGGAAAGTCTGCTAGAGACTTCTCCAAATTATTGAGGAGCAATGACATCTGTCTGAGGACTAAGATGTGTCTGATTCAGGTTTATGCTTTACTGTGACTTGAGATCCTAAACAAAGACATTGTTAAAATTATTGGGAAAAATAATGTAGTAAAAAGTCATAGTTTCATTCTTAAATGTTTTGGTAAAGAATACAATCTATTTCAATTTCACTTTCATAAAAAAATATTTCTCTACTTTACACACACTCAAACAGTATGCATAAAATTTTTACATCTTTCTTGTTTTATTTTACTTGATTTTTTTCTCTTCAAAAAAAAATTAAAAATGTCTCATTGGGAATGGTACAGGCTAGAGCAAGGTTCTGGCCCATTCTTCATAAGATTGCCAGGAGTCACGGTAGACTCCACGGCACCTACCAAACAACAACAAAGAATGTCTACCATACTTGAAAACAATCAAAGACAAAGACTAGTGTTCTCTTCTCTCATTGAGGTCTTTTGTATCCTTGCTAAAGATAATGGCTGCATCCAGAGCATGGTGACAAACATGGTAATCTTGAATCTTTTTTTTGAGACTTTAAAACATGCTCATTTTCATTCTATATCAGCTTTCACATTTTTAGGTTTTCTTACAAATTGGTACACTGAGGATTACTTGTGTGTGGATTCAATTACTCTTGACTGCTTTGAACCACAAAGAACTGTATGTAAAAAATTCTTATGTTGTTCTGTGGTCTGTATGTTGCACTTAACAATTAATTTTAGGTAAAACTGAAACTGAATAAATATTACTGATTATGCCTATGGACGCATAACTGCATGGAATATTATATTTGTTTCACACCCAACAGGAAACAGATGGCACTTACAAATTAGTTAATTTGGAAATGTTTAATAATAGAAAGTCAATTTGCAAAGGTGTGGGAAGGGTTTATTGAACTTTTAAAACTAATGACATACCAGGAGCCAATAAACAGAGCTCTATCAACACCCACAAGCCAGAGGAAAAGGAAGGAGACATTACCAGAATATGAAGACAGTAGCAAAAAATAACCATCCTAATCTCCTTCCTTCTCATTTGGTATTCCAACTGTTCGAACCTATGTCTTTGCAAAACCATGAGTCTAAACAAAATGGAGAGAAGTAAAGTAAGCATGAGTTTACCCTGCTATGCCCTCAGACAGAAAGTGTTTTGTGGTTATGGAACAGGAAAAGAGAAGAGGTGATAAGTGAAGGGGCATCTGTAGATTGAGAGCAGACGAGATTGTCTCAATTGGAGCTACCCAGGAAGAAATAAGTCTCAGAAAAAAAAAAGGAATGTTCAGCATCAAGGGGACATGCAGAAAACTGTCATATGTATGAGAAGTACACTTGAAAGGAATGGGAATCCCAGAACATTTGTTCTTGCTTATGTGAAACCTAAATGTGGACCAGGAGGCAGTCGTGAGAACAGAGCAAGGAAATACTGCATGGCTCAAAATTGGAAAGGGTGTATGCCAAGGATGTCCTATCTCCATATCTTTTCAACCTATATGCAGAACTGATTATCTGGGAGGCTGGGCTGTACGAGGAGAAGTGTGGAATCAGGATTGGAGGAAGATTCACCAACAATTTGTGTTATACAGATGACACAACTCTGCTTGCTGAAACTGAGGAGGACCTGAAGCGCTTGCTGCAGAGGGTCAAGGACTGCAGCCATCAGTATGGATTGAAGCTCAGCATCAAGAAAACAAAGATTCTCACCACTGGGCCAATTGTCAGCATCATGATACAGTAAAGAGATTGAGATTGCTAATAGCTTTAGTTTGCTTGGCTCCACAACCAACATTCTTGGCATCAGCAGCCAGGAAATTAAAAGATGTATTGCATTGGAAAAGTCTGCTGTCACAGACCTCTCCAAAGTACTGAAGAGCAACGTCAGTCTGAAGACTAAAGTGCACCTGATACCAGCCATGGTCTTTGCAATCACTTGCTATGCATCAGAGAGCTGGACAATGATTAGGGAGGATAGAAGGAGAGTTGATGCCTTTGAGTTTTGGTGCTGGAGAAGAGTATTGAATATACCTTGGACTGCTAACAGAACAAACAGGTTCATCCTGGAGAGGGTGAAGCCAGTCTGC
>NW_006399900.1:5554521-5561089 GCF_000299155.1 Elephantulus edwardii | reverse complement strand
GCGGCTTTTTTCACAGTAGCAAGGAGTTGGAAACAACCTAACTGCCCATCAACAAACGAATGGATAGAGAAGCTGTGGTATATTCACACAACGGAATACTACACTGCTTTGAAAAACAAGGAACTCATGCAATATTATTCAAAATGGGTGACCCTGGAGGACATTATGCTGAGTGAAGTATCTCAGTCACAAAAGGATAAATACTTCATGGTGCCACTGTTGTAAAATGGGCCTGATATCGGGGTTGGGGGATACTGAGAAAGATAGGGTAAATAATGTATATTGCAGTAAAACAGATGAGGGAGAAAACTGTTTAAAAGGGATAAGTGATTAGGTATATTTGTCATGACACGAGTCCAGAGTGAAGGCTGCATAGTGGAGTGGACCTAGGGGGAGGGATTGTAAAACAATGAAAGATTTTCTTTTCAAAGAGAAGAGTGTACTAGGGGTGGGGGCAGGGAGAAAAGTGCAAAAATGAATGAATAGAAATCCAAAGTCTCTGTAAATTTTCATTTAAATTAATAATAAAAAAAATTTTAAAAAGAAGGAATTGTCCATCTCTTTCCCTCAGAGCCACTGGTCGACTCAAACTGCCCGAGAGGAGCAAGAGCCACCTTCCAGTTGCAGGCCTCTCTCTACAGACCATGTTACTGAAGCCCCCACGTGACAAGGCAGAGGCATATTTGAAATGAACATTCATTCTATAAGTGAAAAAAGGTGCTATTTTTATATGATTGATTTTCTATAGCAAATCTAACCTTCCTTTGGCAGAATAAGGTTAGCCATTTTCCTACCCTGGCTGCTTTCTTTAGAAACTGTTGGAATTTATACCTTTCTTCATTTTTTTCCTGTCTCAGCAATCTGTAAACTCTCTGGAACATTAGTTAGGAAAATAAACTATAGAATTTCACTTTGTATTAGTCATGGAGTAATTTAAACCCAAAGGAAAAAGAGTGCTAACATGGTATAGCTGTGTATATACATATATTTATTACCAGTACAATCTGTGATCTAGAACTCATAATTGGGTCTCCAAACTTTTCTGAAATCATTCACCAAACTTTATGTCCCTAAACGGCTTCAAGTTCTTCAGATTCCTGGAATCCTGCTCTGAATGGAATTTGTTCCTCAGAATCACAGTTAAAATATCTCTATGTTCAATTACAATGTTCTGTATTAGTGAACATTGCAATGAAGCATTTCAATAAAAAAACTTAAAGAAGGAAAAACCCAGAGAACTTAAACTCAGTGGAAAGAATGTTATGGTAACAAATTTAAAAGAGCTATTATAGGAAAAAAGAAATCTTGCAAATGTGTTTTCCTAAAAAAAATATAATTTACAAATGTGAAGCTGAGGTGGTAGCTAAATTGGGCATTTGGAATACTGCTCAATGATAAGCAGGTGTTGCTTTAATGAAAAAATTATTCTGGCCAACTTGTTGTTAGGTGACGTCAAGGTGAGTACTACTGATAGCAACCCTAAGAACAATAGATTTGAACCTGTGCAGAGCTCACGACGCCTTACATACTTGAGCCCTTTGCTGCAGTGACTGTGGTAATCCAGCATATTAATGCTCTTCCTCTCTTTCACTGACCCTCTACCTTTGCAAGCATGATGCCTCTCTCCAAAGCACAGTCTTTCCTAGCCATATGCACAAAGATGTTAGAAGAAGCTTTGTTATGTTTGCCTCCAAGGAGCACTCTGGTTGCACTTTCTCTAAGACATATCTGTTCTTTTGGTAGTCCATGGAATATTCAGCACTCTTCTCCAACATGACAGCTCAAAGACATCAATTCTTCTGTTCTCCTTACACATTGTCCAGTACTCAGATGCATAACAAGTGATTGAAACGATAACAATCTGAATCAGGCACACCTTAGACTTTAAATTGGTATCATTGCTTCTCAGTAATTTGGAGAGACCCCTGACTACAATATGCAATATGACTCCTGATCTCCTGATTGCTAGTGCTATGGATGTTGATTGTGGATCCAAGTAAGATAAAATTGTTGACAATTTTAATTTTCCCCTCTGTCTATCATGGTGCTGTTTAACAGTCCAGTGGTGAGAATTTTTGTCTTCTTGATACTAAAATTCATAAATGAAATTGAAGGCAGCAGTCTTTGATCAAGAGACTCCCTAATATCAATAGGAAGTGTGTTATAGAAACAAAATTATTCATGTTCTTGCTGGCTGTAACATAATAGAATTAAAAGAGATCTCCTGTGTCTTGATATTTTAATGATTTTTAATAACTTTTACCAACTTTATCTCCAGCCAAGTTGAGTAGTGGTTATAAACATATCATTCAATAAATATTACAAATGTCTACAATGACTATTTTAAGCCCCAAAACACTGAGCATTGTTAAGGTATTCAGTAACAAAGAAAATAAATTTATATAGAGCTATTTACTAATCAATGGTCTGATAAAATGAAAGAAAATACAATTTTTAACTTGTAGAAGAAGCTACACACTGAGAGTTGGCAATCAGAAAATGTGCAGAAAGCAGCAAGAGTGAGAAAGGAGACTTGAAACAATGGTCAATTATAGACATCCCAAGAAGCCGTAGTGGTGGACTGCTTAATGATCTTGGCTACTAACCAAGAACACAGAAGTTTGAATCAACAAGGCACTCTGCAGGAGATTAATGCAATGGCCTCCTTTTGTGAAACCTTAGAGTTCTGCTCTGTTTTGTAGGGTCAATGGCTTTATTATTTTATTTTTAATAGCTATCCCATCACTATTGTCCTAATTCACTACCTCAATGACCCACCTTAGTGCACTCTCATCAATAGGTATGTAATCCTTCTACAAAGTTCTTGGTTGATGTTTAGACAGTGAGGTGTAGGATGAGAATAATAACAGATCAAGACATTATCACTACAATAAAGGTTAGAATTGAGGGGTATAAAGAAGGAATGGATCCAATCAAGCAAGTTGTCAAGATGTTTACACAAAAGAACTTCTTGGCCTAGCTCCTAGCAAGGACTGCTGGGTTGTTGGGTTTTTTTGTCCCTATATTCACTGTTCTTATATACAGTATTTCACATACAAGAAAATGTGGTATAAAGAATCGCTCGACAAATAAAAGCAAGGACTCTGAAGCTTTATCTTACCAGAAACCTTGGGGACAGAACTTTACAACTGTATGAAAAGAAAGGTATGAAGATTTTGAGAAGTTAAAAATTAAGCACAGCATGCCAATAGAAGTAAAACCCAATATCCAACACTTGGTACCAATACTTACTTGCTCCCAGTTAACTTCTTTTTAATTGTATTTCTTACTATCTCAAACCCTAAAAAATAGTACTGAGTTTCTGCTTAGTAGTCTTTTATAACCTTCTTCCTCTATAGGGTGGTGGAGTCCATTAGGAGTTTGGGTTAGCCCCAAAGGCCAAGTTTCCCTTGTAGTTCTAATCTACCAGCCGCCTTGTGGAAGAAAAATAGGCAACCTCCTTTCATGTGATGCATAGCCTAAGAAACACATTACTATCAGCTGTGAGTTCATTCTGATGTGACAGCAATGCACCTGTATTGAGTTTTGAGGCTCTCAATTATTTCTTTTAACATTCATTAATTAAGACTTGACATTTGTTTTTGTTTTCCAATTTGTATGATTAAATCGTATTGTGGCAATGGGTGGGGCACTTCTTCATAACACGTTCTTTGGTTTTTACCTTACCTGATTCGTTCACATGATAACATTATATTTTTTGCCATTTACCCAACAACTGTATCAAAAGATACCTTCAATGTAATAGACTAGGGAGCATTCATTTGGCTGCCAGCTTGGATTGGGCCTGAGTGCTTATGCTAGCATTAGCACATTGAACTTGATCTACAAATAACAAGTAGACCACGTGTTCTGGAACTGTTGTGGTATGTTACTTCTAGGTCTTTCAGTCAGAGTACAGTTATACACACATGAGTAAGTGGCCTTTGATCACACTTACAAAATTTCTAATAAGTTCATCCTATATTTTGCAATTTTCTTATCCACCATCAATTACAGAAGACAGAAACAGAACACAGTGGAAATACCCTGCTGATCACAAAGAGTTTTTGGAAAGAATCCCTTGATGAAGAAGTAGGAAACTGTACCAGGTTAGAAATTAAAAACTTACATTTATAAGTAGAAGACCTTATTCCTCCTTTATGCATAAAATTATGCTACAAATTCTTCCTTGAAAAGAGTAGAGAGAGAAATCAATCACACACATAACCTAGTTTTGAAGTTTAAAATGATCTGGAAATAGAAAGATCATGAATTTTAAGATTATATATTATATGATAATAAGAACTTCGTTCTAGAAAGTAATTGGGTTGAATTGATTTTGACTCATGGAAACCTCATGTTTGTCAACATAGAACAAGTTACCTGCAGTTTGTAATGGTCAGAAGGGATTGCCAGGCTTTTCTTTTGAGGCACCTCTGGACGGACTACTACTTCTGGTCTTTCTTTTAGCTGCCTAGCACATTAGCCATTTGCACCAACAAGAGTTGTTAATGTTAATTTAGAGGCTGTAAGTCACACAGGAGGAGACTGCTTCTCTTTCCATGGAGCCACAGGTAAATTAGCACCCCCAAAGAAGCACAGCCTTGGAGGTAGCTGCAAAACTGTCCACGGACTATGCTTCCTGAGCTCCTCCATTAATATTAATAGTTAACTTTTAAAACTGTAGTTTTAAAAAAAAAGAAAATAGAATTATCAATTTTGGCTCAAGTAACTCTTCCTTGGTTATTCTAAGGCTTTGAATCTTAATGAGAGACAATGGTTTGTCTTTCTCCCAAAGAAATGCTAATGGATCCAATCACTGGGTCTCAAAAACACAGGATAGTGAGTGCCACCAGAGTCATTTGCCAATAGTTAGGTGGTGTATGTTCTAAGCACTTTACATGCATTTGTCTCATTTATTGCTCTAGAGAAACCTAGAAAGTACAAATTAGGAATCTGCTTTACTAATGAAGAAATTGTTTAACAGATGATCACATATTTAAAGCACAGTGTTGCACATTAAATTGTAATTCTCAAAAGATACAATGAAGGTCTAGCTCCTACTCATGACTGGGTTGGAAATATTTCTAAATAAGGTCTTTGATGATGTTGTCAGTGAGATCACACTGGGCTGTTGTTGTTGTTGTTGTTGTTATGTGCCATTGAGTCACCTGTGACTCATAGCGACCCTATGTACAACAGTTCTAAACCCTGCCCTGTCCTGTGCCAATTTCACTTTCTTCAACACCCTCACCCCCACTACTCCAGTCACTGAATCAATCCACCTCATAGAGGACCTTCCCCTCCTGCACTGTCCCTCCACCCTTCCAAGCATGACGTCGCTCTCCAAGGACTGGTCCCTTGCAACATGTCCAAAGGACATCAGACGAAGCCTCAGAATCCTTGCCTCTAAGGAGCAGCCTGGTTTAACTCTATCTAGAATGAACCTGTTTGTTTTCTTAGCAGTCCATGGTATATTCAATACTCTTCTCCAGCACCACAGCTCAAAGGTATCAATTCTCCTACTATCCTCCCTAGTCATTGTCCATCTCTCTGATGCATAGCAAGTGATTGCAAAGACCATAGTATGTATCAAGCGTACCTTAGTCTCCAGAATGGCACCATTGCTCTTCAATACTCTGGAGAGGTCCCTAACAGCAGATTTTTCTCATTGCAATACATCTTTTAATTTCCTGGCGGCTGGTGCCAAGAGTGTTGACTGTGGAGCAAGCAAACTAAAGCTGTTAACATCCTTATTAAAAAGAGTAGTAGTCACAAAGAAAGAGAGACAGACATATAAAGACATTCTTGCAAATCAAGGAACTCCAAGGACTTCCATCATCAGCAGAACTAGAAGAGAGGCATGAAATGAAACTTTGAGAAGCAATCAGCACCGATGAGATCCTGATTTTGAACATGCTGCCTCTACAGCCACAACAAAATACACTCCTCCTTTTATTAGCCACCTGTACATAGCTTATTTGTAAATGTACATTTACTTAAAAGTATAAATTTTTTATTTGCAATCTGGTACAGTTTCCTGATATACTTATTTATGAAGAGATTTTTTTTTCTCCCCAAAAGTTCTTTTTAGTTAGCAATATATTTCTTTCCCAGCTTCTATTATTTATTGGTTGGGGATAAGGCAATTTTGAATATATGATGAGCCTATTAGAAATTTCCTAAGTTTGTATGGTCATTGGCCACCTGCCCATATCTGGTAGGAAAAATATTCTATTATTACCTTCTCTCTGGGACTCATTCCCTGATACACTGACACCCATAGGCCAGGACATTTTTTTTTAAAGTTTACATCTGAAAATGATGGCAGAAGTATTTTCCAAAAGAGTTTCTCTCAGAGGCGTACCTGAGGGCAGAAGTAATAGTCAGTTCTAATTTTAAAGCAAATGATAATGGATGGACTTGATAAATGCTACATCTCAGCCTTTGTGTAGTCAATGAAATAAAGGAAGACATTCTTTGGTACTCTCTACTTTCAGTCAAGATCCATCTAACAGAAATACAAAGCCTTTGTAAATTTTCACTGAAATTAATAACAAATTTAATT
>NW_006399900.1:5553642-5554421 GCF_000299155.1 Elephantulus edwardii | reverse complement strand
AAAAAATTTTAAAAACAAACAAACAAGTGAACAACAAGAAAGAAAAAAAACTGCAGAAAGTTAGAATGTTCAAATAAAAGTTCCTGATACTTAAAACTTTGTGGATCTACTCCAATGTGTCTGTGGACCAAATTTAGTGCACGGCTTTGTTTAGATAGTCTTAGAACCTTGTCAAAATGTTGTGCCCTTAACAAAGCACCAGAGTAGCAGAAAGAATTGCTGTTTTACTGGAGCCGTTTGGATTGAAATGAAATAATAAGGTTTCACTCTGGAAAATACCAATCTCTGAGTCTATTCTAAGTCAATGGCACATAATAACAGCAATAACAATGGGTGACTATAATTAATCATTGTCATGGAATTAGAACTGACTCATAGCTAACCATGCAGCCGATTTTTTGGAAGCTGTAGATCAAACATAAGAAAAGAGTATCCATCTACAACCAGGAGAAGATAAAATAGATGAATTGGACCTTATAAAAGCCAAATCACTATGCACATCCAAAAACTTCTCCAACAGGGTAAAAAGGGAAGCCACAGTCTGCGAAAAAGCATTTGGTAATGACATGGCAGATAAGGGATTTATATATAGAATTTATAAAATATTTGAGCACCATGAACAGATAAAGGTAAATAATCCAATTGAAAACTGGGCACAGGATATGAACAGACACTTCACTAAAGAAGACATTCAGATGGCCAACAAGCACATGAAGAAATGTTCAAAATCCCTAGCTCTAAGAGAAATGCACATCAAAACAACTATGAGATATCATCTC
>NW_006399900.1:5537771-5545416 GCF_000299155.1 Elephantulus edwardii | reverse complement strand
GAGAAAACAGTGCAACAATGAATGAATGAAAATGCAAAATCTCTGTAAATGTTCACTAAAACTAATGAAATTTAATAATAATTTTAAAAAAAGAGTACTGACCATATCATGAACTGCCAAGAGAAAGAGTAAGTCTGTCCTGGAGAGGGTGAAACCAGGTTTTGAGCCATGTTCAAAACCAGGCAAGGGTTTTTAAGCTCAGTGTGACATACTTTGGGTATGTGGCCAGGATGGATCACTCCTTGAAGAAGGATATCATATTTGGAAGGGTGGAGGGACAGTGCAAAAAAGGAAGACCCTGGAGACTGATTGACACCGTAAGTGGGGTAATGGTAACCACCTTTTTCTGTTCTTCTCCTCCCAGGCGTCTCTGTTTCAGTAAAACATATGAACATCTACAGCATGCTTCAACTCCAAACTTAAAATCACTTCACTTTCAACCCAGTAAGTGTGACTTAATCTACTGTAGATCCTTGTGACACATGCTAAGCCTGATCACACCTCTCTACTTCATTCAGACTAGAACAATCTACCACCATCTTTCCATTGCTATATTTCACTTGCCCCCAACTGATTCTTTGCAGGTGATCTCACTAAGTACCTCCATGCAATCATTCTTTACTGAGCAACCATTAGGATTTATTTAGATAAATCTCGTTATTACTTCCTGCTTAAAACTAGCCAGTTGACTCATGGTTGTTGTTAGGTGCTGTAGAGTCTTTAATGAATCCTAGTGAACCATGAATAATAGGTCTAAATGTCGCCCTACCCTGCACCACCTTCATCATCTCCTTTACGCTCAAGCACATTACGGTAGTCACTGTGTCAATCCTGCTTGCTGACCTTCCTCCTCTCCTGGCCTGCTCTCTCTCTCCAAGGATTGGTTACTCCTGAAAATATGCTCCAAAAAAGTGAGACAAAGTTTTGGCCTCAAAAGAGCAGTCATGTTTCACTTCCTTCAGGACCAATTGGTTTGCTCTCTTGGCAGTCCATAGTACATTTGATATTCTTCGACAATACCACAATTCAAAGGTATTGATTCGTTTGTCATCCTAACTCATTGTCTAATTTTCTTTTTTTTTTATACCCAAGAGAAGAATTAATTTTAACTAAACAAACACTGTAGGGTTTTTATGCAGAAACAGTTCATTTATGAACAAAAATTCTCTTATACAAACAAATGCATTGTTTTATTTTCACTCTATTTGCTGTGGATTGCTTTGAGCATTAGCAATATTATTCAATATTCAAATGAACCTCTACTAAAACAAATATATCTAAAGAAAATGTATCATTTCATTTCACAATGATAGGGGCATATATTTTAATACAATGCTATTTTTGTAAATAAGACCTTCTGTTTTAATACAAATTTAGCAAATGTCTTTGTTAAAGATTTGTGATTTAGTAATCCACATACAACAATATTAGTGCTATCTTTACATCAGAAATATCTATAATGTTGACTGTGATAATTATTTGGAAAATGTTGTACAGTACTAAATAAATATTAACTATTTAACTTGAAAATGGGGGGGGGGAAGATCCACCTAACAATGGTAAAGATGTTCCTAGGGCTATAGCCTCTTCTAAATCCTGCTTGTAGTTCTGGTAGTTCTCAGTTAATGTACCTTTCCAGTTGTTTTTGAATACTCATTTTGCTTGCATGTGATACATGTAATATTGTTAATATGTAATAATTTCCACGCTCTGTTGGATCATCCTAGTTTTGGAATGGGAATAAATATGGATCACTTCCAGTCATCTGGCCAGGTCCAGATTTCTTGACACAACTTGATGAGCACATCCAGGGCAGCATATGTTTGCTGAAATATGTCAACTGGTATTCCATCAATTCCTGGAGCCTTCTCTTTTGCCAATTCCTTCAAAGCAGCTTGAACTTCCTCCTTCACCACCATTGCCCCTTGGCCATGTGCTATTTTATGAAATTTTCTGTGTCAGCCAACTCTTTGGTGCACAGTGACTCTGTGTACTCCTTCTATAGTCTTTTGATGCATCCTGGATCATTCAATATTCTGCCTATAGAATCTTTAAGCATTGCACTTTGAGGCTTGAATTTATTCAATTCCTTTGGCTTAAGAAATGTCAAGCAAGTTTGTTTCTTTTGATTCTCTGATTTCAGCTCTTCACACATTTTGTTTAATACTTTGCTGTGTCTTATCAAAGCCGCCTTTAAGCAGCTTAACTTTCTTATTTCTTCACTTTGCTTTGGCTTCTTGGTGCTGTAGTGCATATTCAGAGTCCTTCTTACATATATAGGTCCTTTCTTCTTCCTTTGCCTTTGTAATGACCTTTTGTGTTCATCATGGATTATATACTTGTGTTCTGTCTCCGTACCTTTTCAACTTGTATGCAGAACAGATTATGCGGGAAGCTGGGCTCTATAAGGAGAAATGTGGGGTCAAGATTGGTGGAAGATCAATCAAAAATCTGCGACATGCAGATGATACAACCCTGCTTGCTGAAACTGAGGAGGACCTGAAGTGCTTGCTGCTGAGGGTCAAGGACTGCAGCCTCTAATATGGATTGAGGCTCAATGTCAAGAAGACAAAGATTTTCACCACTGTGCCAATTGGCAGCATCAGGATAGATGGTGAAGAGATTGAGGTTGTTCACAGCTTCAGTTTGCTTGGCTCCACAGTCAACACTCTCGGCACCAGCAGACAGGAAATAAGAAGCCATATTGTCATGGGAAAGCCTGTTGTTAGGGACCTCTCCAAAGTACTGAAGAGCAATGGTGTCTCTCTGGAGACTAAGGTGCATCTGATACAGGCCATGGTCTTTGCAATCACTTGCTATGTGTCAGAGAGTTGGACAATGGCTAAGGAGGATAGAAGGAGAATTGATGCCTTTGAGCTGTGGTACTGGAGAAGAGTATTGAGGGTACCATGGACTGCTAGGAAAACAAACAGATTTACCCTGGAAAGGGTCAAACTGGGATGCTCCTTGGAGGCAAGGATTCTAAGGCTCCGTCTAACATACTTTGGACATGCTGCAAGGAGGTACAAGTCCTTGGAGAGGGACATCATGCTTGGTAGGGTAGAGGGACAGCGCAGAAGGGGAAGGCCCCCTATGAGGTGCATTGATTCAGTGACTGGGGTAATCGGGATGGTTGTGTCGGAGATGGTGCGATTGGCACAGGACAGAGCAGAGTTTAGGGATGTTGTACATAGGGTCCCTATGAGTCGCAAGCGATTGGATGGCACATAACAACAACAACATCCTCCTACAGCTCAGCTGGTCTTCATTCATTAGTATCTAGAGCCTCAAACCTGTTCTTGAGATAGTTTTTAAAGTCTGGAGGGATAGACTCAAGGTAAAGTTTTGGTGTTTGTGGATTTGACTTCATTTTGTTTAGCTTTAGTTTGAATTAATAATAATAATAATAATAGTTTGTTCTAGTCCACAATCAGTATATGGACTAGTTTTTACAAGTGATATTGAGCTTCTCCACTATTCTTTCCACAGATGTAAACAATCTTATCCCTGTGTGGAATATTAGGTGAGGTCTGTGTGTAAGAGATATTATCAATGAATAAATAATTGATGGTACAAAATCCTATTCCTTCTATCTCCAGCCTCATTTCTGTCACCAATATAATTTACTAACTACTGATCCTTCTTCCTTGTTTCCAGCTGTTACATTCTAGCCACCTATTATAATTCTTTTTTGAGTCTTTACTTTTACTTTTTAAAATTTTCTTCTAATTTATTTACAAAATTCTAATACATTGTTCTCAAGAACAAATTTTTTAAATTTCCCTTACCTTTTGACTCATTAAATTGTGCAACTCCATGATTAAACTCTCCTCCCCCTGCCCGTCCTTATCCCTCTGCTTTCAACCTCTCCCACCCCTATTGGATCCTTATAGACATTCGACAATAATGGTTTTATACAATTATGCTGAGTGAACTAATTCAGTCTGACCTATTATTATTATCTTGGTTTCAGGTCCCATATATTTCCAACTGCAAAGAATATTATAAATCTTCTGTTTTCTCCTCCTTGGTTCTGGTTGTTGGTACATATATGTGAATGATAGTGGTATTAACAGGTCTTCCTTGTACATTTATGTACAGTATCCTGTAGTTCACAACACTGTAATTCAGGATGGATCTAGAAACAGTCTTCTTGACTAAGAATGTGTCTCCATTTTTTCCTCACCTTTTCATTTTCAGTTTCATCAGAGTAGATCATCTAATCCGATTCAAAATGGCCCAGAACACCTGATTGTGCAAAACCTATACTTGGACCAGAACACAGTCATAAGAGCAGAGTAGGGAGACACTGCATGGTTTGGACAGGAAAGAAATGTGTCAGGGACGCATCCTGACTCCATACCTTTTCAATCTATATGCTGAACAGATCATTCAGGAGGGTGGTCTTTCTGAGGAGGAATGTGGCTTATGAATTGGAGAAAGACCCATTAACAGCCTGTGTTATGCAGATAACACAACCTTGCGCACTGAAACTGAAGAGGGTTGAAGCATCTTCTGCAGAATATCAAGCACTTCGGTCTTCAATATGGATTGAAGCTCAACATCAAGAAAACAAAGATTCTCATCACTGGGCTATTTGGTAGCATAATAGATGAAGAAGAGATTAAGATTGTTAACAATTTCAACTTGCTCAGGTCTAAAATCAACACTCTTGGAACTTGTTATTATGTGTCATTGAACTGCTGGCAACTCATTGTGACCCTATATACAACAGCTCTGAAGCCTGCCCTGTCCTGAGCCAGCCTCACTGATTCTGACACATCTCCCGCCATTGCCCCAGTTATTATGTAAATCCATCTCATCCAAGGTTTCCTCTCTTGTGCTATCCCTCTACCATCCCTGAGGCTAGGACCTCTTGGAATTAGCTATGAAGAAATTAAAGGACAAATTGGATTAGGAAAGACTACTGTCAGGGACATCTCCAGAGTGTTGAAGTGTAAAGATGTCGGTATAGAGACTAAGGTGCACGTGATATAGGTCATGATCTTCACAATTACTTGCTATGCAGTAGAGATCTGGACAATGAATGAAGATGACAGAAGAAATATTGATGCCTTTGAGTTGTTGTGTTGGAGAAGAGTATAGACCTTATTGACTATGGACTGCCGAGAGAACAAACAGTTTTGTTCTAGAAAAAGTTAAACCAACTCACTTTCTGGAGGCAAGGATTTTGAAGCTCCATCACACATACTTTGGACATGTTGACAGGAGGGAACAGTCCTTGGAGAAGGACATCATTCTTGTAAGGGTGTGGAGGAACAGAGGAGATGAAGATCCTAGCTGAGGTATGGGTGTAATAGGTGTAATAGGGGCGTATGTCACAGTAAGATTGGCTCAGGAAAGAACAGAGTTCAGAGCTATTGCACACAGGGTTGTTATGTGTTCCAGGCAACTCAACTGCACATAACAACAAACATCTCAGCAAGAGGCTGCACAGTTACCCTGGGCAACTTCACTAAAGTTACCTTTGACATTCACCAAGCCTTCCTATCAGGAATCCATTGACCGTTTTGTAAAGACCTGGTGTAGAGGATCCAGGCTCCAGAGATGGCCATCATATAGTTGTTTTTGAATAACAGAAATAAAGTCAATTAATAAGGCAAAAAAATAAGAAGAAAGAAAACAAAGGACTTTACCACTGAGGCAATATGAAGCATAATGATAGATAGAGAAAAGATTAAACTATCAATTATTTTGTCTCACTTGGATCCATAGTCAACATCCTTGCTGAGCAGTAGTCAGGAGATCAGTAGATGCATTGCTTTGGGCAAGTTCACTGTCAGGACCTCTCTGAAATACTGAAGAGCAATGATGTCAATGTGAAGAATAAGATTCAACGGAGGCTATGGTCTTTTCTGTCACTTGCTATGCATCTGAAAGCTGGACAATGAATAAAGATGTCAGAAGAAGAATTGATGGCTTTGAGTTAAGGTGTTGGAGAAGAGTTTTGAATATCCCATAGACTACTGACCGAATAAAAAGATACATCTTAGAAAAAAGTGCATCCAGTGTGTGTTCCTTGGAGGCAAGGATGGCAAAGCTTAGTTTCTCATAATTTGGACATGTTGTGAGGATAGGCTATTCCTTGTAAAGTGATATCATTCTTGGGAAGGCAAAAAGTCAGTGAAAGAGATAAAGATCATCAATGAGATGGATTGACATAATGACTGCAGCAATGAGCCAAAGTGTATCTGAAATGATGAGAATAGCACAGGATCAGACAGGTTTTAGTTCTGTTTTTCATAGGATAGCTATGAGTCATATTTGATTTGATGGTACCTAACAACAGCATATATAGGGAGCTCTGGTGCCGTAGTGTTAAGAAACTGTGCTGCCAACCAAAAGGTACATGGTTCCAATCAACCAGCTGTTCCACACGAGAAACTTGGGCACAACTCCTGTGCAATAAACCGCCTCTGAAAACCCACTGTGAGATGGTTATGACTAAAGTACAGAATAACACAACACCGCCACATAGATGGAGGTTTTGTTGTGGTTATGTGTCATCAAATCACCTGTGTCTCATAGTAAACCTATATACAACAGCTCTGAACCCTGATTTATCTTGAACCAATTTCATTGTCTCTGCCACACCTATCCCCGTTACCTTAGCCACTGAGTCAATCCATTTAATCCAAGGCCTTCCTCTCTTGCATTGTCCCTCCACTCTTCCAACAGTGATGTCCCTCTCCAAGGATTGGTCCATCCTGGAAATATGCCCAATGTATGTCACATGCAGCTTCAAAATCTTTGTCTCAAAGGAGCAGTCTGAGTATACCATTCCCAGGATGGACCAGTTTGGTCTCTTAGAAGTCCATGGTGTATTTAATTCTCTTCTCCAGCACCACAACTCAAACACGTTGATTCTTCTTCTATTATCCTTAGTCATTGTTTAGCTCTCTGATGCACAGCAAGTAATTGTAAAGATTGTCGCCTGGATCAGGTGCACTTGTCTCTAGATTGACATTATTGCTCTGTGTACTCTGAAGAGGTCCCTGCCAATAGATTTTCCCAGTAAAACACATCTTTTGATTTCCTGGCTGCTGGTACCATGAGTGTTGATTGTGGAGCCAAGCAAATTGAAGCTGTTAACTATCTCAATCTCTTCACTGTCCATCATGATGCTGCCAATTGGTCCAGTGGTGAAAATCTGTTTTCTTGATGTTGAGCTTCAATCCATATTGAAGGCTGCAGTCCTTGACTTTCTGCAGCAAATGTCTCAGGTACTGCTCAAGCAAGGTTGTATCATCTGTACAATGCAGGTTTGTTGTTTTTTTGGTTTTTTTTTTTCACAATGCAGGTTGTTAATGAGTCTTCCTTCAGTCCTGATGCCACATTCCTCCTCATAGAGCCCAGTTTCCTGAATGATCTGATCTAGTCTCAGTGACTGGGGTAATGGGGGTAGGTGTGTCAGAGACTGAAATTGGCTCAAGATAGAGTAGGGCTCAGAGCAGCTGTACATAGAGTCACTATGAGTTGCAGATGACTTGACAGCACATAACAACAACAAAACTTACATATATATGGTAGTGGTATTGTATTATACTGTACTATTAAATCATAACTGTCTCATAGTGGGTTTTCATAGGCAGTTAATTGCACAGGAGGTGTTATATAATTATAT
>NW_006399900.1:5533954-5537236 GCF_000299155.1 Elephantulus edwardii | reverse complement strand
AATAATGTAGTGAATGATGACAAAGGTTCATGGGTCAACTACATGTAAGTGAGCAGAACACTTTGATCTTTATATGCCTACTACTTACTTATCACCTACCTCTTTATTTAACCTTTGAGAATAGTAAAAACATTACCTTAAAGTCAGGTGAAGCTATAAGGATTATGAAAGAATACCTCATTCTTGAGCCATAAGTTCTTGATTCTTTGATCTTCACATTCAACCTCTCATCTCTGTCTTGGGCAGGAATAAAATTTTAAAAAGAAAAAAAAAATCAAAATTCCTGGTTCTCGGACCATTAACTTGCAGGTGTGTTTGAATGCCTCTCAAATCTCTGCTGAGCACATAGCCTGGCAGCTGCCCCTCTACCTACTCTTCAAGCAGCGTCGTAGTTTCGTGTAACAAATCTTGAAGATAGCAGAGAGATGCAAACAGGACATAGAGTGGTATTTTGTCACAGGCTTAGAGTTCCTTGGGTATGCTGGGACCAATTGGTTTAAGTCTTGGGAGAGTATATATTTCTACAGAGATAAATCTCCGCCTAGTTAAAAACTCTGAACCAACTGCCTCAGTCTGTGGTATGAAATGGAACAAGCAGGAAGTGCAAAGATTTCAGCTCAGCAATACGCTGAGCTGAAGACTACAACTGCCAGTGAGGGAGAAACAACAAACAATTCGTTTCTTAATCATTACAGGAACCTGAGACATATTTGCTCAATGTCTAGTCTCATAATGTTCATTTCTACACAATGACCTGATTTTTGGAACCCAGCTATGTTGATAAGTAAGGCAAAGGTACAATTAGTGAAAAAAAGAGAAGCTGTAACTTTTCTAATGTTCACATAAATGATGTATTTACCTTGTTAGATACTATTGAGTCAGTTCTGACTCACAGCAATTGCATACACAAAAGAACAAAACATAAATTTTCATGAACTATAATAAACAGAGGGTTTTTTTCTTATAATTTTTATTGTGACTTTAATGAAAGTTTACAGAAAATCTGGTTTTCTATTAATTCATTGCTGTATAATTTCCTCCCTACACCACTTTTCACTTAAAAAAAATTTGTTCATTTTTGCAGTTTCCTCAATCCCCACCTAAGTCCATTTTGCTATGCACCTCTTAGTGAGACTGTTGTCATGCAAATAAGGCCTAATAATATATTCCTTTTAAACAGTTCTTTACTGTTCCAATGCAGTGTTTGTTATTTATCCCCTCTTTTCTCAGTTTCCCCTGTACCCAAAATGTCAGCCCTGCTCTACAACAATATTTGTCCTTTTGTGATGGAGATACTTTACTCAGTATAATGTCCTCTAGGGTCACCCATTATGTATAATATTTATGAGTTCCTTTTTCTTAGGGCTACATAGTATTCCATTGTGTGAATATACCAAAGTTTCTCTATCCATTCATTTGTTGATGGGCACTTGAGTTGCTTCCATTTCTTTGCTATTGTGAACAATGTAGCAATAAACATGGGTGTGCATATACCTGTTTGGATGGCAACTCTGGTTTCTTTAGGGTATATTGCCAGTAGTAGAACTGCTAGTTCAAATGGTATTTCTAATTTCAACTTTTTGAGAAAGTTCCATCCGGCCTTCCATAGTGGTTGCACCATTTTATACTCCCACCAATCAGCATTTGTTGTTTGCTGCCCCGTTGAACTTTGCTATTGTTTCTGGGGTGAGATGACATCTCCTGGTTATTTTTCTTTAAATGTCTCTTAGAGTTAGGGATTTTGAAGTTTTCTTCATGTATTTGCTGGCCATCTGAATGTCTTCTTTTGTGAAGTGTCTGTTCATATCCTGTGCCCATTTTGCAATTGAGTTGTTTATCTTTGTCTTGTCGAGGTGCTTCAGTATTTTATAAATAGTAGATACTTTCCAAGTCTGTGGCTTTCATTTTTATCCTGTTGGAGAAGTTTTTTATATGCACAGGGATTTGATTCTTAGAAAGTCCCATTCATCTATTTTATTCTCACCTGATTGTAGGTTTTTCAGGATGCTTGGAAGATGGTCCATGATGTGGATTAGCGCTTCTAGAGCAGGGAATGAGATGTCTCCTATCTTATTGAGTTTTCCTATTTATGAGCATGTATACTCTTCTATTTCTCCAGGTCTTTTTTTTGTTTGTTGTAGTAATGTTTTGTAATTTTCTTTGAATAAGTCTTTTGTGTTTCTAGTTAGATTTACTCCCAAGTATTTAATCTTGTGATTATTTATTGTAATGGGTATTGTTTTTCTTAGCTCTGTTTCTGTTTTCTCTTTGTCACTATGGAGAATTCACTTTTGTATGTTAATTTTGTATCCTGTCACTTTGCTTAATTGGCGAACTATGTCCAGTAGTTTTCTTGCTGAGTCTTTAGAATATTCTAAGTATACTATCATATCATCTGCATAGAGAGAAAATTTTACCTCATGTTTGTTAATTTGGATGCCTCTTATATCCTTCTCTTGCCTTATAGCTACTGTTAAGACTTTCAATACAGTATTGAAGAGAAGAGGTGATAGGGGGCATTCTTGCCGAGTCCTGTTCTCAAAGGGGATGCTTTTAATCTCTCTCTATTGAGAATGAGGTTGGCTCTTAGGTTTGTGTATATACCTTTTACTATGTTTAGGATATTGCCCTCTCTATCTATTTTGTTGAGTATTTTAATCAGGAAAAGGTGTTAGATTCTGACAAAGGCCTTTTCTGCATTAATTAATAGGATCATGTGGTTCTTATTCTTTGTTTATGTGATAAATTACATTGATTGCTCTTCTTATGTTTAACCATCCTTGTGTATCTGTTATGAATCCCTCTTGGTCATGGTGAATTATTTTTTTATGTACTGTTGCATTCCATAGGCCAGGATTTTTTCAGGATTTTTGCATTGATGTTCATGAGAGATATTGGCCTATCGCTTTCTATTTTGGTATTGTCTTTACCCTACTTTGGTACTAAGGATATTTTTGCTTCATAGAATGAGTTTGGAAGAATTTTATATCTTCTATTTTCTGAAATGCTTTATGTAGAATTGGTGACAGTTCTTCTCTGACTGGTAAAATCTACTTGTAAAACCATCTGGTCCAGGGCTTTTTTCTTTCTTTCTTTCTTTTTTTTTTAATTGGAAGTTGTTTTATTACCTGTTTAATTTCTTCTTTTGTAATGGATCTGTTTAGGTGTTCTGTTTTGCTCTGTGTCAGTGTAAGCAGGTTGTGTGTTTCTAAGTATTACTCCATTTCCTCTGGATCTTCATATTTGTTTCAATATAGTTTATAATAGTATTCCATTATTAAC
>NW_006399900.1:5528072-5533549 GCF_000299155.1 Elephantulus edwardii | reverse complement strand
TTTTTTTTTCTTTATCCTTTGTTATTCATTTCTAATTTTGTAGCATTATAGTCTGAGAAGATCCCTTTTATTATTTCTATTATTTTAATTTAGATGTTTTCCTTGTGACCTAAAATGTGATCCACTCTGGAAGATGTTCCCTGTGCATTGGAGATAAAATTATACTTTGTTTTGGGGGGGGTGCATTAGCTTGTGCATAACTATGAGATTGAATTAGTTTATTGTGTGGTTTAATTCTTCATCATCTTTGTTGAGTTTCTTTCTGGTAGTTCTAGCATTTCTTGAGAGTGGTGTACTGAAGTCCCCTACTACTGATGTCAGATGGATCCTGGCTAAAAGCAAATAGTACCTTAAAGAATAAGGATTTATGCTTATTGTTTATGCAAAGGAATTTGACTATGAGGCTTATAATAAGTTGTGCTTCACATTGAGAAAAATGGGAATCCCAGAGCACTTAATTGTGCTCATGTGAAACTTATATATGGACCAGGAGGCTGTTGTGCAAGCAGAGCAGGGGAACACTGCATGGTTTAAAATAGAGAAGGGAGTGCATCAGGATTCTCTCTCCTTATCTATTCCATTTGTATGATGTACAAATTACACAGGAAGCTGGACTCTCTAAAGAGGACTGTGGCATATGATTAGAGGGAGACTCATCAGTAACTGGCATTATGCAGATGACACAACCTTGCTTGCTGAAGGAGAGGAGGCTTTGAAGCTCTTGTTGCAGAAGATCAAAGAATGCAGCCTCCCATATGGATTGCATCTCAATAACAAGAAAACAAAGATTCTTACCACTGGACCAATAGGTTGCATCATGATGGATGGAGAGAAGACTGAAACTGTCAACAGCTTCATCTTGCTTGGATACATAATTAACACCCTTGGTACCAGCAGTCAGGAAATAACGAGACACATTTCACTGGGAAAATCTGCAATTAGGGACCCCTTCAGATTATTGAGGAGTAATGATGTCAGTTTGAGGACTAAGGTGCATCTGATTCATGCCATGGTCTTTCTGATTACTTGATATGGATCAGAGACATTGACAATGAATAAGGATGACAGAAAAAGAATATATGCCTTTGAGCTGTGGTATTGGAGAACACTGAACATCCTATGTACAGCCTAGAGAACAAAATAGATATGTCTTGGAGAGGGCAGCTGGAGTGTTCTTTGGAGGCAGGAATGATGAGACTTCACCTCACATACTTTGGGCATGTTTCTAGGAGGGCATATTCCTTGGAGAAAGACATGATGTTCAGAGGGGTGGAGGGTCAGTGAAGGAGAGGAAGACTCTCAACTAGGTGGATTGACATGGTGACTGCTGCAATCGACTCTTGGGTGTCAGGAAGTGTGAGGATGGCACAGTATAGAACAAAGTTCAGATCTTTCATTCACGAGGTTGCTATGAATTATATTCAACTCAATGGCACCTAACAGCAACAACAATAACAATAATTACTATAATGGTGTTGTCTCTTTTGTTTTTCGGTTCTCTTAATGTTTGCTTTGTATATTTTGCAGCTCTATCATTTGGTGCATAGATATATATTATGGTTATGTCCTCCTGTTCTTTTGACTCTTTAAGCATGATATAGTAACTTTTCTTATCTTTTGTAATGGTTTTTTACACTGAAATCTATTTCCTCAGAGGTTAATATCACTACTACTTGATTTGTTTTGTTTTTCTGGTTGTCATTTGCTTGGTATATTCTTTTCCCCACACTTTTATGTTTTAGCCTTTCTTTATCTTTACTTTTCAAATGTATCTCTTGTAGACAGAATATTGATGGGTTTTGGGTTTGTTTGGATTTTTTTTAATCCAATTTGTTACTCTTTTTATTTTCAAGGGTACAATTAAACCTTTCATATTCAGTGTAATTTTTGAAGGCAAGGTTTTATTACTATCATTTTGTTGAGTTCTTTTTGGTGATGTTGCTGGTTAGTTTGGTTCACACTTTTTTTTATGTGGCGTCTGTATAAGAAGGACTTCTCTCAACATTTCCTGCAACACTGGTCTTGTGTGTACAAACTCCCTCAGGTTCTACATTTCTGAGAATATCTTGATCTCCCCTTCATATTTGATGGACAGTTTTGCTGGGTACAGTATTCTTGATAGACAGTTGTATTCTTTGAGAGTTCGATATATGTCATTCCATTGTCTCCTTGCTCACATGGATTCTGTTGAGTAATCAGCACATAGTATTATTTGCTCTCCCTTACAGATTACTCTTTGTTTCTCCATAGCTGTTTTCAGAATATCTCCTTATCTTTGGTTCTGGCAAATTTGGCTATGATATGCCTTGGTGTTTTTCTTTTGGGGTCTATTCTATATGGTGTTTGCTCAGCTTCTTGAGTATATATTCTTTCAGTCTCCATTATGCCTGAAAATTTTTCTTTTAGTAATTGTTCCACAACTTTCTGAGTGCCTTTACTTTCTTTATCCTGTTCTGGGGTTCTGACAATTCTATCTCCTATTTTGCTGGTTTCATCTCTTCAATTCTGTTCATTTGTCCCTTCAAAATGTTGACAGCATCTAAAACATTATTCCTCATATTCTGGATCCCATTAGACTTTCTGACTTCAGGAAATCCATTGATACTATGTCACTTTTGGGGGACGACATCTTATTTTAAATTTGTGTAGGGTGTGAGGTAGTCTGCTTTTTCCATGTCATTGCCATGGTAGAGTTTTTCATGCCTGAGGTCTTAGCAGGTTCTTGGTCTAATAATACTGGCTCCAAAACTCACTGCTCCAAGGAGGGTGAAGCAGCTACTCTGCCTGAGTTTCTCTCTGATTCTTTGATAAAAGGGAAGACTTACTTCAGTTGAGGCAAGGTGTGGCTTGTGAATTAGCAGCCTTCTCTGTCAGACAACTGCCACAGCTAGATGGGTTCAAAGGGTCCACAGCTAAAGGTATATCAAACTCTGGGGGTAAGGGGTGGATTCACCTGTCATATTAGTTCTCCTGGTGCAGTTCAGAGGGGCAGCAGGTTGTCCTCCAGGTGGAGAGGCTGGATCCTTCAGGCAGAAGGGCTTATGGTCTAATACTCTAGGCTGGAGAGTAGTTCAGGCCACATTAAGAAATTTATAAGACAGCTACCTAGCAAATCAACTAGAAGAGATCCACTGGCATGCAGTCAGTGGGCAACTGAGGTTAATTTTTTTAGTATTCTTCATATTCAATCAAGATTCACTTGAACTAAAATACTTGTACTAAAAGATACAAAACTTTGATGATGGTTATGCTGATAGATGTAAACGTAACTTATAGCTACGCAATGAACACCTTACTTTTGTGGATGCTTAGTGATTCTATGAACAACTCTACCCTACTCTGTGCCATCCTTATGAACTCTATCATGCTTAATTTCATTGTTACAGCAATTGTGCCAATTCATTTTAATGATGGTCTTCCTTTTGGTTTCAGATCTTTTACTTAAAAAAATATCTTTTCCCGAAGACTAGAATCTTCTGACAACATGTCCAAAGTATGTGAGATAAAGTTTCACTATTCTTGCTCCAGAAGACAGCGTGATGATATTTCCTCCAAAAAAAGAAAGACTTTTTTTATCCAATGAAGAGTACTTTTCACCTACAGCACAATTCATTAGATTCTCCTTTGGATTTCCTTATTCGGTGTACACTTTTCAGACACAGATGAAGCAAATGAAAATACCATGGTTTAGAACAGATGTACCTTAGTCTTTAAACTGGCATTATTGTTTTATAGCACTTTGAAAAGGTCCTTGGCAGCAGATTTATCCAATTCACCATTTGTTTTGATTTTTTTTTTTTACTCCTGCTAACTTGGGTGTTGATTGTGGATCCAATAAAAATTAAATCCTTGGCAATTTAATTTTTTTCTACATCTCTCATTTTGTTCCCTATTGTTCCAGTGATGAAGTTTTTTATTTTCTGATGTTGAAATGTAGTCCACATTGAAAACTAATCCACATTGAAAATTGTAGTCTTTTCTCATGTTTAGTAAGTATTTCAAATTTCCCTTTTGGCTAGCAAGGCGGTGTCACCTTCATAATGTAGGTTGTTGATGAGTCTCCCTCAAATTTTTATTAGTGTGAAATGATCCTAGTTAGATTTCAATGAATTTTCTTTTCCTATAAATCATTTCTAAAATAATCTACCAATGCCAGAGATTTATTTCTGAAATCAATACAAATTAGTACACAAATAAGTGACGTTGATTTTTTGTACCATTTAACATTGACTATAGTGTATTCATGAGATTACATCTATAAATCACAATTGGCAAAGTATTACATGCGACACAGGCCTGATTATGTTGTAGATAAGTGGTTTTCAAACTTTACTGCATATAAGAATCAATTAAAGGTCCTGTTAAGATACTAATCGCTGGTCACCATCCCAGAATATCTGATTTGGCAGATCTAGGAGAGAGCCAAATAACTTATCATTCCAATAAGTTTCTTGGGACTGTTGATGCTGTTCTGAAAATCAATGCTATGAGAGATTCTTTTATAAAGGGGAAGTAGATTGCAAAACAGACAACCAATGGTTATCTGGTCATCTAAAGGCATTATCAATAAGGATTTACTAGTGGTCTTACCAGACATAATATTATTTAAGAAGATTGAGCACTTTTGAATATGATCAATATATTAGTCCCAGTATCATTTTTAAGAAACAAGTTCTAGTGAAAAGTAAATCTGTGAAAACTAGTAAGAAAGACTAATAGTAACTAATTTTAAATACATATAAACATAGGCCAAGAGAATTCATAGCTACATGTGTTTTCCTTCTCTTTATTGTTCCTCTATACTGAGCTCTGGTGGCCTAGTGAATAAGGATTTGTGCAGATAGTTCTTATGCACCAGATTCCCTAAGAGAAAAAGATAGGTAATCTCCTCCCATATGATTTACTGCCTCTGATAACCCACTGAAAGGTCAGCTATGAATTTATTCCAATTCAATGGAAAGATAAAACAACAACTATGCTAAGTAAGCAGTTAAATCTCTGTTACTCTTGCCTTAAACTTGGATGTTAGTACACTGAAATTAAAATGTTAACTGCAGATAGATGGTCTCTCTGGCTTTTGTTAACTTGGCAAGTAATTAGTAACGTGGTAAAGGGGAAAGAAAAACAAAAACAACTTTCACCAACACAACAGAAACTAACACTTATCAAGAAAAATTTCACATAATATCAAGAAAGCAGCAAGCAGCCTCAAACACTGTGAAAAAACAAATTAAGCTTTCTTCAAAAATAGCAGGGAATATTATAGACCTCATGAATACCCCAGATTCAAGAAGGCAGATAATATATGTTGATATGGAGATATTCACACAGCTATAAATGGAAGTACAAATGAAGGAAGAAATAATGGAAATCATTAAGAAAGCAAACACTTCTCCAACATAGAGTCAGAAGAAATATATGGATGAGGAGGAACATGCACAAATAGAAGAACATGCAAAAGGTGGAAGAAATAATTG
>NW_006399900.1:5523211-5527067 GCF_000299155.1 Elephantulus edwardii | reverse complement strand
TTTCCTTCAAAGCAGCTTGAACTTCTTCCTTCATCACGATAGGCTTTTGCTCATATGTTGTTTCATGAAATTCTTCTGTGTCTGCCAATTCCTTTCAATACAGTGATTCAGTATATTCTTTACATCTTCTTTTAATGCTTCCTGGATCATTTAAAATTCTGCCTAAAGCATCCTTGATTATAGCAACTCAAGGTTTGAATTTGTTCTTCAGTTACTTGAGCTTAAGAAACGCTGAGCATGTTCGGTCCTTTTGATTTTCTGACTCCAACTCCTTGCACATTTCCTTGTAATATTTTACTTTGACATCCCGTCCTGCCTTTTGAAATCTTCTATTCAGTTCTTTAGTATCTTGAATTCTTCCTTGTGCTTTGGCTTCTCTGCGCTCCAATGCAATTTTCAGAGTCTCTTCTGACATCCATTTTCGTCTTTTCTTCATCTTCTGTCTTTGCAATGACCGTTTGCACTCTTCCTGGATGATACCCTTGATATCCTCCCACAGCTCATCTGGTCTTCGATCATTAGTGTTCATTAGTGTTGCTGATTAAGATAATCAGTAAAATTAGAATAGAATGGAATTTCCTCAACATAGTATATGTTCAAAACCAAGAGTAAATATCATTCTCAGTGGAGAAGGACCAGACAAGGATGCCTACTGTTGCCAGTTCTATTTAATAATGTATTGGAAGTACTTGCTAGGGCAATACAAAAAGAGAAGAAAATAAAAGGCATCTAGCTCAGCAAAGGAAAATTTAAGCTGTTGCTATATGCAAATGATATGATAGTGTATACAGAAAACTCCAAGGATTTAACAAAAACTGTTAAGAGATAGTAGACCCATTTAGTGGTTTGACAGGATATATATCAGTGGGATTCCTCTAGAGAAACAAAGAAAACACAGAGAAGGAAACCAAGAAAGCAATACCATTTATAATAGCCAACCACAAATTGAGAAACTTGGGAGTGAACCTAACTAGAGATATAAAAGACCTATACAAAGAAATCTACAGAATATTTCTGCAAGAAACAATAAAAGACCTAAAGAAATGAAAAAAAAATGTTCACTGTTCACTGATAGGAAGACTCAATATTGAATAGTTCAAGATATTAAAGGGCTGAACAGAAGATTTCAAAAGGCAGCACAAGAAGACAAAGTAACATATTACAATGAAATGTGCAAGGAGCAGGAGTCAGAAAATCAAAAGGGCCAAACTTGCTCAGCTTTTCTAAAGCTCAAGGAACTGAAGAACAAATTCAAACCTCAAATTGCTATACTTAAGGATGGTTTGAGAAGAATAAAATGATCCAGGAAGTATTAAAAGAAGATGGAAAGTGTATACAGAGTCACGAGGAATTTGCAGACAGAGAAGAATATCATGAAACAATGTGAACAAGAGACTACGGCAATGAAGGAAGAAGTTCAAGCTGCTTTGAAGGAACGGGCAAAAAATAAGGCCCCAGGAACTGATGGTATACCAATTGATTTATTTGAACTAAGAGATATTGCCCTAGATGTGCTCACCAAGTTGTGTCACGAAATCTGGAGGACAACCACTTGGCCAACTGCCTGGAAGAGATCTATATTTGTTCTCATTCCAAAGAAAGGTAATCCAAAAGAGTGTGGAAATTATCGAACTTTATCATTGATATCGCACACAAGCAAGCAAGCTTTTTCTGAAGATTATCCAAAAATGACTGGAACAACACATCAGCAGAGAACTGTCGGAAGTCCAGGCTGGGTTTAGAAGGGTTCGTGGTACCTTGGACCATTAGGCAGCCATCAGAACAGAGCAAGGAAACACTGCATGGCTCAAAATTGGGAAGGGCGTATGCCAGGGATATGTTCTATCTCCATACCTTTTCAACCTATATAGAGAACAGATTATCCAGAAGGTTGGGCTGTGTGAGAAGTGTGGCATCAGGATTTGTGGAAGATTCATCAATAATCTGTTTTATGCAGATAACACAACCCTGCTTCCTGAAACTGAGGAGGACCTGAAGCACTTGCTGAAGAGGGTCAAGGACTGCAGCCTTCAATATGGATTGAGGCTCAATGTCAAGAAGACAAAGATTCTCACCACTGGACTAATTGGCAGCATCAGGATGGATGGAGAAGAGATTGAGATTATTAACCGTTTTAGTTTGCTTGGGTCCACAGTAAACACTCTTGGCACCAAGAGCCAGGAAATTAAAAGACACATTGCTATGGGAAAGAGTCTGCTGTTAGGGACCTCTCCAATGTACTGTAGAGCAATGGTGTCACTCTGGATACTAAGGTGTACCTGATTCAGGCCATGGTCTTTACAATCACATGCTATGCATCAGAGAGTTGGATAATGACTAGGGAGAATAGAAGGAGAATTGATGCCTTTGAGCTGTGCTGTTCGAAAAGAGTATTGAATATACCATAGACAGCAAAGAAAATGAACACGTTCATCCTAGAGAGGGTTAAATTATGCTGCTCCTTGGAGGCAAAGATTCTGTAGCTTTGTCTGACATACTTTGGACATTTTGCAAGGAGAGGCCGGTCCTTGGAGTGGGGCATCATGCTTGGGAGGTTGGAGGGACAGCACAGGACTGATTCAGTGACTGGGATAATGGGAGTAGGTGTGTCAGAGACAGTGAGACTGGCACAGGATAGAGCAGGGTTTAGGGCTGCTGTACATAGGGTCGCTATGAGTCACAGGCTACTCGATGGCACATAACAACAACAATATAATATAGAAAAGATTTATAAAATTAAAAACTAAGTCCTTGTCCATCAAGTCCATTTTGACCCAGGACAACCCTCCATTGACTTTGTATGGACATAAATCTTAATGGGAGCAGACTGTCCATCCTTCCAGTGGATATGAACCAATGGCCTTTCAGTTAGCAGTCCAACATGTAACTCACTATGCCACCAATACTCTTTCAAGTAAACATAAGGAATAATTCAAATGGCCAAGTTAATTTAACAAGACTGTTGATAAGGTGTTCAACTTCCTAAGTCATTGATAAAATTAAAATAATAATAATATAAAACATATTTTACCTACCCTTTTTTTTTTTCTCTAAATGACAGTGTTCTGTAATGGCAAAAGACTGAGAAAATGGGTTTCTTGGATACTGACGATATGAAAGACATATAAGTTTACTGACACAGTAGGTCAGCAATTCTAGTTCAAGAATTCGGGTGACATAGACCACAGGGAGCTGCACTACTAACCCCGAAGACAGCATCCCTCTGGTGCTTCAAATTCATGCATAGCACTTCTGGGAAAGGTAAGCAATCTCCTCCCATGCAATTTACAGCTTCAGAAAACCCATTGGGAGATTGACTATGAGTTGATTCTAACTTGCCAGCAATGAGGTGTATAATTAAAGATACTTTTTCTGAGTAGAAAAAAAAATTAGAAGTGCACACTCAATTTGGTTGACATGTCGCCTGTCTTAAGAAGAACTATTTGCATAAATTGGAAGGTGTGCTTAAATATACAGCAATGAAGTACACGATATTCACACTAGAACATTTTATACATCTGATAAAGGTATTATAAAAATATTTCATTAACATCCAAAGATCTTACTAACATATATTAAGTGAAAATATTCAGTTATAAAATGTTATGTAGAATATAATCCTATTTTCAGATATTATGTATTTTTATAAATAGTAACTTTAAAAAAATCACAAAACAACAAATCCTTAAATACATAGATTCCAGCAAACAGATAAGAAAGCCAATTCTCAGCAGATTTTAACAAAATGTTTCTTAATTCATATCCACTATAGAATCCTTTTCTACTTGTTAATTAACCACTTTCAATCTTTATTTTAGATTTTAGGTGTTCACCTACCTGCCCCATTTTGGCAACT
>NW_006399900.1:5512356-5523091 GCF_000299155.1 Elephantulus edwardii | reverse complement strand
ATAGCTATGGGAGTAGATATCTAAAGAATATAAAAACTGTTACTGCTAATTATGTAATACCTCAAGGAACGTGGCATGTAGAATGATTTGTCTTATCTTCCAATACCTCAGAAACCTCATTACTAATGATGGAATCATTTCTATTTTTTTATAGAAGGTATACATTATAAGGTTTTATGTGAGAAACAGAATTACAACCATCAAATTTCATAGCAGTGCTTTGTATTGCTTCTGTAAAATGCAATAATATCTTCCCAATTCCCCAGTCTGGCATGGCCCACACGGCATCATTTATTTAAGGATATCTACATTTTCAAACACTTTGGGGTGAAAACCAGACCCATCAATCACTGTGACAGTGTTAAGTTTCTCCAAGTTTATCTTCCTGCACATTTTATGACAGATTTGGTTTGCAAAGCTCCAAAGAGGGGAAACACCAGTCTTGTTTAATCTTTACAAACATAAAATGCTGCTGCTTCTCTATCTTTTGCCATTTGAACTCTCATTCATTAGTGAAACATTAGTTAAACAACACCCTAGCCACCTTTTAACCGCAATACTCCCCTTTATCTGTTAAATCCTTAATAAATGGCCTTTTTAACAACACCAGAATATTTTATTCTTACTCTGTTTCGAATGAAATGTAACATCTTTTCTCCTCTTAATAAGAACAAGTTTGTTTATTTTTATTTCCATTAGTGTCTTAGAAGGGGGAAAAAATGATGAATGAGAATTCCATAGCTACAGATTTTACAAGTGCGGGAGTTACACAGTAGATGTGCTTTGCTTATCTCATGTTATTTTATCAGAAGCAGAAACACTACTGTCTCCATTATACATGCAGACCACCTCATTTTAGTTTACACAGTAGAACTCATTTTCAAGGTTACATTGTGTTCATGAAGAGAAAGTGATTATAATTGTGAGCATAAGCCGATAAAATGAACAAGACGTATGCCAGATGAAAAGTGACAGACGTTGTTGGCAGAATTTTTTTCTCATTGCCAATTGTATTGTTAATATTTTCAGTACTGACACAGAGCTAATCCTCCATTGGTTTTCTGATGCTGTAAATTGCATGAAAGGGCTTTGCTCACCTGTCTCCCTGGAGCTTCTAGTTGATTTGGACTATCAGAAAAATTTAATCTTTTGGATAACAGTGTAACACCCTCTATGGACTACACCCCCAGAGCACAACGGGAGCTCTAAAAACTACACTTTTTCCCAGCCTTCATCCTTTTACATATATCACAGCCCAGAAAAAAGGGATACAATTGTGAAACCCTGAAAGCTCACTCAGAGAAGGGCAAATAAGAGACTTTTCATAACCCATCCTGAGGATAAGGGGGGAAAAGTGTGTGTGTGTGTGTGTGTGTGTGTGTGTGTGTGTGTGTGTGTGTGTAAAGGTATCACTTCCAAGCTATCTATGACTAAGAGACAATGTTGATGGAGGAAGTTCAAGCTGCTCTGAGAGAATTGGCAAAAAACAAGACCCCAGGAATTGATGGGATACTAATCGACAGACGCTGCCCTGGACATGCTAACCATGTTGTGCCAAGAAATCTGGAGGACAATCACTTGGCCAACTGACTCAAAGAGATTCATGTTTATTCCCATTTCAAAAGAGGGTGACCTAACAGAATGTGGATATTATTGAACAAGCAAAATCCTGAAGAATATCCTAAACCAACTGGAACCATCAACAGAGAACTACCAGAAACAAAGGCTGCATTTACAAAAGGCTACAGCATCAAAGACAATATTGCAAACATCAGATGGATCTTGGCTGAAAGCAGAGAATCAGCGGATTGTCTGTCTGTGTTTCATTGACTATGTAAATGCATTTGACAGTGTGGATCACAACAGATTATGGCTAACATTGAGGAGAATGGAAATCTCAGAACACCTAATCGTGCTTATGCAAAACTTATATTTGGACCAGAAAACAGTCACCAGAGTAGAGCAAGGAAATACTGCATGGTTTGGAATCAGGAAGGGTGCGTGTCGGGGAGGTGTCCTGTCTCTATACCTTTTTAATTTATATGCAAAACAGATATTCAGGAGGCTGATATTTATAAAGAGTAATGTGGCATCAGGATTGGAGGAAAACTCATCAACAAACTATGTTGTGCAGATGACATAACTTTACTTTCTGAAACATGAAATGTTTGTTGTTGCCGAAGGCCAAGGTCTGTGGTCTTCAATATGGATAGAAGCTCAACATCAAAAAGACAAGATTGGCAGCACCACGATATTTGGAAAAGAGATTGAGGTTGTTAATAATTTTAGCTTGCTCAGATCCACAGTCAACATTCTTGGCACAAGAGCAAGTAAAGAAAACAAAAGATGAATTGCTCTGGAAGATCTACTATCAGGGACTCTCAAAGTCCTATAGAGCAACAATGTCAGTCTGGAGACTAAGGTGTGCCTGACTCAGGCCATAGTCTTCACAATTACTTGTTATGCATCAGAAAGCTGGACTACTAGGGTAGACAGAAGAAGAATTGATGTCTTTGAGTTACTGTGCTGGGGAAGAGTCTTGAAGATACCATGGACTGACAAAGAGAACAAACAGGTTTATCCTAGAGAGCGTGAAACCAGACTACTCCTTGGAGGCAAGAATACTGAAGTTCTGTCTCTCATACATTGGGCACATAGCCAAGAGGGACCAGTCCTTGGAGAAGGACATCATACTTGGGAGAGTAGAGGGACAGTATAGTAGAGGAAGACCCCGGATAAGATGAATTGTCAGAGTAACTGAATCAACAGGTATAAATGTGCCAGAGATAGTGAGACTGGCTCAGGTTATAGCAGAGTTCACAGCTATAGTACACAGAGTCGCTATGAGTCATAGGTGGCTCAATGACACATAACAACAGCAATGACTTATAAGCTAAAATGACATAATCAAAACAAAACACAAACCCATTCCCGTCAAATCAGAACTGATCCCCAAGTGGGTTTTCTGAGGCCGTAAATAACATGGAAGGAGACTGCTCATCTTTTGCCAAGCAGCAGCTGGTGGATTCATACCACCTGCCTGTGGGTTGACATCACAACTCCTTACTCACCAGGTCACTAAATAATTCCAGCCCAATGAATATTAAAATATGACTTATTATCCACCAATGAAGGTGGTCATTTCTGATAGTTCTTATAGAGAAATTTTGGGCTAAAATGTTAATTATTTTTTTTCCCTCAGGGACTTCTTGGCTCCCAGATTCCTTGATTCATTGATGAAGCCTCTCATTAGTAAAACAAAGATAAGCCATTCCAAAATAGCTTTATGAAAGCATGCACAGAAACTAGTATATATGGGTAACACAGTTCAAATATTTCAGTCTTTGCTGTTATTATTATGTTCCATTCGGGCAACTAATATTAATCCTATGAAGAAAAGATTGAATCCTTGTCATATCCTGTTCCATCTTTGCTACTGCTTCGGCCATAATCAAATCATTGTTGCATTCATTGTGTCTATTAGTCTTGTTGAAGGTCTTCCTCTCTTTTGCTGACTCTATTTTTTTCAAGAATATGTCTTTTTCCTTCAGACAACATGCCCTAAATATGTGAGATGAAGGTACACTGTTCTTGCCTCTAAGGAGCACTCTTACTGTACTTCTGCCAAGACAGCTTTGTCGTTCTTTTCACTGGTGCATGGGATATTCAATACACTTTGCTAACACTACAATTCAAAGGTATGAATTCTTATTTTTCTTAGTCTTCCTTATTTATTGTCTAATTTTCACACGACAGGAAGAAATTGAAAACACCATTGCTTGGGTTAGACACTGAACATGCCATGGATTGCCAAGAGAATAAAAACAGATATGCCTTGCCAGACTGGTCTTTGGAGGTAAAAATAATGAGTCTTCTCACATTCTTTAGGCATGTTGCTAGGAGGTGCTATTCCTTGGAGAAGGACATGATGCTGGGAAAGAAGAAGGGTCAGCGAAGAAGAGAAAGTTGTTCAATCAGGTGGAATGACATGGTGACTGCTTCAATGTCCTATTCTGTGTCAAGAAGTGTGAGGGTTGCACAGGATAGAACAGAGTTCAGATCTTTTATTATAAGGTCACCATGAGTCATACTTAGCTCAACAGCACCTAACAACAATAATGAAGTCTTTGATTTGTTTATTTTTTAACGTTTTTAAAACGTCACCTAACAACAACAATAAAGCCTTTGATTTGCTTATTTTTTAACATTTTTTCAGTAAATATTTCATAATCTTCAGGTTTTACTTGCATATATCTTGTTTTTTAATTTTTTTTATTTTCTACTTGCATATATCTTGTGTGCTAAATTCTTTTTTTTAAATAATTTTAATGAACATTTACAGAGAATTTGGATTTCCATTCATTCATTGCTGCACTTCTCTACCTGCCCAGCCCTCCCCCTCACCCGCCCCAGTTCGCTCCTCTCTTTCAAAAGTAAAAGAAAGACTCCCTCCCTAGTACACAATCCCCCTGCACCCCTCCCACCGCCCCAAGTACATTCATGACAGCATATTTTCCCAGTGTAGCGTGTCTTTTAATTCTTGACTGCTTGGGTGTTGATTGTGGGTGGAAGGAAAATGAAATCAATAACAACTTCAATATTTTCTCTATCATGATTTGGCTATTGGTTTCATTACAAGGATTTTGTTTTCTTAATATTTAGACATAATCTATATTGAAGGATGTGGTCTTGGTTCTTCTTCAGTAAGTGCTTCAAGGCATCTTCATTTTCTGCAAGTAAGGTCGTGTCAGCTGTAGAACTCTGGTCATTGATGAATGTTCCTCCAATCCTAATGCTACATAAATTTATATCCTTCTCGCATGCACTATATAGTTATCCTTTCACAACATTACAGAAATCTTAAAAGAACTCCAGCTTCAAAATCTTATTCCCAAAACATCTAAATTGAATATGGGTGATTATTGTGCCATATGCTTCTTTGTTTGTGAACTTGTGAAATCAAGATCACAAGCTGTGTTTCAAATACAGTACAATAAAAAGTACAATAGCAGAACATGTACAAGTTAGATGTCTTCATATTGTGCCATTTATGGCCTCTGAATACCTGCTGGAGGGTCAGCTATAAGTCAGTTCTATCTAAATATTATATAACAATAGCAACAATACTAGATGGGAGAAACTAGAGAGAAAGAAGGAGTAACAGGCATCCAGAAAGCCCAAAACACAGAGAATAAACTATAGTATCTCTGAAGGCTTGAAATAATCCTCTACTCACTAAGACCCTCTGGGCAATGGCCCTTCCTCCAGGCTCCATGTGTTGATTATGTCCTCTAGGTTTTGGATGGAGGCTCCATGGCCCACTCTACATTTCAGGCTCTCTGGCTCTTAGGCTTCCATTTTCCTGCTCTATCCCTCTTGCTTTAGCTGACCCATTCTCCTAACCTGGTTGAGTGGTAACTTTATACCCTACATTCAAGAATATCCCATTCTTTTACCCACCACAACCTGACAACCCTGTGTCTTCAGTTTTGAATGCTAGCTATATCCCCTGGCACAGTTTAACAAGCACCAACAAAGCACAAGTGACAGAAATTCAATTCTTTGAATCCTACAATGCTACCCTTTGTCTTTGAAGAGACTGTGGACCCATTATTTAAAACCAAGAAGAGTTTCCATGTAGCTTCAAACAGTTCTGATATTCTCCTTTTTTCCATTCTTTCTCTGGCTATTTCTGTCTAAACTGGTGTAGTACTTTTTCCTTTAGTAGTGGCCCGGGCCATCACTCAGAGGCGTAAATTCTTTGACGCAAGATTGCATAATCCTTGGTTTATTCTAAGTTGACTCACTAACTTGTTCTTGTCACGTCAAAGGCAGAACTGACTCAAAGTTGATCCTCTAGGCAGTTTCTGAGGAGACTGACCATCTTTCTATTGAGAAGTTAATAGTGAATTCAAACCATCAAAGAAGTCTTTGGTTTATCAATGCAACTCTATGGACTATATATGGACAATGTTGTTGTTGTTGTGTAGTGTTGGGTTGGAACCGACCCAGAGCTGATCCTCCAGTGGGTTTTCAGAGGCAGTTAATCACATAGGAGGAGACTGCCTATTCTCCTCTGGCAGAGCTGGTGGCCTCAAACCACGTGTCTTAAAGATTGCAGCATAGCTTCTTGCCACCAGGCATAGTTTCTATGATATATGCTCTTAATTTAAACAGAATTCCCAAATAATTAAGTTCTATTTTTATTCTTCACAGTTCATTTTTAAATCCATCTCATTTCTCTTATATTTGTCTACAAGCAGTAAAGAGAAACTAGGTAGCCCATTAAAATATCCAAGTACATAATTTACACATCAGTCCTTTCATTAAACATTTGAACATGAGTCAGATAAATCTCTGTCACTGCAGAAAAAAAAAATCATCCTCTCTCCTTTGCCTAATCATATGTTTATAATTTTCTTTCAAAACCTTACAAGAAGCACACCTAATGTCCTCAATTCTACCATCGTTCTTTTGCTGACATATATAATCTAAGACAATAGAGACTTCCTTCTGAACTCTTACCAAAGTTTCTTTGGGTGTCTGTAACTATGTCAAAAATTCCATGGGAAAATCTAGATTTTTTTTTTTCTTATTCAACTCAAATTCATCACCATCCATTTGGAATCAACTCATAGCTGAGCCTCCAACAGGTTTTCAATGGCTGTAGATAGCATCATTCTTCCAAGAAGCAGCTGGTGGGTTTGGATCATCTGCTTTGGGAGTTAGCAAATCAATTCCCTACCCTACTAGTCACCATAAAGTTGTCCCAGCTTCCTCTGTTTTACCCAATTCTAAGACTGCTTCCACATTTTAAGGTCTGTTAGAGTAGCATCCACACTTTTAGTACCAAATTCTATCTTAATTATCCGCTGTTGTTAAGTATCATCAAGTTGACTATAGTTCACAGTGACCTTATGAATGACAGATTTGAACCTTGTCCTATAGTGTACCATTCTTCACTAACTTTGACATACCCAAGGTCACTGTTACAGTCACTGTCTTATTTCATTTTGTTGAGAGTCTTCCTCACTTTCTCTGACCATCTACTTTTCCTAGCACAATTTCTTTTTCCAAGAACTGGCCTCTCCTAACGACACAGCCAAATTATATGGCATGAATTTTCACCTTCTTTGTCTTTAAGGAGCACTTAGGTTACACTTTCTCCAAGACAAATTTGTTTTCTCTTTTGGCAGTCCATGGAATATTCAGTACTGTTCTCTTAACACCACAATTCAAAAGCACAGATTCTTCTTCTATCTTCCTTAGTCCAAATTTCAGATGTATAGGAAGCAATCGAAAATATTCTGGCTGGGATCAGGTACGTCTTAGTCTTTAAGTTGGCATCTTTGCTCGTTAGCACTTTGGAAAAGTACCACATAACAGATTTTTCAAATTTAACACATCTTTTTTATTTCTTAACTGCTTTTATCATGTTGTTATTGTTTTTAGAAGCTGTCAAGTATGACTCATAGTGACCCTATGAACAAATCCCATGTGTTGAGTAACTGAAATATTTAACAAAGACATATTTTATTAGTTAAAGCACTATTTGCATTTTTCTCTATTGAGTTTGGTAAAAGGCAAATTTCTTTTAGGTCTTTTTGAGTTTTTCCGCCTGTCGTGATCCTTATATTATATAATATCTCTCTTACACTAATCTTGACACTAACGTAACAAAAATAGCTCATTCCTAAATAGGTTTGTAACAGCAGACATAGAGGTTTGGATTTACAAACAATATTTTCGAGGGGATACAATTTAATCCAAAACTAGTGAAGACTTCTGATCCTCCTAAAGGCAATTGTTATGTGCCATTGAGTTGTCTGTGACTGATTGCAACCCTATATACAACATCCCTAAAACCTGCTCTATCCTGTGCCAATCTCACTGTCCCCAACACACCTACCTCCATTACCCCAGTCACTGAATCAGTCCATCTCCTGTGAGGGTTTTCCTCTCCTGTGCTGTCCCTCCACCTTCCCAAGCATGACGTCCCCCTCCAAGGACTGGTCCCTCCTTGCAACATGTCCAAAGTATATCAGACTGAGCTTCAGAATCCTTGCCTTCAAAGAATAGCCTGGCTTCACCCTCTCCAGGACGCACTTGTTCATTCTCTTAGCAGTCCATGGTATACTCAGTTCTCTTCTCCAACACCACAGCTCAAAGACATCAATTCTCCTTCTGTCATCCCTAGTCATTGTCCAGCTCTCTGACACATAGCAAATGATTAAAAAGACCATGACCTGTATCAGGCACACCTTTGTCTCCAGACTGACATTGTTGCTCTTCAGTACTTTGGAGACGTCTTTGACAGCAGAATTTCCCATCACAATACATCTTTTAGTTTACTGGCTGCTGGTGCCAAGAGTGTTGACTGTGAAGCCAAAGGCAATTAGCTACAACCAATTTCACAGTACCTTTACCCTGCTTATATATAGGCATAGGGACCTATCCACCATTCCAGAAGAAAAATCCTCAGACACAGAAGTTCAAATACCTGTAGTTAGAAGTCAAATGGGATGCATTAAAGTCCCAGAAGAGATGGGACAATAGGAGGTTGGTGTGTTGAAATTAGTGAGACTGAGTCAGGACAGGGCAGGGTTCAGAGCTGCTGTACATAATAGGGTCACTACAGGTCACAGATGACTTGAAGGCACATAAAAACAACAACAAATGATCTGGATAGCAATATTTGTTATTGTCAAGTGCCTTTGAGCCAACCCAGCTTCTGGTGACCCTAGGTACAAGAGAAGAAAACCCTGCCTGATACTTTGTCATCCTTTCAATTCTGGTGTCCACTGACACAGTCCTGTCAACATTTGTTTTTAAGGGTCTTCCTCACCAATTACTTCTTTATGTCATTATTCAGCAATATTTATTAAATATCTACTACAACCCAGGATATTTAAAAGGTGCTGAGAATATAAGTCAATTAAGGCAAGGATTCTTTCCTCAAGAATTTTAGACCCATTCAAGATAGCAGCCTAGTCAGCTACACAACAGTGTTCCTCTACAACAAAGACTTAAAAGTCAAAGTGAAAGAGACATATGGCAAACTTGGAGGTGTGACCAGAAAATGGAAGGATTAAGATTAGATCAAACACTTGGTAGAAGGGAAAACTGTATGAAAACCACAAAAGTGACCATATTGAGACAAAGCCTGCAGTGTTTCTGGGCAAGGATCATAGGAAGGCAACTTCATGGAATTTTCAGTAGAAGACAAAAATATGGGAAAAAACTCAGAATGAACAAGATTAACAGGACATAAATTAAAACTAAAGAAAGAACAAGCAAGAAGGTAGGCAGAGTTCCAAGGACCCTGGTGACTAGTGAGCAGTAAAGTAGCCCAGAATCAGTTATAATTGGTGATCCCTGATAAATAATAAATCCATAGACCAAAACCATATTAGGTGTGCTATACAAAGCAGGACTTTATGTATCCCCTCCAACTTCAATGCCCACAATTAATTAGATCAATCCCCAATAGCTAGTTGCAGCCTGCAGAGAATGATCCAGCCCTCATGCCTAATGACTATGGCACATACTCTCACTCTACCTCTGCCAGTCTCTTCAAAAAGGTTTCTTATATAATGTCGAAAAGCCTGATCACCAGAAAAAGCACACCACAAATGAATACCTATGAATCCAATGACAAACCTCCAAAATAGAGAACACTCTTACCAGAATTGAAAGGAGAAATAGACATTTAATAATAATAGCAAGAGACTTTAAAATGCAGTTTTTATGATTGACAGAACAATCAGAAAGAAAATCAACAAAGATACAGAGGACAAAATCACGCAATCAACTAACTTGACCTGATAGAAGAACATATTAGCGAATAGGAATACAGTACACATTTTACTGCCAACACAAGTGTATTCATCTTTATAATAGGCCATATTTTACATAAAAAATTTAAATCTCAATAAGTTACAAAAGACAAAAGTAGCACAAATCACCATACTTAATTATAATGCTATAAATCTAGAACAAAATAAAAATTAATTACGTGGAAAATAAATAATGCATTACATTAAAATGATTGGGTCATAGAAGGAATAAAATAATCAAATTCAAAATTCCATATAATTAAATGAAAGGGTAAACATGCCATATTATACATGCAGGACACAATCAAAGCAATATTCAGAGGAAAATTTAGAAACATAAACTACACATTCAAAAAGAAGAAAAATATAAATAATATAATCCAACAATTCAAACAAATAAAAAATAAGAAATACAGAAAAAATGCAGAGTTACCAGAAGAAAGGAATCAATAAAAATTAGAGAAGAAATTTAAAAAATAGAAAAGAGAAAAACAATGGCTGCATTTCTTTCAAGGTAAATTTGTTTATTCTTCTGGAAGCCCATAATAGTATATATTCCATACTCTTATCAATCTTATGATTTAAAAGCATCAATTCTTATTCAGTGTTTCCTATTCATTACCCAAATTTCACATGCAAATTGAAAATACTGTGGCATGTAGCTCCATGACAGTAGATTAATTCAGTAAATCACGGAATTTCTTGAAACTAATATAAATAGTGCTACAAACTTGAATAGATTTGTATAGCAAAGTAAGAAGTTGAAAATATACTAAAACTAACAACACATTTCTCTTCAATTAAAAGCCCCAACACAGATGATTTAAGTATTCTACCAAATACTCAGAGAATTTGGTATAGCAAATTCTGTTGTTGTTCTTGTTATGTGCCCTCGAGTC
>NW_006399900.1:5472265-5509876 GCF_000299155.1 Elephantulus edwardii | reverse complement strand
TCTTCTTTGGCTCTGGTTGTTGGTGCATATATCTGAATGACAGTGGTATTCACTTGACTTCCTTGTAAGCGTATGGATATAATCCTGTCACTCACGATGTTGTACTTCAAGATGGATCTAGAAATTACTTTTTTTACTGTGAAGGCAACCCCATTTTTCTACTCAAATTATTCCAGAATATAAGGAAGTTATGCAAGTGTTACTCTGATAGAAAATGGACGTAAAATATTACAAAAAATGACAATTACGGACATAATTTCTTTTTAAAAAATCTCAACAAGATAGAAGTCAACAGTATATAAATATTTTAAAAAATGCAATTCGTGTCAAGGAGGCAAGGATGATTAACCATTGTTGTTGTTGTTGTTGTCGTCATTGTTGTTGTTAAGTGTCATCGAGTTTTAGACCACTCATAGTGACCCTATGAATGAAAGATGTGAATACTTATATAACTTTCTTCATTTTTCAAAGTTTATAGAGTTTCCAGAGGCATATTGTTTAGGAAGTGGATGCCGCAGGAGTGGAAACTCTATGAACTTTGAGAAACACCAATAGGTATAGAAAGACTTCAGGTCTTTTGTTCATAGGGTCGCTATGAGTCATGTTCGACTCGATGGCAATCAACAACAACAATTCATCACATAAATAAAACAAAAAATCACATAATAACTAATATAGAAAAAATTTGAAAAGTCTAAGTTTTTCCTGAGAACTCTCTGGAAAACTGGAATTTTTACGGGCACATATACAAAACCAATAGCTAACATCAGTTGCAAAGGAAGAAGATAGAAAGCATATCCCTTGATAATAGGAATGTGACAAAGATTCCATTACTATCACTTATTCAACATCCTTCTGAAAATCCCCCAGAATAGGACAAGAAAGATAAATAATGAGCATCCAAAATGGAAAAGGGAGCTCTGGTTGCATAGTCTGTGGGGAGTTGCTGATAACCCAAACGCCACGTCTCTCTGGCCTTTGGAATCTACTAGTGCCACATGTGAGAAAGATTTACATCCTTCAAAACTGAATGTAATATTAACTATGAATTGGTTCCAACTTGACAGCAATGAGAGAGAGAGAGAGAGAGAATGGATATGAAAAATTAAAACAACCCTATGAACCTGGAAAAAGGATGAAAGTTACATAAGTGTTCAGGTCTTTTGTTCACAGGGTCACTATGAGTTGCCTACGACTTGACAATACTTAACAGCAACAACATTCCCAGATTTTATAATTCTATGCATAGAAAAATGCAGGCATGCCACAAGAAAGTTACTGGAACTTACATATCAATACATACAAATGATTTTGACTCCTCTACACTAAGAAAGAAATTTTCAAAAACGAAATTGAGAAAACAGTATCCTTTACAATAAACAAACAAACAAAAAGAATATCTAGGAACAAACTTAATCAGTATATAAAAGACTTAAACAAGAAATACTATAAAACACTACTACAAGAAATCTAAAGTTACCTATATAGATAGAGGGAAATACGGGCTTATTGATTTAAAAACGTAATATTGTGAAAAATGTCAATTTACATATAGTTATCTATAGATATAATGGGGATTAATCATAGGGTCACACAATTTAATAAGGAGGTGAAGATCCGATGTGAAAAACAATGTACTCACATTTTGTAAATAAATCAGTATAAAAATATTCTTTAATGAAATAGAAAAACTACCCTCAAACATTTATGGAAAGGAAAAAGGCTTCAAATAGCTAAAGCAATATTTAAGAACAAAGTAAGAACCCTCATATTTCTAACCTCAAAATTTATTGTATGACTACAGTAATCAAAACAGCTTGGCACTAATTCATTTAAGACACATAAGTCAATGAAATATAACTGAGAATACAGAAGTAAACTCACTCATCTATGTGTAGCTGGTATTTTATAAAATATCCAATTCCATTTACTTGGAAACTCTCTTTAACAATTGTTCTTTTGCTGTGTCTATTGTTACGTTAGAACTGACCCATAGCTGACCGTCCAGCCAGTTCACAGGGAGTAAATAGATAAACAAATGAATTCAAACCACATGCATTTACGACTGCAGTGCAGCTTCTTACCATACAAGGAACTAATTTAAAATTGATAAAAGACGTCACTGCTAAAGTTTAACTTATAAAATTACTGGAGGAACCAAACCCACTCACTCATTGCTGGTGAGTTAGTTCTGACTCTTATCTGAACTACCAAAACCAGGCAAAATCATTACCAAGAAAGAAAACTACAGACCAATATCTCTCATGATAGAGATAAAAATCCTTAACAAAAACTTTGCCAATAGAATCCAAAAGCACATAGAAAAAATAATTCATCAAGACTAAGTGGGATTCATAAAAGGTATTCAATGATGGCGCAACGTAAGGAAAAACAACCAATGTAATTGACCACATTAACAAAGCAAATAACAAGATCCATATGATCTTAGCAATTGATGCAGAAAAGGCATTTGACAAAATCTAACACCTCTTCCTGATAAAGACATTTAGCAAAATTGGAATAGAATGGAATATCCCTAAAATAGTGACTAGTATATATGCAAAACCAGTATCATTGTCAATGGAGAAAGACTAAAAGCATTTTTCTTGAGCACAGGGACAAGGCAAGGATGCCCACTGTCACCACTTCTATTCAATATTATATTGGAAGTACTTGCTAAGGTAATACGTTAAAAGAAGGAAATAAAAGACATCCATATTGGCAAAGAAATAGTTAAATTATCACTATATGCAGATTTGATAATGTGCACAGAAAATCCTAAGGACTCAACAAAAAAAAATTGTTAGAGCTAATGGACCAATTTAGTAGAGTGGCAGGATATAAGATCAATATCCAAAAATCAGTGGGATTTCTCAACAGTAACAAAGAGAACTCAGCGAAGGAAACCAAGAAAGCAATATCAATTAAAATAGCCAATCTTCATTGGATTTCTGATGCTAAATTGCACAGGAGGAGATTGTCCATCTTTCTCCTGAAGAACTGCTGCAGGATTCAAACTGCCAGTTAGCAGTACATCTCCCTGCCAATGGTCCCTGGACTCCTCATTACTTTTTATAGTTACATAATATCCGATTGAGTATATGTACAACAATTGATTTATCAATCCATCTGCTCGTGGACACTTAAGTAGTTTCCATGCTTTTACTACTATGAATAAAAAAACACAGTATGTTTTCTTGTAAACATAAAAAAACCTTCAAATTCATTGTCATTGAATCAGAAACAATTCATAACTGACCCTCCAGAAAGTTTTCAGAGGCTTCAAATCACACAGGAGACTGACCATGCTAGGTTTGAATTGTCAGAGAAATTGCTCTATTGGAGAGAAATAGGCAGTCTTCTATCAATTTACAGCTTCTGAATACTTTCTAGAGGGTTAGCTGTAAATCAGTTCTGATTTGAGGGCAATGAGTTCCAGGGGTTTTTAATGTTTATTGTAGCACTCTTCACAATAGTTAAAAACATGACAACAACTAAGGGTCCATCACCATAATGGCTGACAAATTATTGTGTATATACGTATATAAACTGTGGTATCCACTTCCTAAACAACATGACTCTGGAAACTATGAACTTAGAGAAATGACCCAATAGCTATAGAGCAGGGTTCAAGCCTTTTGTTCATAGGGTCACCATGAGTAATGCTCACCCAAGAGCACTTAACAATAATAACAAATTATCCCTTTCTTTCTCTCTCTATCTATCTCTATCTCAATGTAGATATAGATATACACACGTGTATATATGTATATACATACATACACACATATGTGTAAGTATGTATACACACACACAAACACACAGAGGGGAGCACTGATGACCCAGTGGCAAAAAGCTGTGCTGCAATTCCGAAGTCACATGATTTGAAACCAGGAACTGCTCCACAGAAGGATGGGCAATCTCTTTCCGTGTGATTAACCATCTCTACAAACCTGTGGGAGGGTAAGCTATGAGTCAGTTCCAACTCAACAGCACACAACTATAAAAAAACAGAGAGGGGTCCATGGGCCTTTTGTAGGGAGATGCACTGCTAACTGGTACTTTGTATACAACAATAACTCTGCAGGAGAGAAAGATGGGCAATCTTACCCTTTTCAATTCACAGCCTTCTTCTAGTGGAGGATCAGTTATGAGTCAGTTCTGACTAAATGGCAATGAGAAAATGAAACTCAGAGAAGAAATTACTCTGCTGAAAGATCACCTTTCTAACCTGAGAGCAGAAGAACCATCAGGTGAGCAGCTATTACTGCCGGGCAAATCATTCTGACCAGTCATCCAATGAAGAGTCCACAATGAATATGGAAAAATAATGAGAACTAAATTCAAATTCCTAAAATTAGATTGCCTTATTGGACTGACAGAGACTAGAGAAAGATAAGACTATTACCTTAAGAAGCTCTTGCAAGTAAAGCTTCTCCTGAAGGTCACCTTTCAGCCAAATAATAGATTAGCTTATAAAATAAACAATATCACCCCCAAGTAATGTGTTCCATTAAAGAAAAACAAAAACAAACAAAAAAAACAAAACAACTGTATGAGACCAACGTGCCAACATTTATTCTAAGGCATACAATTTTGTCTCTGCCAATTCTTTTTGGTAGTGACTCTGTGTACTCCTTTCATCTTCTTTTTATGCTTCCAGGGTTGTTCAATATTCTGCCCATGGCATCCTTAAGTATTGCAATCTGAGGTCTGAATTTGTTCCTCAGTTCCTTCGGCTTAAGAAATGCTCAGCTACTGTGTCCCTTTTGATTCTCCAACGCCAATTCTTTGCACATTTTATTATAATACTTTCTTTGTCTTCCCGAGCTGCCCTCTGAAATCTGTTCAGCACCATAACATGCTGATTTATTTTCCTCTTGCTTTGGCTTCTTGGCACTCTAGTGCAGTATCCAGAGTCTCTTCCAACATCCATCTTGATCTTTTCTTCCTTCTCTTTCTTTGTAATGATGTTTTCCATACTTCATAAATGGTATTCTTTTTTTTTTTTTTAGATAAAACAGAGAGGTAAACACAGGGGGGCAGCAGTTCTTGACTGAAGACCCCCATTCCAGCTTCCCTGTATCTTTATTGAAAATTATCAGGAAGTAAATCACAAAGAGAATTCAATGCAAATGAAGCCAAGCTCTTTCTATGGAAAACCTTCCCCCTGACTCAGGAGGGAGGGGTCAGCAAATTCAAGAATCTGGTAATCCTTTAGGGATTGCTTTAGTGCCTCAGGGTGAATTCCAGCTTAAACCTGAAATAGCATTAGGTTTATTACAAATATTTAGTATTGGCTTCCCATATTCGCCTGCCCCCTTTGGTTTTTATCATAATTATGTTATCATCTAGATGAGATAAATTATATTCTTGATATCTTCCCACAGCTCCTCTGGTCTTCATTCATTAGTGTCCATAACTTCAAACCTGTTCTTAAGAATTTTTTTTTTAAATGCAGACAGGACAGACTCAAGGTCACAAGTTAGCTCCTGTGGATTTGAATTCATTTTCTTTAGCTTTAGTTTGAACTTAAGTATGAGTAGTTGATGGTCTGTTCCATAATCAGCATTTGACCTAGTCTTCACAGCTGATATTGAGCTTCTCCACTGATTCTTTCCGCAGATGTAATAATCTGATTCAAGTGAAGTACATGTGTATAGTCATTCAGAAGAATTCAATGAAAAAAACATATGCTGAAGAGGCAATGGTGGTGAAGGAGGAAGTTCAAGCTGCTCTGAAGGAATGAGCAGAAAACAAGGCCCCAGAAATTGTTAGAATGCCAACTGATATATTTCAGCAGATGCTGTCCTGGACATGCTCACCAGGTTGCACCAGGAAATCTGGAGAACAATTATCTGGTCAATGAACTGGAAGAGATCCGTATTTATCCCCATTCCAAAAAAAGATGACCTGGCAGAGTGTGGAAATTATCAAACAATATCATTAATACCACATGCAAACAAAATATTGCTGAAGATTATTTAAAAAATGAATGAAACAGCACATTGACAGAGCACTATCAGAATACAAGCTGGATTTAGAAGAAGCTATGTCAGTAGGGATATCATTGTCAATGTCAGATGGGTCTTGGCTGAAAGCAGAAAGTGCTAGAAGAATGTGTATCTAAATGAAAAATAAACAACCTAAATTTAAAAAAAAAAAAAAGAATGTCTATCTGTGTTTCATAGACTACGCAAAAGCATTTGACTGTGTGGATCATAACAAATTGTGGCTATCCATGAGGAGAATGGGAATCCCAGAACACTTGATTGTGCTCATGTGAAACCTACACTTGCATCAGGAAGGGGTTGTCAAAACAGATGAAGGAAACATTGCATGGTTTAATATCAGGAAAGAGGTGTGTTAGAGATGTGTCCTTTTTCTATACTGTTTCTATCTATATGCAGAACAGATCAATCAAGGGGCTGGACTTTACGGAAAGAATGTGGCATCAGGATTGGAGGAAGATTCATCAACAACCTGTTTTATGCAGATGACAGAACATTGCTGGCTGAAACTGAGAAGAACCTGAAGCGGAAGGTAAAGGACTATAGTCTTCAATATGGATTGAAGCTCAGCATCAAAGAGGCAAAAATTCTTACCACAGGCTCAATTTGCGATTGAGGTCATTATTTTATCTTGCTTAGCTACACAGTCAACACTCTTGGCAACAGGAATTAGGAAATTAAAAGATTAATTGTGTTAGGGAGATCTGCTGTCAGGGACCTCTCCAAAGTCCTAAAGAGCAATTATGTCACTAAAGAGCAACTGATCAAGGCCATGGTCTTCTCAATTAATTGTTGAGCAGCAGAGAGCTGGACAATGTCTAAGGATGAAAAAAGAAGAATTGATGTCTTTGAGTTGTGGTGCTGGAGAAGAGCATTGAACATACCAAGAGAACAAATGTCCGGGAAAGGGTGAAATCAGCCTGCAACCTGGAGGCAAGGATTTTGAGACTTCATCTCATAGGCTTTGGGCATGTGGCCAGGAAGGAGAAGGTTATTATGCTTGGAAGGGTGAAGGGACAGTGTGGGAGAAGAAGACCCTGGATGAGATGGATTGACATAATGACTGGGCAAATGGAGGTATGTGTGTCTGAAACAGTGAGACTGGCTCAAGAGAGAGCAGAGTTCAGAGCTATTGCACACAGTGATGAGTCACAGGCAGCTTGATGGCGCATAACAAAAATCCAAACAGAAGCAATAATGACTTGCAGCACATTGTTAAAAATCGTAATCAATGTCAGGGAGTATGTGGTATAACGTTTGGTAAAAAGGGAACCTCATTTACTTGGTAAACTTTCACCTAAAACACAACAAAAATATTTTTAAAACAGAATTTCTTCTTGTATTAAGAGTAGTGTTTCTTAAAGGGTGATTCTCAAAACAGTAGTATTCCTCTCACCTGGGAACTTGTTAGAAATGAACAGTCTAACATTTCTGAATCTGAAACACAGACCCTGGGATTCAGCAATTTTTGGTTTAACAAGCTCTTCAGGTGATTCTGATTCATGTTAAAGTTTGAAAACAGCCCTACTAGGAAAACTGGACAATAAGTCAATACTTCTCATATCCTGTGTTTCACTGAAATACTGTTAGAAACACTGAAGAGTAGCTTCTGAATTAGAAAGGGAGGTTAGAAAAGGATCCTTAAAAGAATAGCCTTTCCCCTAAATTTGGAGAAACGTGTAAATGAAGAAGAATGAAGTGTGCGGTGAGATGGCGCATATTTAGCTGGGGTGGAGTCTTCAGACAAAGTCCGCTGCAATGCTGGCACACTTTTCTTCACCTGATCTCTTCTCAACTGTCTTAGGTAAATTTGTGCTGTGAGCTGTCAAGCCTACCTCGCTTAGTCCTAGTCAGGACTCCGCAGGGATCTCTACTTCTGACACTGAATTCTTTCCATAAAGTGAACTGCATTACATGGAAAGCCAATGTGATATTTCTGTGGCTGCCAAGAGAAATTATTTAATTGGGCATCATCTCTTTCTTGTCTTCATCTTCATCATCATTACCAACCGTCCTCCTAAATCCCAACCTCACACTCTTCACAATCTCCAAGTGTATTGTTTTAGCAATGGACTGTGCACTTTCATCAGTGATCTGATGATGGTCAATGGCATAGCTATCCTTCACAGCTTAGTTCAGTTATGACTTTCTAAGGTGTTCCCTTGACTTCTCAGGGATTTTTGTCAGGTTCTTTTTATGTACCACCTAGCAAAACACGCAAGGATTTCTGATGGCACAGTCTGTAGGGAATTGCATTGCTAACCCAAAGTCCTTATCTTCTGGTGCTTCCAATCTACCAAGAGTTCTGAAGAAGATAGGTGAGTAGTCTCCTATGTGTTGGGTTTTTGTTTTGTGTTGGGTTCCCCTTCACCATGTGTTTAAGAGCCTCATCTAATGGAGGGACAGGTGTGAGTCAGCTTTCAGGTTTTGGTTTTTGTTTGGTTTTTTTTCTTCACTAAGATTTTATTGTAAGTTTATAAAGAACTTGGATTTCCATTCATTCATTGTTGCACATTTTCCTCCATGTCCCTCCTCCCTCCAGTTCGCCTTTTTCTTTGGAGGAAAAAAAAAGTTCTTTCAGTGTTATACTGTTCCCCCCACCCCCTGACCACTTTATTATGCAGCTCTTATTCTGGCTCTTTTCATACCAATGATACCTAATCATATATTCCTTTTATACAGTTCTCTCCCTCATCTGTTTCAATGTCGTGTACATTGTTTATCTCCTCTTTTCTTAATTTCCCCCTCAACCCTCCTGCCAGTCCTGTTTTATAACAGTGGCTTTCAGGGTTTATTTAACAACCTATATATACCCCTATCACAGAAACTAGTCAAAACTATTGTCTGAATGCTTATCTATCATAAAGTGATAGATCCTAAAGTAATGACTGTGTCTACTATTTAGATTCTCAGTGTGGTTAATAACAATTAGAATTTACCAGGTCCTTAAGTAAGGAAGCTCGGTTGGCATTTTCTCCTGGGAGCTGCATTGCTAACCCAAATGGTGCCTTTCTAATCATTCAAATCCACCAGTGACTCTTCAGGAAAAGATGGTCGATCTCCTCGCATGAGATTTACAGGCTATGAAAACTTGCTGGAGGATCAGTTGTGAGTGGATTCTGACTCAACAGCAGTGAAATCTTTCGAGAGGTTTTCAGAGATACAAAAACCAATCTTGGCCTTGTTGTTGGCCTAGAGTTTCTTAGTGAGTTAGGTTTTGGGGGATGTGGTATATACAGGGTCAAAGGAATTTGTAAATCCAGGATTCATATCTATCTCCAGAACAATATTCTGGACTTTTAGGTCCCTAGAATTTCTTGTCAAAATATCCTTGAGACTAATCGTAGGGTTTATCCAGGCATCTGCAACTATCTTTCCTACATAAGCTACCGTGTCTTAACTGTGTACACCCTGTGGCATGAGGAGTGGCCTAATGGCTTATCTTTGCTGGACTAAGGATAGAGTTGGGTGTATGGACAAGGTTGTTCAAGCATGGTCTCTCAGTCCCCTGCACTATGGAAAAGAGCTACTCTTAGGAAGAGAAGAGAACGGAACAAAGGTCAAAGACATCTACCTCCCAGCAGTAAATGCTTAAAGGAACACAAGGAGTTTAATTTGAACCTGAACTTTTACTTTTTTGAAGAAATGCTGTCATTCTAGGTGGACATAATGCAGCTTACTCAACATTTTAGTAGGGTAATTTAAAAATTTGAAATATTTAGACAAAGTACATACTTTGGACATGTTGCAAGGTGGGACCAGTCCTTGGAGAAGGACATCATGCTTGGTAGGGTGAAGGGACAGCATAAGAGAAGAAGACTCTCGATGAGATGAATTGATTCAGTGACTGGGTTAATGGGAGTAGGTGTGTCAGAGACAGTAAGATTGGCACAGGATAGAGTAGGATTTAGGGCTTTTGAACATGGCACATAACAACAACAACATGGAGGATACCATTTGCACTCTTACTTTCGAATACATAAATATCGGGGGTAGGTCTAATTATTGTGTGGGTATTATAATTAAGATTATAAATTACTATGAATGGTGAATCAAAGCACCAATTTGTTTTGTATATATTCACTCAAATCACAATAAAAAGGAGAAAAACAATAAAATAATATTATCATCAACTCCACTTTCTATCTGAGTAAATGAAAATTTAAAAGGTTATATTTCCTCTCCACACACTGAGAAGAATCAGAACTATGATTCACACTGTTCCACTAACTCCCTAATCCCCACAATCTTATATGACCTAGTCGATCGGACCAGATGAGCTGGTTACCAGAGTTATGATACAGCCATAAATCAAGAACCAAATAAAAATGCAACATGGATGACAGTCTATAAGAGGACAGAGTTAAACCTGTGAACATTAATATTTAGGAAAAGAAGCAGAAATTTAAAAGCCTACAACAACAGGGTGAAGGAGACAGGGAAGCCCAAATTGAAAAGAGGGGAAAAAAAAGCTTAAAACAATGTTTTTTCCTTAAAACTATTTTTAACTCAAATAAAAGTGTAAATATTAAAGAATAGATGTTGTTCCTCCTTTATCTTTCCTAGTTCCGCAACCATGGTCTTAGTTGTCTCTGCATTTTCAAATATACAAAGAAACATAATTCACTGTGAAAACCAAATAATTAGGGTAGCCAGGTGTTCAATTTGAAGCAGACAATCTGGTATTTGAGGCTTCTGCTGAGAAAACAAATAAAGAAAATACCAGTTATTTTTAATTAACTTTTGTTATCACATACAGATGAGCTTGTAGGAGAACATTCTCATCACCTCTCAAGGATATACTCAGAACCTGCTTTCCTTTTAAATATCAGCCTGTCTAGGCCAGCCTGTCTCCAAATCAAGTGCTGAAAGTGTTTCCTAGAGGCAAAGTTGGTGAAACTTCATCTTACGTATTATGAGCATGATGGTAAAAGGAGCCAATCCTTGGAAAAAAGACATCGTACTGGGAAAGATGGGGAGCCTGTGAAGTAGGGGACAAGCCTCAGCAAGATGGATTGACAGGACTGTAACAATGAGCTCCAGCACATCAGAGATGACAAGAATGATGAAGGATAGGGCGAGGTTTAGATCTGCTCTTCATACGGCCACTGTGAGTCTTAGTTGACTTGCTACCTTCATGGTTCAAGTTCACTAACTGTTCCACTGGAGAAAGATGAGCCATCTCCTCTCGAGTGATTTCCTGCCTCTGAATACCCATTGGAGGCTCAAGGATGGGTCAATTTTGACTTGAAGGTACACAATAACCAAAAAATAAGCAATGAGCTTGGCACTGATTTCTTACTGGCATCTTCCCTTCCCTGTTGTTTGTTGTTACGTGCCGTTGAGTCACCTGTGACTCATAATGACCTTATGTACAGCAGCTCTGAAACCTGCCCTGTCCTGAGCCAGTCTCGCTGACTCTGACACACCTACCCCCATTGCTCTAGTCACTGTATCAAACCATCTCATCCGAGGTCCTCTTCTTTTGTGCTGTTCCTCCACCATTCCAAGCATGATGTCCTTCTCCAAGGATCGGTCTTTCCTGGCCACATGCCCAGAGTATATGAGATGGAGCTTCAAAATCCTCGCTTCCGAGGAGAAACGTAGTTTCACCCTCTCTAGGATAGAGCTGTTCTCTTGATGGTCCAGGCTATGTTCAAGATTCTTCATCAGCATCACAGCTTGGTCCCTTTCCTGGTTATACGTTATTCAACTATGCTAGATGACTTTCCCTATTGACCACCCTGAAACCTTTACATAAAATGATGGAGTTCAAGGGTTTATATAAAAAGAAGAATAACTAAATACATACAAAACTAATGTCTTCAGAAGAACATTAAAAGTGAACTACTGATTTAAAAGACAAAAAAAGTGTTGAATATGTTCATATGACTATTCATGATCAGTGAACTGGTGAAAGCATTAAAAGACTGTTTTTACATCATTTCAAATAAGCCAAAATTATCATTTTCTTAATTTTACTCAGGTTCCAAATACTTCTAGCTCCAGTAACATATGTAAAGGAAAAAGTTTGAATTGGTGTAAGAATCTACAATAAGTTTTCCATTTTGAAGATGGAGTGTATCTTTCATTGACTTTTCCAAACTGGTAAAAAGTGAATGTATATGAGTAGGTATTACTAAGAAAAGAATCTAGTCTCCTTCTCTAATTTTGTTTAAGCTTTAGACAGTGGTAAATGGTTGTATTTATTCCAGGATGTCTAAGGAACTTAATATGCTAACGCACATTCCGAAGGAACAGGACAAAGGAAAGGTTTGTTTCCAAAACACCATTTGATGCCCTTCTTTAGGATTCAGTTTGTAAAATAATAGTCCACCTCAGTGAAAGGATAGCACTGCAACTTTTTCCAATAAGTAATATTTTGTTTCCACTTTAAATCTCTACATAACTCTTTATGAAACCTAATTTACTTAAACAGAGAAATATACAAATGAAACTTTGCAAAAATATCCAATACATGGCTGCACTAAAGACTTGATCCTCATTATCCAAGTTTCCTTTTTTCTATTTTTCACTACTATGTCATTCTGACATTTGGCAATGTCTGGACAGAATTTTCATTGAGCAGTGCTCTGAGAACTCTGAACAATATATGAACCATCCCGCCTGCATGGAAACGTGAGAGAAAACCAGAGCTCCTTGTGAGTAGTGGCCTGAGATAAGAAAGACATTACCAAACACTAAATGTAATGGTATAATGTCAATTTGAAACTATTGACCACAATTCTATTTATCGTAGATTAGACACTTTGCCCCTGGATCCCGTGTGCATGTCTTTGCATGTGAGCAGGAAGTACAAAACCCCACCCCTGCATGAAGTACATAAACTCTGTAACACCTCTATCCAAGGAACACAGTGCTTCATTGGCCATTGTGGGAATCGTGGTATCTATCTTTGTAAGTTCCTTCATAAAGTTTTGCATGATAAACTTGGATTTTTCCATTTCTTATTTTGGAATCCAACCTATCTGAGTCTTTTAGAACTGCCCTTGCTGATGGTCCAGTGGGACGGAATGGATGCTACCGGAATCTAGTAAACAAAGGCCATAGATGCTGTTAAAATCCTGCAATTTACAGCACAGTCCTAGAAAGCAAAGAATTGTTAAAAAAAAAATCAGTGTACATTGGTTTTCATGTCAGTGTCAGGAGTAAAGATTGGGACCAAGATATTTAAAGACATGCACGTGAGTGGTTTTTACTATCCCTTCCTTCATTTATGCTACGTGCCTAATGGTAGTTAGAAATTCATTCTACGTTTAGTGCCCACTCAGGGCTACTTACACTCACACACACACACACACACACACACACACACATACACATCTCCCACAGCTGAAGAGTAATATAAAGACCTCCATGAGAAGTTATGCAATATGCATAATTGTCTAGTCTTGGGACATGAAAGGAATGAGAAATATCATTATTGAAGATCAGTGGATCATGGCTGAAATTGTTGTTGTTGTTATGTGCCGTCGAGTCATTTTTGACTCATAGCGACCCTATGTACAACAGCCCTAAACCCTGCTCTATCCTGTGCCAATCACATTGCCTCTGACACACCCATCCTGATTACTCCAGTCACTGAATCAATCCACCTCATAGAGGGTCTTCCCCTCCTGCGCTGTCCCTCCACTCTCCCCAGCATGATGTCCTTCTCCAAGGGCCTGTCTCTCCTTACAACATGTCCAAAGTATGTCAGATGAAGCCCAGAATCCTTGCCTCCAAGGAGTAGCCTGGTTTAACCCTCTCTAGGATGGATCTGTTTGTTTTCTTGGCAGTCCATGGTACATTCAATACTCTTCTCCAGCACCACAGCTCAAAGGCATCAATTCTCCTTCTATCCTCCCTAGTCATTGTCCAACTCTCTGATGCATAACAAGTGATTGCAAAGACCATGGCCTTTATCAGGCACACCTTAGTCTCCAGAGAGACCCCGTTGCTCTTGAGTACTTTAGAGACTTTCCCATCGCAATACGTTTTTTTATTTACTGGCTGCTGGTGCCAAGAGTGTTGACCATGGAGCCAAGGAAACTGAAGCTGTGAACAATCTCAATCTCTTCGCCATCTATCCTGATGCTACCAATTGGTCCAGTGGTGAGAATCTTTGTCTTCTTGACATTGAGCCTCAGTCCATACTGAAGGCTGCAGTCCTTGACCCTCTGCAGTAAGTGTATGAGGTCCTCCTCAGTTTCAGTGAGCTGGGTTGTGTCATCTGCATAACGCAGATTGTTGATAGATCTTCCACCAATCCTAACGCCACACTTCTCCTCATAGAACCCAGCCTCTCGGATAATCTGTTCTGCATACAGGTTGAAAAGGTATGGAGATAGGACACATCCCTGGCATACACCCTTCTCAATTTTGAACAATGCAGTGTTGCCCTGCTCTGTTCTGACGACTGCCTCCTAGTCCAAGTACAGGTTTTGCATTAGCACGATTAAATGTTCTGAGATTCCCATTCTTCTGAGAGTCAGCCACAGTTTATTATGATCCCACAGTCAAACGCCTTTGCATAGTCAATGAAACACAGGTAGATATTCTTCTGGTATTCTCTGCTTTCAGCTAAGATCCATCTAACATCAGCTACAATATCCCTAGTACCGTGACCCCTTCTAAACCCAGCCTGGACTTCTGGCAGTTCTCTTTTGATGTACCGTTCCAGTCGTTTTTGGATAATCTTCAGTAGAATCTTGCTTTCATGTGAAATCAATGATACTGTTCTGTAGTTTCCACACTCAGTTGGGTCATCCTTCTTTGGGATGGGAATAATGAGGAAAACACAGGTGAAATATTTTTTTTATTCTCTAATTTCAGCCATTAGAGAATAAAAAAATATTTCACCTGTGTTTTCCTCATTATTTAAAATTCAGCTTTATAGATAATACTTCCTGTAACTTAGCTGTGCTTGTGTAGAACCTGCACATAGACCAAAATATAGTCATTCAAACAGAACAAGAAGACACTTGCAAGGTTTAAAATCATAAAAGATGTGTATCAGAGTTATAGTCTTTCACCATCACTATTCCAGCTCTATGATGAGCAAATAATCTGAGAAAATTAACTATTTGAAGAAGCGCATAGCAGCAGGATAAAATGAAATCTCTTCAACAATCACTGTTACATAACTGCACACTTTGCTTGCAAAAAGTGATGAGGATTAAAGCATTTAAAAGTGAAGAAGATCAAACTGCAGGCTTCAGAACAGATTACACTTTAATATTAAGAAAACAAAAGTCCTCACCACCTGGCCAATAGGAAACAGATGGAGGACAATTGAAGTCATCTACAACTTCATCTTACTTGGATCTATAATCAACATCCATGGAATCATCAGTCAAGAAATCAAGATGCTTTGCACTAGAAAAATCTACTGTCTAGGGCCTCCTTGAAATATGAGAAAGCATATATGCCAGTTTAAAGACTGATGTGTGGTATTTTTTATGTCTTCCTATGTATGTGAAAGTTGGACAGCGAACAAGCAAGATCAAAGTAAAATTGGAGTCTCTGAAATGGAGTGTTGGTGAAGAGTAATAGACTCCTGAAAAACAAAACTGTTAGAAGAATTGCAGCCGGAATGTTCCATTAAATAAGGATGATAAGACTCTTCCTTACATACTTTGGACGTATTGTGAGGAGGTTACTTCTTCAATCAACGGGAACATTATACCTGGAACAGTGGTGAGAGATGGACAGGAAGATCTCACACCTAGAAAGGTGGAGGGTCAGAAAATAAGAGGAAGATCCTCAATGAGATGGATGACATGGTGACTGAAACACTGTTCTTGGTGAGATTGTGTGCAGCATTAGGTCAGGCTCCAATCAGTTGTATCTAAGGTTACTGGGAGGCCAAGTCAACTCCAGAACACCTAACAATGAGGATAAAACACGGCTGTGTGCAGCTCATTTCCTTCTGGCCAGAATGTGTACCTGAGATCAGTTTGCATTCTACACTCCACAATCCTAACCCACCTTCATAGGGGGGATATTTTCTAGACATTTTCTAAAGTGTTTTTTAATCTAAATAAGGATGACATCTATTTGCCAAATCCCAGCTATGCACTAGGGAGACAAGGCACCTATTATTAATGTAGCTAAAACTTCAATATAGAAAAGCAGCTAGGTCAAAATATTTTAATCCCCTACCTAAAACGCCTTATAGAAGTTATTTTTAAAACACAAGTCTAGAAGCACAAGATATACAAATGCATTCGTAATAAATAAATATTAACATTTTTATTGAAATGTTAACCACCGGAGAAATTACACTTAGCATTTTTGTTCTTTTGTTAAGTGTCATTAAGTTAACTCAAATTCATAGCAACTGTATAAACGGCACTTTTGAGCCTTGCCCTCGCGTGTGCTGTCCGCATCATCTCTGATATATTCAGGCCCATTATTCCAGTCACTGTGTCAATTCATCTTATTGAGAGTCTTCCTCTCTTTTTCTGATTCTCCAGCTCTCCCAGCATTATGTCTGTTCCCGAGACCGGCCCCTTCTGACAACATACCTAAAGCTTATGTGTTTTACCATCCTTGCCTCTAAGGGGCACCCTGGTTATACTTCCTCCAAGAGAGATTAGTCTGTTCATTTGGAAGCCAATGGGATATTCAACACTTTTCTGCAGCATCAAAATTCAAAGGTATCAAATCGTCATCATTATTCATTGTCCAACTTTCAGAAGCGTAGAAAGCAATTGAAAAAAAAATTATTACCTGGTCCAGGCACATCCCAGTCTTTAAACTCCTTGCTCTTTAGCACCTTAAAATGGTCTTAATGGTATAGATTTACCAATGCAACAAATCTTTTTATTTCTTGACTGGACCGTTGGTACCAAGGATGTTGACTGAAGATTGAAGCAAAATTAAATCATTGTTAACTGTAATCCTCTCTACCTATTTCATGCCTATTGGCCCAGGGGTAAGAATTTTTGTTTTCTTCAAATTGGGATGTAACATTAAGTAGATGTGATTAAAAGTTCTTTCTTTGTGAAAAAAAGATGTAAAATATGTATTGATCTGATGAGGACAGTAAAAGTATACTCAGTTCACACAGAGTACAACAGTTCACATACAGTCCTGTACACTATGGACCTGCATGCATATGCATATGTACATCTCTGTCCTGCACAAACAAAAGGTTTTAACTGGGATTCAACATAAATAGTAAAATTGAACTCTCAAACTCACTTACAGGAAATATTATTAGTAATATTTGATTGTGAAAATCATACTCTCACTGTAAAAAAATTTCCACTCCATATAGTTATAGTTTTCTTGAAATTTCCCAGTAGATGAATGAAAGAATCCAAACACTGGGGAATTGCCACTCTTGTGAATTCAGGATATCATGTTCTGAGTGTTATTCATTTAGCTAATGATGAGAAATCTTTTTCTGTTTAAAAAACAGTAATTCAAACTTGAATGCTGTCACTGTGGGGAAACAGAATTCCCCACAAATTCTATTTACAAGGAAGTTGGTACCTTAGATGGGGCATCGTTTCCCTTGAGGATAAAGCAATCTCTTGATCAGCAGAAATAGGTTTTCAACAAAATACCTGCAGTGTTAAATCTGTTAAAACTGGTTCAATATTTTGTTTCAATTCTTGTGTCGAACGCACGCTGGTATAAAAAGAATTTTCAGTGTCAGCTCTAATATATGGAAAATGTAGAGTAGATGTAGAATCATGAAGAAGTTAACTTTGTAACTTTTCAATTGTTTGGAAGAAAAAATAAATTTTTAATATTAAAACTTATATTTTAAAAATATAAATATAAAATGCATGCAATTATTGATAATTACTTAATTGTTCTAATTATTCTTCCATGCTACTATTTTATAATTACTGTTTTGTATTAAGGAGGCTTCGTGGCATCAGTAATCAGAATAATCATCACAATAATTTTTAAATGTCTAGAGTAAAGTGTACTTTGCAAAAAAAAAACAAAACAAAACTCTTTCAGTGCTAAACCATAGTGTGTCACAGTTCTTTGGACCAGAATAGTGTAAGGTGGGAGAGATGAATTTAACTAAAATTTACCAATAATAAGAACTTCTCTTTTTGAGGACCTCTGATGTGCTAGGCACAGTAAAAGGCAGTTTACAAGTTTAAACTTGTGACAATTCTGGGTATAATAAGAACTTTCCTTGATTGAACACGCAGGTTGAATTAAGTAATATAACCAACTCCATTGTCAACAATTTCTTTTTACTAGATCCACAATCAATGTCCATGAAATCAAAAGACGTGTTGTACCAAGAAAATCTGCTGTCAAGAACAGCTCCAAAGTGCTAAAGAGCAAAGATATTGGTCAAAAGATTAAGATGTATCTGATCTAAGCCATGATCTTTTTCAATTAAGTCCTATAAATCTGAAAGTTGAACAATGAATAAAGATTACAGAAGAACACCAATGCTTATGAATTATGCTATTGGAGAAGAGTATGTACTATCCCACCTAGTGTCAAAGAACAAGTAAGTCTTTCTTGGAGGAAGTGCAACCAGGGTACTTTCCAGAGGCAAGGATGACGAAGCTTCATCTAATGTACTTTGAACATAATGTCAGGTGGGACCACTCCTTGACCAAAGCATTATGTTGGGAAAGGTGGATGGTGAAAGAGAAGAAGACTCTCAAAAAGAAGACATGACACAGTGCCTGTAACAACAGACTCAAGCACATCAGATATGGTGAGGTTGGCACAGGACAGGGCAAGGTTGAGATCTCTTGTTTACAGGGTCTTTATAAGTTGCAATAAATCCAATGGCACCTAACAACAACAAAAGCACAACTTTTAGCAAGAGATAGTCAATTACTCCAAATAACTACTGAAAAAGTTGTACTTGTGTTTTTCTTTGATGCTCAAATGTGAACATGTAAAAAGTTATCACTGAAGTAATCTTTTGGGTGATAAACACAGGTGCTGTTAGTATTTTCTATTATTCTTTTAGGAGATTAGAAAAGAAATCCTCTTGAGGACTGCTAGAGTCCCAGATCACACTGAAGTAAGATTACATTCCATGAATCATGCTCCTGGATTAGTCTTCCCTCAATTCCCACATATCTAAAGTGTTTTGGCACGACTCAAAAGTATTTGGATGAACTCATAATTTCAACTTCAGATTTTTAGATAGTCTGCTGGAATCCCCACCCATGAATTTGCTTGATGGAGTTACCGTCTTAATCTTTTGTGCCACTCTCTAATAAATGATTGTATCCGAATACTGAGTTTGTGTGAGAGCACCAAAGCTTGATTTGACAGAGCAGTTAGTATTCGGTACAGGTTCCTTGCAGTCCTGATAAAAGTGACTGTTAATTATTACTTTCTTGTCATTGTACAGGCACAAGCTGTCTTGTCATTTTTAGACGCTATCACCAGTGTCAGCCAAAATAGTCTAAAACTTTGCATGGATCCTGATTTAGAGATTAAATGAGAATGTCACTTGGATGCAAGATTTTTAAGTCATGTTCATAAATTGTGTAGGAAATTCTATTTTAAACAGTCTCACTAATTTTAAATCCCACTAAACTAGGCCTGTCTAGCTTTAATGATACGTTAATAGTCTACCTTTAATAAAATCATCAGAAAGTGCTACTTAGAACAATGACAAGAAAGCTGGAAGTGGAGTTGTTCTGTTATTAGATCATAAATACCTCAGGATATGAATTGATGTTTACTGTGCAGTTATCTATGTTAGTAGGAACTCTACAATTAGACGTTGATTGTTGTTAAATACTGAAGAGTTGTACACAACTCATAGCAACCCTGTGAATGAAAGACCTGAACACTTGTATAATGTTCATCATTTCTCCAAGTTCATAGGGTTTGCAGAAGCAAGCTATTTCAGAAGTGGGTTCACTCCTGCTTCCAAGCTTGTTTTAATCAGGGAGTTCCACCAAATACTGTCCACCATGGGTAACCATTATTGCATTTGGTACATTAGTGTCACAGTGTTCAGCATCACCGCAACCACAAGTTACCTCTGTATAGCAAATGAACAGACCAGTGCTATACCACCTAGAAGAATGTTTGACCAAAAACAATTGAAACCAGGCCTGAGGGCCACAGATTAAAATCACTCACCTTTGGCTTGATAGCATCACTTTCCACTTGTCCATCAGACCAACAGAGCTCTCTCTACATTGCCTGGTTTGAATTGGGTTTTTTGCAAGCATTTTTCTAAGTGGCATAGCACTGATCTGTCCATTTGCTGTACAGAAGTAACTCGTGTTTGCTGTGAAGCTAAACACTGTGACACTGGTGTCTCAAATGCAATAATAGTTATGCATGGTGGACAGTGTTTGGTGGAGCTCCCCTATCAGAGGTTGATTAGCAGAAACATGTCTTATGTCTGTGTAATACAGATATAAAATGAATATTTGATACAGTAACACATAGTAAGGGCCGCATCATTGTGCATTCCATATTTAAAACAATTCTTTATTGATAACTGAAATGTTACTATCAGATGCCGTGGAATAAACTGTCACTTTTAGAAACCTCATGAACAAGAAGACATCAGAACCTTGTCTCCTGCACCATCCTCACCATCTCCAACAAGCTCACTGTTACTGTCACTCTCAATCCATCTGGCTATGGATTTTCCACTCTTTCACCGAGCCTCTACCTTTCCCAATTTGAGGTCTTTTTCCAGCTGCACCGGTTGGTATATGAAGAAGAAGGTAGCTTCCTCTTTGGAAGAAAGCTCATCAACATTTCCCATTATGCAAATTACACAACCTTGTTTGCAGAAAGTGAATATTTTAATCACTTACTAAAAGAGATAGATTGTATTTGAATATAGTCTTCAGTATGGATTAATATCAACATCAAGAAAGTGAAAATTCTCATCACTGAATCAATAGGCAACATCCTGATAGATGGAGAAAAGACAGAAGCTGTCAAAGATTTAATTTTACTTGGATCCACAATAAGCATCCGGGGTAGCAGCAGTCAGGGAATCAAAAGTTGCATTGAAGACATCAGCTGTTAAGGACATCCCTCAAGTACTAAAGAACAACAATGTCAATTTAAAGATGAAGTTGTGTCTGATTCAAGTTACAGATTTTCAGTTGCTTCATAGGTAATGGGAAGTTGGTGTGTCAGTGATAATAAGATTGGCAAAGGATAGAGCAGAGTTTAGTGCTACTGTATACGGGGGTCACTATGAGTCACAGGTGACTCAATGGCACATAACAGCAACAATGCAATGCTTATTCATAACTTTGTTTTCACATAAACTAGTAGATTTATGAATTTTTATATTTTTATGTAAGTCATCTAAATGTCTCATACAATGTTGTCTGCTCCTTTCAGAAGAAAGCAAAATGTATCTTTGAGAATCTATGAAATATTGTCTAACTAGAGAATTTCTTTCTGTCACTGAGTCAGTCCTAACTCTTAGTGACTTTCTATCAAGTTTCCAAGCTTGTAGATCTTAACAGGAAGAGACTGCCTAGCTTTCTCCTTTAGAGTATCAAGTAGAAACAGACCCCAAAAGATATTCAGCCCTTTGGATGTCAGTACAACACCTTGTGGACTAGGACACCAAAACTCCATAACTATAGGACTAAAAAATGTAAAATACAAACACACAACTACTCACACCATTAGCCCTACATATGATACATTCTCATCTTTGTTGGGCCACAACCACCAAATTTTCACTGCATCAAAAAGGAAATAAAAGATCAATTGTCACACAAACAGAAAGTCAGTAGTAAAACTTAAATATCTTGTGAACAAATGAAAGGAACTCTGGTGTGTAATCCCCACCATGTTCCACCACTAATCAAAAGACTGAAATCTCCACTGGATTGAAACTACCAGTGACTTTTGCAGAATATGATGGGAAGCCTCCTTTCATTAAGATTTATAGACTCAGAAGCTCATTAGTGGTGACTGAGTTTAACTCTGTGATAGTGAGTTTGAATTGGAGTGTTTTTTTGTGAGGGTTTTTATTTTTAATTTTATATTGGTTTGCTTACAAAGTTCATATACATTGTGTTTCACACTATCCTACATTCACATACTGTTTTATAGAATCATTCCACTCATTATGTTTTACAAAATTAATCATCATTGAACTATTCCCACTACTACTCTTTCTAGATACCTCCCACCCCAGATCTTCCCATTTCTTTACCCACCCCTCCCATCCTCACTCATCTGCTCCCACCTTTCCCACCTTAGATCCTCATACACATTTTACTAGTTTTCTATTTATACTATTGTGGTCTTAGGCAGTATTTGTCCTTATGAGACATAGCTGGTTCCCTCCCAAGTTATGTAGTATGCTTTCCAATCCCTCCCATGTTATGTAGTAATTTTTTTAAATCATTGTTTGTGAATTCTGCATACTATTGTGAATATATCACGATTTCCTAATCCATTCAATTGTTGCTGGACATACACCCCAAGAAAATTACCGCTGAGACATGAACAGATTTGTACACCAATGTTCATAGCAATGTTATTAACCATTCCAAGAAAATGGTTTTGGAATTTCATAAGCAAATGAATGGCACAAATGGATGCCAGGCTTGCAGTAAACTGAAATTGTGCTTTTTAATTGAACTGAGCCAAGTTCTACAAGTCACCAAAATAAAATAATAATATTGTTTAGTTAGGATACATTAAATGTTCAAACTCTGACAAATTCATGGCCACCTAGTCAATTCTGACTACTAAACACCCAGCATCAGGGTTCCAAGGCTGTAATTTGTTATGAGAGGAGACTTCCCCTATTTATCACTGGTATTGGTGGTTTCAAACTGCCAGAGATATCCCAGCATGCAACATCCTAGGGAGGACCTCACAGAACTCTCTTACCTCAATTATTAAATAACTTTATTACTTCTTCACTTTATTATTGTTTCCCCTTCCTTTTCTGTCTTCCTTCCACCTACCCTTGAAAAGTAATGGTCCCCTGGGGTCATTCACATTATGTAATTTGTTTTAAAATTTTTATTTTGGTTTGTTTACAAAGTTTGTATGCATTGTGTTTCACACTATTCTTCATTCACATTGTATTTCATACAATCATTTCTATTCATTATGTTTTAGAAAACTAATTGCCATTGGATTATGCCCATTACCTTGTCAGATCTTTCCCATTTTTTTACCCTCTCGCTTACCCACTAAATTGTGTAATCCTGTGATTTTGCCCCTACCCATCCTAACCCCTCTGCTCCCACTCCTTCCTCCTTTGATCCTCATACATGTTTTACTAGTTATCCTATTTTTACAATAATGAAGGAGGTGGTTGTTGTTGTTGTTGATTGCTGTCAAGTTGAACACGATGCATAGTGACCCTATGAGAAAAAGGCATGAAGCCTTTTTATAAATATCATCATTTATCAAAGGTCATAGAGTTTCCAGAGGCATGTTGTTTGGAAAGTGGATGCCACTCATGCTGAGTGTAATAGCTCAGTCACAAAAGGATAAATACTGCGTAACACCACTGGGACTGACATGGGGACTTAGGGAAAAATTAGGAAAAGATGAGATGAATAATGAACACTGCATTAGAACAGATGAAAGAAGTAACTGTTTAAAAGGAGTATATGATTAGGCATTATACGTATGACAACAGTCCGGAATAAAGGGTGCATAGCAAAGCAGACAGAAGAAGGGGGATTGGGGTGGGGGGGAGAGAAGAAAGGGTAGAGAAGAGCAGAGGAAAAAATTGTACAAAAATTGATATTTTTTAAAAAATGAATGTGAGCTTGAGGAGCTGCAAGAGATGGGAAGGGAGGAAAATGTACAACAATGAATGAATGAATGAAAAACAAACTTCTGTAAACTTCCATTAAAATCATAATAAAAATTAAAAATAAACAAAAATGTAAGAGGGAGAGAGAGAGAGTGTGTAGGTTCAGGTCAATAACAATATTCTACTTTTCAGAATGTTCTTTTCTTTTTGAACCTTTTCTTTTTATGACTGCTATGCTGTTGTTGTCGCATATTTGATAGCTTGTTATCAGTAGGGCCCAATATCTGAAGAAGTACATCATTAGAAAAGTGGAGAATTAGTGGCTAAAAGGAAGACTTTAACAAGATGTACTGACACAGTGACTGCAACAAGGGGCTTACGCACGAAGAAATTATAAAAATGGAGTAGAAGTAGTCAATATTTTGTTCTAGTGTATAGGGCCTGTTACACTGTGAGTAGAAGTTAAAGAGAGGGTGAGACCAGGCTGCTGCTTGGAGGCAAGGATTCTGAGGCTTCGTCTTGACACACTTTGGGCAAGTTCCTTGGAAAGGGACATCAGGCTTGGGAGGGTGGAAGGACCGTGCAAGAGAGGAAGCCCCTTGATGAGATGGACAGATTCAGTGACTGGAGTAATGAGGGTAGGTGCATCAGAAACAATAAGGTTGGCACAAGATAGAGAAGGTTTCCAGGCTGTTGTACATAGGGTGGCTATGAGTCACAAGCAACTCAATGGCACATAACAACAACAACCACGACATTGAACTGAATTTATTCTGATTCATTTATCCTATAGGGAATACTAAAATTTCCATACATATTGGCTATATTTTTATGGGAATAGATTGCAAGGTGCTGTCTCCTAGGGAACCTTGGTAAACTTGAACTGCCAGTCTTTTGGTTAGCAGGTGGGTCTGTATAAACTCCATCAATATTTAGGATATAAATGATGTAGCGATAATATGTGAACTGCCCTAGTTCTCTAGGAACAAGAGGCTATAACCTCTCTGATGGTCTAGTTCACAGGAAACCATCCTACTAATCCAAAGACCATCACTTTTTGGCATTTCAAATTCACCAGCAGCTCCACCGGAGGAAGACGGGCAATTCCTTCTCATGTGATTCACAGCCTCAGAAAAGATGACTTAGTTTCAACCCAATGTTAATGAGTTTCTTTAGAAAAATAACATACTTCATCTCTGAGGCTGTTCAGAAAGATACACATGCTTGAAATGGCAAAGAATTCAATGTATTTAGTGGGGGGAGGGGACTGAATCACGGTTTCTTTCTGCCGAATAGAATACAATTCTGAAGAACTGCTGTTTTTCAAACTTTTGCTTGGAGCCCTTCATGTGGTTGATAATCTTGACCTCCCTGAATGTGCTGTATTAAAAGGTTAGAGCTATATCCCCAAATAACCATCTTGCTGCTAATATATATTTTCTTATAAGAATTCTACTTTATATTTTTGTCATAATTCTTATAAAAAGTTTATGATTGGAACAGAAAGGGCTCAATGGAGTGCTGGCTAGTTCATTATAGTTCCTGAATCTTTTAAAAAAACTTGAGGATAACTGTTTGTTTTTGTTGTTGTTGTGTACCTTTGAAGAGGACACAACAAATATGCTTCATCCCTTTTAACAGCCTTAATCTGAGGTTCTTCTTTTTTTATTTTTTTTTTTAATTTTATTTTATTCTATTTTGTGAGTGTACCATCAAATTAGGTCTGACTGGTACAGGAGGAGATTGCCCCTCCTTCTCCAGCAGAGCATCTGGTGGACTCGAACTTTGTGCCTCTGGGATTGCAGTGCAGGTTGTTGCCACTAGGCCACCAGAGCTCCAATCTGAGGTTCTTCTAAGAATTGAGAATTACATTGGTCATGAAATATATAGACCTACAGAATAGGAATATATAGAAAGTCCACTGACAGAAATGTCACACTTTGCCTACCTTCATTGTTGGAAGACAAAGCCCTGCTAGCACGGTATGTTATGTGTTGAGTATTTGAAATCTAACAATCACTTCAAGAGAAAGATGAGGCAGTCTCTTCTTAACAAGATTTACAGCTTCGGAAACTCACTGGAGGGTCACCCTGAGTTGGAAGTGACTTGAAGGCAATAGTTTCAGATTTGGATTTGTTGGGGAAAACGTATGTGCACTACTAAAATTTGGAAGCAAAAGCAACAAAATAGAAAATAACAATAAGCAGTTTGACTTTTAGAATGTCCCTCTAGTTTTAGTGTGGTCTTAGCTATTAATAACTTCAGAAGTACAAAAGGCATGCACTGAATTAAGAGAAAAGATAATTTGAAAACAAAATTTGATAAATTTATTTTTCATATAATTTTGTGATTTTTAAAAAAATAATAAATTTGTTACTTACTTTTTAAATCCAGTCCCCCTTAAAAATACAAACATTGAGTGGAACAAAATATTACATTTAAATTTTCAAAATATATATTAAAATTAAACTAGTTTTTAAAAAAGGGTATAATTTCTATATAGTAACAACATTTGTACTTCTGAATACCTTAAAATTAAAACAACACTAAAAGTTTTGAGATTTTTACTCATTCTGAAGAGTCCAGCACCACTTTAACACATGAGACATTATTTGGGATATTAGTATAGGTATTGGTCTTGTCCTTGGGGGGACAGGAAATTGACATAATTACCACAACAATGTAAGATAAATAATAGGCTTATATAAATTGGAATATCATGAAAGAAGTTTACAGACTCCACAAGCATCATATATTTCATAAAATCTAAGAAATTATGTTTTGTGATAGAATTAGACTTGTAGGTAAATTTGTAATAGAGCATGCAACAGGTACTAAAATAATGTAGATATTTTATTAGTGGGATTACCTTTACAAAATAATCCTTCAGAAACAACATGACATTAATACAGGCATAAAACTCACAATTTTATATTGGAAGATTACCTTAACATAGTATGCTTGTGTGTCTATGTGTGTGATATATGAAAGAAAGAACACACAATGAACTTACATTACTAATGCACTGATTTTTAAGGGAATCTTCAATCTATTATTAACTTTGAACATTGGTGATCATTGTTCAAGTTATTAAAATATCTCTGACATGTAGTGCACATGATTTTTTTAAATCATTGTGTAAATTACTCAGGGAAAGATTGTTGGCAAATATTTTATAGACTAGAAAAGCTCTTAACAGTAAGGCAAATTCTTGTGTGCTGTTATTTCCTTCTCAGTCTTATAAAAGCAGGGTTTTAAAGGCACTGTTTTAATTTCCTGAGAGTTCTTGCAGAGCTCTGTATTTGAAATTGGATTGGAAATGCCACTTGTGATAACATTTTAATTTTAAGCTTGGTAAGGGTTATGCCTTATAAAGATAACCACCATAAACTTTCTTTAAAAAAATTCCTCATATCAGACAAACAAGGGATAAAAAAAGACTAGGTGAAAGGTATAATGTCAAGTACCATTTAAAAGCATTTGATATTTATATAAGAAATGTGACATCCAGTTTTTGCTTGCATAAAGGCAAAACAATTGGTCGATTTGCTAAGCATTTAAGAGACTGTGTGCACAGCTGAAGCTTTCATTTGCTCTTGGACTCTAAGCCTAAATTGGCATTAATAAAATAATTTGCATCATTTTCTCAAATCATGCTTAAGATTACTGTCATCTTCTACTTCGAGCGATTATGCTTCACTTTGATCAACAGCCATTCTCTAGGAAACATTGTAAATTGTTTAGTCTGGTGGTGCAGGTTGGGTACTCCAGGAATCAGATCCTCAGATGGAGGTAAGAGCGAAAGTATATTGTGTCTTAGGATGGACACAAGTGGGAGGGAAGGAGAAGCTGGGAGATCTGGCAGAGCCTCCAGGGATGCTGTGAGAAGCCCTTACAGGATGGGTTTATCTTTCTGAGTTGTACTGACTCATCCATTGAATGTAGGAAATGTGGCCTGACCTTGTGCATGACTTGAGGCAATGCCTGAGGAGGTTGACAGCTGAGACTTGTCCGCATACCTCAAGGCAAGTGGTTGGGGAATTAATTCTTTCTTTCTTAAAAGGGATCGACACATATATACATATGAATAATTATATGCATGCCAATAAAAATACGGAACTAAAAATATAAAACCAAAAAACCGTTAGCAATGAAATCCAGGAGACATGTGAAGAGTATTTGCAAAACATGTAACTAATCAATGGTGATGAATTTTACCAAACCCAATGAATGGGAATGATTGCATGAAACACAATGTGAAGGAAGGAGAGGGTAAAACATAACATATATGAATTTCATGGGCACACCAATATAAAAATTTTGAAAAGTAAAAAGGAGATATGAACTGTTTAACACAAAAAGTACCTCATCCAACAGCCCCTGTTCTGTTCTTTCAGCCTTATCTCCTGTTATTCCTTTCTATGAACATTCCTTCCTAAGGAGCCCATTGTGTTCTTTTCACAAACATTCCTGCACAGAGGCAGTGGTGTACGCATAGACCAGTGGCGTACACATAGGTAGCTGTGTTTAGAACTGTCAGTAAGCCTCAGTTTCTCTCCCTCTTCAGTTTCTGTCGAATGTTCCACCCGCTAATAAGAGGTATGTTAGACTGGCCCTCTGCTCTCAATTTCTTCACTTATTCTTTTAATTGAATAATACTTAGACCCTTGCCATGGCTTTATGGTATTTGGAGTATAGCTGGCAGTGAGTTTAGCAAGATTACCTGGTTTGACTAATGATGTAGCATTAGACTAGACACAGCAGAGAATTAAAGGCTCCTGAACGTCTTGGCTCTCGAGCACCTGCCATCAACCAGACTGCTGGTCCTCGCGTTATAAGACACATCAAGCAATAGCTGCTGGTCCTCGCCACAGCAAGTAGATTTGCACATCAACTGTATTACAGAGCCTGGAGTCTGGATCAGCTCAGTCAAACCAAGGGCAGGGAACCATCAAGCCCTGACAGAGATGTGAATGCCTGTTGTTTTAAATGGCCAAGGCTTGAGGCCTTTTGTTGTGAGCATGGTTGCAGTAATAGCTTATTGATGGATATTGCAGCAGCTGCAAAAGCAAAAGATTTTAAAAGCCCATTTGACCTGTGTTGCATTTCAGTTCATAGTGATCCTATGTGTGTTTACACTGGCTTCGAACCACATGTCCTTGAATTGACAGTGCAACTGGTTATATTAACTTCTTATAACACCGTGTAAGTCAATAAAGCATGCCAAACACTAGACTTATGTAAATTAGCCTCCAAATATCCCAGGACTCAAATACAGAAAGAGAGAGAACACTATCTCCTTCATTACTCAAAAGTCTGAAAAATTAATCTTCAGGGCTCTTATTTGCCTGTGTCATGGGGTATGCCTATACCTGATCCAACTGTAATTGCCAAGCATACAATGTTAGATCCAGGTATCTTGTTCCCAAGAAGAAGACGCTCTACTTCAAGGGTAAAATAAATGGGCACAAAAGTGTCAAACATCATCAGCACCAATAACGAAATAAAGCTTCACACTTAACAATTATTTACAACAAACACTTGCTCACCCCCACTTTTATCTTTACTCACATCCTTTTTCCTCTGTGGAGTGATTTTTGTGCTCCTGGTAGTACCAAGTTCATGGCAGACATTCAAGTCATGTACATTCAGACACCAGACACGCAGCCTTCTAAGAGGTCATGGCCAAGGTGCAGGGGAAACCCACCCAAGAGCTGCATTCAAGCTGGAATTGTGCTGCTGAGGCAGGTGCTGTTGCAACAGGGGTGACTGAGCTCACAGACAATTCTGGGCGGAACAATGGCCGGCTGCTGGCAGCTGTGCAGACAACTGAAGACTGAGAAATGGGGTGGGGGGAACAGAAGCAAGGCAGGTGGTGCTTTTATCTCCTCCATGCCTGACAGGGCCCATTACCAACTGGCTCAATACTACAGAGCTAGGTCTGCTTTCCTATTCAGAAGGGAAAAGAAAGATCAACAGGATGAAGAGATTTTAGCACTGTATGTATGACATTTAAAAGGTTTACTCCTTCCTACCAGCCCTAAATGCTGTTAAAACCACTTGGCTGTTGTTGAGGTGGGGGATAGCCTTGGTGGCTTTCCTAAGAACCCTATTATTTTCATGCTTGGCCCCCTAAATTGTATAGATGGTAGTTTCTTTGTTCCGGGCAATTTGTTTGAATGAACTGTTTACTATAGCTTAGGGCCGGGATGGTAATTTTCTCACAAGACACCAAATAAAATAAAGTCATGTTGTTATTTACCATCAAGTCTAGTAAGACTCATATCAAGTCTATGGAGAACAGATCTGAACTCTGTCCTATCCTGTGCCTTTTTGATCAACTCTGGCACCCTTGAGATCACTGACACAGGGATTGTGTCAATCCATCTCATCAACGGTCTCCCTCTCTTTTGCTGACCCTCAACTTTCCAAGCAATAGCCCCTCTTAACAACATGGCCAAAGTATGTGAGATGAAGCTTTGCCATCGTTGTCACCAAGGAGCAGTCTGGCTGCACTTTCTCCAAAACATATCTCCAAGACAGAGATTATATTTTTGTGATTGTATATTGTCTAGTTGGAATCAACACAGCATAGCTCATCCTCCAATGGGATTTCAGAGAGTGTAAATTAATCACATTGTCCATTTTCCCCCCACAGAGCAACTGGTGGATTGGCAGCTTTGGATTGGCAGCACAACCCCTAACCACTAAGCAACCAGAAATCCCTGAAAGTAGACGGTTGTTGCTGCTGTTGTATAGCATCGAGTTGGAACTGATCCGTAGCTGACTCTCCAGTGAGTTTTCAGAAGCAGTAAATTGTTCACAAGGAGCTCTTCCATAGCACAGCTATCTGAATGAATCACAAGCTTTCAGGATTACAGAGCAACTTCTTGCCACTAAGTCATTAGGGAAAGAGAGAAGTTTGATTCATACAGGGCTGAAGTAGTCTTACTTTATCATGATTATAATAGTAGTTGTGTGTGCTGTTGAGATGGAACCCACCCAAAACTGACTCTCGAGCAGGTTTTCACAGACAATTAATTGCACAGGAGAAGATTGCCCATCATTTTCCCAAAAAGTAGCTGTTGGATTCCAGCCACATGACTTAGGGATTACAGTATAGCTTCTTACCACTAGGACCCCAGATCTCCCTGTTGTAGTGATAGTATTAATTCTGCCAAACTTTCACTTTTTTTAATGCTTGGATTTCCCTTGTTTGTTTAGATTCCTTGATAAGTATCTAAAAATCTAAAAAAATGATTAGGAAAGGTTCTTACAATTCATGTCTATGGAAGAGAAGGTCAAGCCCCCTCTCCAGTTCCAATTAGAATTGAATTACGAAGAAAATATTTTTCATTTTAATCAAATCAACATGACACAATGGGGCTTAATTGGGTAGTAAATATGAAAATCCAACTTAAACTGACTCAAATAATAAGAGGAATTCCCAAACTCACATAAGTGAGATGTCCCCAAACACTCTCATCTTACTCTATACCCCTGTCTGTCTTTTTGTTTTCCATGTTTTTCTTATTGTGATGTCCCTTATGTCACAATATAAGTGGCAGCAGCATACAAGACTCTATGCATCGTCATTCACAGCCAATAGAGGCTAGACTCTGGGAAGGTCATGAAAAATCCGTTCAAAACACGCTAGACAAATACTGAGTCAAACAATGCCCAAAGGATGTGGAAGCGTCATCAGCTTAAACCAACTAAAGACCCTATCAGAGCCTTGTTATGTTCCCTTGAGTTGGGAAGCTGACTCTCAAATGGGTTTCAGACACAATAAATCACATGGAAGGAGACTGTCCATCTTTTCCCCATGGGACAGCCGAGGAGTAGAGTTTTTCTAACATATTTCCCAAGAAGCATGTTCACGTAACCAGATGTGCTGACCTTTCTCAAATTTTATAATTTAGTTAAATCATTACATTTTACCTTTTTTTAAAAAAAAGATTATAGTAAATTCACATATTTGATGATGCTACACTTTCTGTGCCCCATTATTTACCATCATTGCATTTAAAAATGTTTCATTCTTATAATTTGGAGACTTAATTGCTTGAGAATTTATTTGGCCCTGGGACTAATCTAATAGGACCTTACTGTGTCCGTAGAGTCTGGTGTTCTAATGGTAAGGAGGTGTGCTGCCAATATAAAGGCATGCAGTTTGAGTCCACCAGCTTCTCTAAGGGAGAAACATGGGTATTTTCTTCCCATGCGGTGGACTGAAAACCTGGAGGGTCAGCTCTGGGTTGGTTAAAACTCGATAATACACAACATACCAAATTTCTCTCAGGCTCAGACTTGGTTGTTCCTTTTTATTAGGTTTGAACCCTCAAAAATGAAGACTTTATTCTGTTATTTGCCACATTAAAAGATTCGTATGTATTTTAAAAAGATGGTGGGATTAGATAGATGAGTTAATGTGAAACATTATGAAAGTCAAAGGCAGTTTTGCAAAATTATGAAAAGATCAGTGTTTCGTACATCTGGTTAATTACTATTCTAAAATTTCTAAGTCTACTTGCCTTGGGAAAATGCTATGTTTGTTTTGTTTTTTGTTTGTTTGGTTTTTAAAATAAAAATGTTTCAGATATTTACTGAAAAAAAATTGTGTGCTTTTGGGTTTACAGAGAAATTCTTTACTATGAAGACATCAGACTTCCCATCATTTGAGCCTGTTGTTGGTGCGTATAATTGACTTCAAATCAACCCATAGGTGACCCTCCACCCAGATTGCCCACCTTTCTCCTCCTTCCATTGGAGTCCAGGATGGATAATTTCAACACTTTGCTGGGAGTGGACAAAAGTAGATTTCCAAAGGAAATATTGGGTGATGTCATCAAGAAGAGACTTCGTAAGAGAGGTTTTCTTTAGAGCCAGTGGTCTGCAAAACAGTTGACACAGTATCTGCCCCCAACTTGAGGACCACAGCCTCCCCATGTGTGAGCATTTTGATGAGAGCTCAGCCATAGAAAATTCCAAGAACATGGGGAAACAAAAAAGCATTTTGTTCATTTTCTGTCACTGGACTCTACAGGTGTGACTAGGTATATTTCCTGTCAGAGAGCTGGACAATTACTAAGAATGACAGCAGAAAAATCAATGCCTTTGAGTTGTGGTGCTGGAAAAAAAGTCTTGAGCATACCATTGGGCTGCCAAGAAAACAAGTCTATCTTGGAGAGGATTAAACCGAGTTTCTCCTTGGAGGCTAAGAATTTGAAAGTCTGTTTCACATACCTTGCACAAGTGATCAGGAGAAACCAGCCCTAGGAGAAGGACATCATGCTCAGAAGGGTAAAAGGAAAGCAAAGGAGAGGAAGACTCTAGATGCGATGGATTGATACAGTAACTGGGACAATGAGGTTGCTGTATTAGAATTAGAGAGTATGAAGAAATGCTCAAAATCCCTAGCCCTAAGAGAGATGCAAATTAAAACAACTATGAGATATCATTTCACCCCAGTCAAAATAGCAAAATTTAACAGAACAGCAAGCAACAAATGCTGGCGAGGTTGTGGAGAAACTGGAACCCTGATTCACTGTTGGTGGGAGTGTAAAATGGTGCAACCCCTGTGGAAAGCAGTATGGTGCTTTCTCAAAAAGTTGCAAATAGAGATATCATTTGACCCAGCAATTCCACTACTGGGAATATACCCTGAAGAGACCATAGCTGACATCCAAGCAGATATATGCACACCCATGTTCATTGCAGCTTTGTTCACAATAGCAAGGAGTTGGAAACAACCTAAGTGCCCATCAACAAACGAATGGCTAGAGAAGCTGTGGTATATTCGCACAATGGAATACTATGCTGCATTAAAAAACAAGGAACTCATGCAATATTATTCAAAATGGTTGACTCTGGAGAACATTATGCTGAGTGAAATATCCCAGTCACAAAAGGACAAATATTACATGATGCCACTGTTGTAGAATGGGACTGTCCTTGGGGTTGGGGAGAGACTGAGTAAGATGGGTTCAATAATGTATACTGCACTGAAACAGAGGAGGGAGAGAACCGTCTAAAAGAGAGATGTAACTGGGTGTTTCTGTCATCACAGGAGACTAGAACGAGGGCTGCATGGTGGAGGGGACCTGGGGGAGGGTTTGTAAAACAATGAAAGAATCTTTTCTTTACTTTTCCATAAAAAAAAATCAATAAAAGATTATTTTGGTTATGAAAAAAAAAAAATAATTAGAGAGTCTGGATCAGGACAAGACAGCATTCAGAGCTGCTGTACATAGGGTCACTATGGGTTGCAGGTGACCTGTCGGCACATAACAACAACAACAGCAAGATTTAACATAACAAAATTCCATGACTGGAAACCTTAAAAAACCAAGAATTTGCCCTTGCACAGTCCTTGAGGCTAGAACTCATCAAAAAAGTAGAATTATTCTCTCCAATGGCTCTTGAGGATGATCTTTTTCCTCTTCCCCCTTCTGGCCGTGTACAGAAGGCCATGTCTTGTGTCTTTATTTGCTTCATTTTCACATAGACATCTTCCTTCTTCTCTTTTTATAAAGACAATTGTCAGATTAAAGAAGGGTTTGCTCAACTCTAATATGACTTCATATTAAATGCATACACCTTGTAAAAGCTCTCTTTCCAAGTAAGGTCACTTTCATAGGTACGTAATTGATGTTAGCATCATCCTACTGTCTGTCACAAATCAATATGTTCATCAGTACACAAGGGACATCAGCATCATCTTTGTGTCAAACACAAATCAACCCATCACAGTATACAACACACATTAGGTTTATAATAGAATATTTATCTATTAATAAAGAAGAGTAGTCACATTACATTTTTATGGCTTAAAAAATCAAATTTGGCAAATGAGATTTTTCGCTTTGTCTTTCTACCTTCTTCTGTCCCTCCCATAAAACCACTGACCTCAAATGACACAATGTCTCAGATCAGTAAGTGGTGTCATCTTAAGGGTTATTGAGAATTCAGGTGGTTGATGGCACAGGACAGGACAGGATTCAGATCTGTTGTTCAGAGGTCACCATGAGTCATACTCTACTCGACAGCACCTAATAACATCAATATCAGCAACAGGGACAAGCTACAGCATTGCTCCCTTGTCACCATGAAGTAAGGTACATGAGCCTGTCTGAGACACAGATTCACTTTGGATCCATCAGCTATAAAACAATGTGTCTAGAATAAAAATTTTAAAAAACAACAACAAAACAACAAACCCAAAACACACAAAAAAACCCAAAACCTAACAAAGAAAGCACTGTGGTTAGCATCAAACAACTGAAGCAGCTTCTCTCTATGTTAATATCTGGTAGATGTAGCCTACCATGATTAAGGATGTCTGTCTAGAGGAAGTAAATTGAAACCAAATTCACTAGTGTCTTTAGAAAAAAATACACAAAACAGAAATAAATATATAAAGTGACATGTTCGCCCATCAAGCTAACTATTCACTCACTGATTGTCATTGAGTCAGAATCAAGTGGATTTTCAGAAGTTGTAAATCCCATGGAAGAGTGTCTATCTTTCTTCATTGGAGCAGCTAATGAATTCAATCTGCCTTTCTGTTGACAGTGCAACTCCTCACTCACCAGGCCACCAGAGCTCCCTGTTAACTATTAGGTACAACATTTTTTAATGTGCTCTTTTAAGCATGATATGTGGCTATTAAAAATAATAATAATCAACTTGTTTAATAATAACAGTAGAATAATAGTGGTTGGGTTGTTTTATTTTACTTACTAAACTACACAAAGGCATTTGACTGTGTAGATCACAACAAATTGCAGTTAACCTTGAGGAGAATGGGAATCCCAGTACACTTGATTGTGCTCATGCAAACCCAATACTCTGATCAGGGAGCAGTCTTTGGAGAGCAAGAAAACATTGCATGGTTCAAAACCAGGAAAGGTTTGTGGATGTGTCCTGTCTCTACATCTTTCTACGTCTCTACATATTTTCAATCTATTTGCAGAACAGAGCATTCAAGAGGCTGGACTTTATGAGGAGTGTGGCATCAAGATTGGAGGAAGGTTCAGAAATGATATGTAGATGACATAACCTTGCTTGCAGAAACTGAGGAGGACCTGAAGCACTTGCGGTGAGAAATTCAAGGACTACTTCATTATGGATTGAAGCTCCACATCAAGACAACAGAGATTTTCACCACTGGATCAATTGGCAGCATCATGATAGATGGAGAAGAGATTGAGGTTGTTTACAATTACAGCTTGCTTGACTACACAATCAACACTCTTGGCACCATCAGTCAGGAAGTCAAAAGATGAATTGCACTCACAAAATCTGCCCTTGGAGACCTCTCCAAAGTACTGAGAAACAAAGAAACTAAGGTGTGCCTGATCCAGGCCATTGTCTTTGCAATTACTTGCTATGTCAGAGAACTGGAAGATGACTTAGGATAACAGAAAAGAATTGATGCCTTTGAGTTGTGGTGCTGGAGAAAAGTGTTGAACATACCATACTGTAAAGAGAACAAACAGGTCTGTCTTGGAAAGAGTGAAACCAAATTTCTCCTTGGAGGCTAGGATTTTGAAGCTCCATCTCACATACTTTGGGCACGTGGCCAGGAGAGTCCAGTCCTTGGAGAAGGACATAATGCTTGGAAGGGTGGAGGGACAGGGTAGGAGAGGAAGACTGCAGACGAGATGGATTGACACAGTAATTGGGGTAATGGGTGTAGGTGTGTCGGAGTCAGTGAGAATGGCTCAGGATAGGCCAGGCTTCAGAGCTGCTCTACATAGTGTCCCTGTGAATCACAGGTGACTTGACAGCACATAACAATATCAAGCTATACACATACACTGCCTCTGAAGACCCACTTGAAGGTCAGCTATGGATGGGTTCTAACAACAACATATGTAGTTGTTATTATATGCCTTGAGTTGTAACTAACTCATATCTGACCCTTCAGTGGATTTTCAGAGACTGTAAATCACATGGAAGGACATTTCCCATCTTTCCCCTACAGAGTGGCTGGTGGATTTGAACCACTTACCATTGGGTTGGCAGAGCAACTCCTTATCACTAAGCCACAAGAGCTCCCCATATATGTATCTACAAAGAAGGTGGCCTAGTGGTAAGAAGCTGGGCTTCAATCCTGAAGGCATGCAGTTCAAATCTACCAGTGGTCCTGAGGAGGAGGATGGACAATCTTCTCCCATGCAATTTACTGCCTCTGAAAATCTGCTGAAGGGTCAGCTATTTTTCAGTTCTGACTCAAAGGTATATAACAATATATGATTATATAGATAAATTAATTCATGTTTTATTGGTTAATGAGTAGAAAAAAAGTTTTAAGATAAACTTAAAGGATAAAAAAATTTAAAAAAAAGATGTGCCAAAATGTTGCAAAAATAGGAGTAGGCCTAATTTTAATCACTGTTAAAGTTATTTACTCTCATTTGGCATCATTTAACCTCAACCATAAAATTTAGTGGCCTCTTATGCACATTTTTGGGGGAACATGTACTGAAGCTGTAGCAATCTTGGTACTACAATTCATTTTCTAAATAAAGAATAATGTGAAGATATTTATGGCCTTTCTACTGTGGTATGTGTCCTTAGCAGTGAGTGAGATGAAGCATCTTAGGAGAAAATTTAAGGAAGGCCTTGGATTGAGTGTACAATGCTCTAAATAGTGGCATGTGGCCTTATACTTTATAACTGATGTTGATTTTCTAAAATGAAGTAGAGACCAGAGTTTAGTTGGATTCCAAACATTCTCCTACAGAGCAGCTAGTGGATTTGAACCACTGTCCTTTGAGTTGGCAGCACACCTCTTTACCATTAAACTAGAGCTCGTGCACCCTAGAGAAGACAGGTAAGGCAATTTATTTAGCCTTATAATTT
>NW_006399900.1:5471046-5472165 GCF_000299155.1 Elephantulus edwardii | reverse complement strand
TTTATATAATTTTTATATATTTAGTCTTATAGGGGGAAAATAGCCTTTCTTCTTTTTACTCTTGCTCTTGGCATTTCTGGCTTTCATTTTGACATGCCTTAAACAGTGTGGTGAAATTCTGTAAAGAAATATGTTGGTTTTGGATTTATGAATGTATGAACTCTCCAATCTTTGTGTGAAAGAATCAAGTGAGCCACTTTTATAAAGTTGAGGTTAAAACAACAAAGGAAACATAATCTTCCCAATAACAGTAGAAGTAGACACGTTATATATTGGGGGAAAGACCAGACAAGAAAAGCACTAGCTTTCAAATTGAAATTCCACTGGAAGTCAGGGGAGAAATTTTCAGGAAACAACCCATAACTAAACTGAAACAATTTATTCAGTGTAAGAAAAATATGGGGATAGGTGCTCCCCAAGGCTCTTTGGGTGGAAAAATATACGTGTAGGAAAAAATTAAAGTGTAAAGGAGAGTCTTATTTCTTTTTCCTTTCTAGTTTATCCTCCATCTCAATAGTTACATTTCATAAAATCAGGGGGGAAAATGTGGCGTGACTATAATAGAACCCCAAGAGGGATATTTAATTTCATGTTAGTTAGGCAAGAAAGGACAGAAAGTGCTCCCGATAGACGTGCGGGGTAATAATTAATAACCCCTGTAATCTAAGCATTCTCATCTGAGTTCAGAACAAGTGTGAGAAGACACACACCTGGGGTGCTGACGGCCTCCTTCTTCCATCTCCTCATTAGTGTGAGAGGCTGATCGCAGCAGCCAGAAGGCACCGGGGGAACTTCTAGACTCCCACAGCAATCTTTAGGAGGGTTTTATAAATCTTATATAATGTCACGATGACAGATTTTGCCAAGAACCCAATGTGTTTTAGGCTTCTTCGGGAAAGGATCACATTAAGGATTGTAATTTTAGACTTGTTGTCTCCTGGAACGTCTGAAGACCCACAGTCAGGCTGACCGACCTATGTGGGCAGTGGCCTGGACTGTCACCCAGAATGAGTGGACCGTCAGAGAGAGAAAAGGGTACAAATGCTGTTTTGGTTTTGTGGGGTGGTTTTGGTTGGGTTTTTTTCCCCCCCCTTCTTTTCTTTTCTTTTCTTTTCTTTT
>NW_006399900.1:5447425-5470830 GCF_000299155.1 Elephantulus edwardii | reverse complement strand
TTTCTTTTCAGAGAAAGCTCTTCCTTTTGTGTTGCAGCGCTCAGGCCAGTCCATCAAAGTTCTCCCAGCTGAACCCTACGGGTCTCCATTATCCCTGAGTGGAGACAGGCAATTTACATGCAACGGCTGCTTCCTCTGCCAGTGTCAGGTTCTTCTCTGTTCACTCTCTCAGCCCCTCCTCATTTAAATGGAAAAATAGAGGCAGAAAAACAAATCCATGCGCCATGACACAAAGCATAAAATTTATGAAAAACTAAGTGGGCTAAGATGTAGCTAACTTAATGAGGTGATAATAAATACAGTTTATTAAAAGAAACAAAGCACTAACCCTGGATTGACCCTGTCATATAATCTACTGTAAGCTCATTTTACTAACAAAAATCCTGTTGGGTATGGTTTATATGCACTGTCCTTATTATATAATGGGATACCTCATCTTTGTTTTCATTACTAACCTTTGTTGTTGTTGTTGTTGTTAAGTGCTGTCGAGTCTTAGACGACTCAGAGCCTCCCTATGAACAAAAGACCTGAGCACTGTTCATAGAGTTTCTGGAGGCAAACCATTTCGGAAGTGGATGCCACTCCTGCTTCCAAGTTTGTTTTTTCTGCCAAAAAGAGTTACACACACACACACACACACACACACACACACACACACACACACAGAGTTTCTTTTCACAGAACATTTTAGGTTTCTCAAGGAGGTGCACCACAATTGGATTCTTGTTTCCTTCTTCATGCCTCTGCCCTACAATCCAGTCAGTAACCAATAAGCATCTATTGAAATGCGGTGTCTGCAATACTCCATTGATTTTCATGCTTTATGAAAAAATAATTACTTAAAATATCTTATTAGACTATTCCCTGCCACTGAATAACCAGATTTTACTTACTGGGGTGAAGGAATAAGATTACATGAGGACCTGAAGAGAAGGGGTGATAGTAGGTATAGATCATTAGTGGTAAACTATACAAAATACAAAGCTTTTAATTGTTAACACTTTTATTGCAGGTTAACAATAAAATAACTGCCCTCTGTAGTCTGTTTTATGAATTCTTAAGACATTTATCACAAACATGAACTTATTTATCTTTCTCCTCTGTTGTATTAAATCCTAAACCTCAGCCAGTACTCCTGTCTCTCTACTGCTTCATTCAACATCTACAAGGCTTAGATGGTGAAACACTATGGAATACCTACACAGAGTCTCTTATAAGGCATACTGACGGGGACCTTAGCATTTGTTATTGCCAAAGGACATGATTATTATGCAAAATGGGTATTGTTTGCTGTTTTGCACCACGGAGTCTGAACCAATTCATAGCTGACCCTACTGTAGGTTTCCACGGGCTATAAAGATGGCCCATCTTTCTCCTCGGGAACAGTTGGTGGGTTCAAACCTTTGGTGTGGCAGAACAACTCCTCACCACTAAACTGCCGAAGCTCCTGTACAAACTAGGTAATTGTTGTTTTGTGTCCAAGGGTCAGAACTGACCCATAGATTTCCTTATTATTATAGCAAATGAAGGCAGTAGGATAATTAGTTGATGACTGAAGGATAGGTGTATACACAAAGATAAAAGACTAACAGCTCAATTAGGAAAAAAAAATTGACAGAATATATATATTTCTCCAGAGATGATACACAAATAGCCAGTGTTGTTGTTACTTGTTAAATACCTTCAGGTTTTTAACAATACTGTGTCTCATAATGACCCTAAGAACAACAAATAAAAACTACCCTGTCCTGTATCATCCTCACAATATCTTCCATGGACACATTCCCTCTTGTAATCACACTGTCAGTCCAACTCATTAAAAGTCTATCACTCCTTCTCTGATCCTCTTCCTTTCCAAGTATTATGTTCTTTTTCAGGGACTCAGCCCTTGTAGAAACATGCCCCAAATATGTGAGACCAATTCTCACCATCCTTGTCTCTAAGGCACATCGTGGATGAACTTTTTTCAAGACAGGTTTTTTGGGTTTTTTTGGCAGTCTTCAGGATATTCAACATTCTTCCCCAGCATCACAATTGAAATGTGTCAGTTCTTTGATCTTTATTCCCTGTTCAACTGTCACATAGATACTAAGCCATGGAAAATACTTACTTGGATCAAGTGCACCTTAGTCATGAAAGTAATATGTTTGCTCTTCAACATTTTCAAGAAGTTCCTGAAAGCAAACTGCATATTTGCCCAATGAAAGGAAACTTTTGTTCTGATTGCTGCTTCCATGACTTGATTGTAAATTAAAGTTAATTCTTTGACAATTTACATTTGTTCTCCATCTATCATTGTGTGGCCTACTGGTCTAGTGGTGAAGATGTTTGTTTTCTGGATGTCGAGATGTAATTCATTTTGAAAACTATAGTCTTTGATCTTCTTCTGTAAGCACTTCAGTTCTTTTTTTAGTTTTTGCAGACAAGGATGCGTAAATTATCTGCATAAATCATCTTGTTGATGAATCTCCAGGTCTGATGTCATATTCTTCTTCATATAGTCCTAATTCTTTAAAGATCTGCTCAACATACAAATGAATAAGTATGTTATTGTTATGTGCCATCAAGTCACCTGTATTCATAGTGACTCTATATATAATAGCTTTGAACTCTGTTCTATCCTGAGTCAATTTCATTGTTTCCTACATACCTATTCCCATTTCACCAGTTACTGAGTCAATTTATCCCATCTAGGGTCTTTCTTTCTCGCATTGTGCCTCTGCCCTTCCAAGCATTATGTCCTTCTCCAAGGACTGATTCTTTCTGACAACATACCCAGAGTATGTGAGACAGAGAGCTTCAGAATCTTTCCCTCCAAGGACTGGTTTCACTCTCTCAAGAGCAGACCTATTTGTTCTCTTGGTGGCTCATGTTAGGTTCAATATTCTCCTCCAGCACCTCAACTCAAAGAAATTCATTCTTTAATCATCCTTAGTCACTGTCCAGCTCTCTGATGCCTACCAAGTAATTGTCAGAAATTATATTACCCTGATACACAACCTTTCTGACATTTAAACCATTCAGGGTTCCCTTGTTCTGTTTAGACAATTTCTTCTTGGTCTATGAATAGGTTTTGCATGAGCACAATTAAGTGTTCTAGTATTCTCATGCTTTTAGTGTTAACTATAATTAACTATTATCCACATGGCCAAATGTATTTGCATTTGCAATCAATAAAACACAAGTTGTTGTTGTTGTTGTTGATCGCCTTCGGATTAAGCACAATTCATAGCGACCCTACAAAAACACAAGTAATCTTGTTTTTAATTCTTTGCTTTCAGTTATCATCAACCTGACATCAGCGATGTTAGTCCTTGTGCTACCACTTCTTCTGAATCCAGTTGAATTCTGTATGCTTCCTGCTCATCCACTGTTCTGGGCATTTTTAAAAATAATCTTCAGGAAGATTTTAATTGCATGTTACATTAATGATATTGTTTGATAAATTCCACATTCTATTAGATTGCTTTTTTAAGAGAAAATAGATCTCTTCAATTCAGTATACCAGGTTTTCTACATTTCATTTGTCTTCCAAATTTCTAGGCATAGACAAGTAAGCACATCCAGGACGGCATCTATTTCCTGAAACACCTCAATTAGTATTCCAGTTGGAATGGGGTTCCAATGTCTAGAACCTTATTTCTCATCAATGAATTCAGTGCGGTTTGAATATCTTCCTTGAGCAGAATTGATCTTTAATCATATGTTACTTCCTAAAATGGTTAAGTCACAGAGTCCCCTGGTTTCCTTGTATTACTCACTGTTGTTGTTAAGTGTCTTTGAACATAGTTTACTATCAAATTTGTTTAGACAGATGTTAAGAAGGAATCCATATTTAAAACTATAATCTTTCAAAAAAGTCTTTCCTCACCACTGGACAAATAGACAATTACATGGATGGAGAAAAGATTTAAATTATCAATGATTTCATTTTACTTGGCTCCGCAATCTACACGGTAACAGTAGTCAAGAAATCAAAGATGTATATTGCAATGAGGACATTTGTTATTAAGGACCACTCCAACGTGTTAAAGAGCAGCCATATCAGTTTAGAGACTATAAAATGCCCAATTTGAGCCATGGTATTTTCAGTTGCTTCCTATGTGTCTGAAAGTTTGAAAACGAATAAAGATGACAGAAGAATCAATACCAGTAAATTGTGGTGTTGGAGAAGAGTACTGAATATTCAATGGACTGCCAAGAGATCAAACAAATCTGTCTTGGGGAAAGTGCAAATGAGGTGCTTCTTTGAGGCAAGGATGGTGAAACTTAGACTCACAAACTCTGATACATCAAGAGTAGCCAGTCTTCTGACAGGCACATCATGTGGGAAATGTGGCGGGTCACCCAAAGAAAGAAGACCCTCTGAGAAATGGATTGACACGGGAACTGAAGCAGTGGGAGTGAGCATTTCAGAGATTGTGAGGATGGTATGTTGCTGTTGTTGTTAGGTGCTCTAGAGTTGAGTACGACTCATAGGAACCCTATGAACAAAAGATCTGAACCTTGTCCTGTCTTGCACCATCCTCACAGTTCCTGACACATGAGAGCCCATTGCAGCAGTCAACATGTCAATCCATCTAGTTGAGGGTCTTCTTCTCCCTCATCGACCCTCTGCCCTTCCCAACATCAGGTCCCTCTCCAAGGAATAGAAATATGTTCAAAGCATGGACATAGAAAGTGCTGTAGAAGATGTAGGAATTAAAGGCCCTCCAAGACCCTAAATCCAAGCAAGGAGTAAGCCATATGTAGTACCATTTCCATGTTAATCAAATTTTAGGTTTTGGGGGGAAAAACATATAGTTTGCCTGACAACATTCTAGAAATAAGAAAATATGATTAAAGTAGAACACACTATCATTTGACTATGTAAAATACCCTGGGGTTTATTTGGTTTTGCATTCATAAATCCCCACCTGAACAAGTCTGTACATAGGGCACTTGGAAGTTCCCAGGAGCAGACAAGTTGAACTTCTGCAGATGAATTTAATCATTATCATATTATTATAATGATGAAAGGCAAGCTCAGAATTGTATTCCTTAAAGCAAATCACAGGTATAGGAAATTCAGCCTTTCTTTGTCGGTAACACTCACCATAAGTTATCGAACATTTTTGGTTTGGTTGTTTTTCTGTTGCTGTTGTTTTTAGCAGACATTTTCTCAAACTTTTTTGTTTTTTTTAAGCATTTGGCAAGGACTATTTTGTTTAGCAAAATAGCCAAGAGGTCTTTGGAACTTCCCATCTCATTAGTTGAAGACATGTTTAATTACATCATTCATATCTAGATTTTATCACAAATACATATATTGTTCTTCCAACTAGAAACATAAAAAAAAAATTCAAGAGCAATTATCAACTTCCTTCTTACTCCCCATAATATAACTTTGGTGAAAATTACCTAAAGGAAAGAGTCAAAGATATTTAGAAACCAAATAGACCCTCCTCCATGTCTATAAAAACTTATACATTAAATTGGAAGATAATATTCACAGAAATTGAGTATAAGGGCCTTTCTATTGGTGAATAAAGCACATTCAAGAGTAATAATTTGCTCATAATTCCTAGATGACATATTTTCTGTTTTTATCATGATCAAACAATTTCAGAATTAAAGACACTTTCTTCATTTATGTGCCTTCTTCTTGGACGCATCAGTTTGCAGGTGGAGAAACAAAAGGATGTTATTGCTTTTTATCTTGTAGCTAAAGTAAGATTGACTTTAGTAACAAAGGCAATAAAATACTGTGAGTATAAGTAAGTGTGTGTCTGTGTGTGTGTGTGTGTGTGTGTGACGTTTTAGACAAACAGCTCAGATATAATATACCCATTTGAAAGAAGATAACTATTTAATTAATGTAACTAAAGATTTATCTAAATAGTATGTTGAAACTATTAGTCAATAAAATGTCTCTGGTCAATTTCACAATGCTAGGATCTCTTTCTGAAGCTTAGTGGGAGGTATTTCATGACTTGATTTTGGGTCTTGTGACTAGCTTAAGTCATAGTCCAGATATGAATTTTTAGAATAAAAGAGCAGGTTATCCCCCCCCAAGAAATAGTTACTGGAGCCTTATTTATTTATTTGTTGTGCAAAGCCTCATCCTCTGAAATACTGTCATCCTCATTGTTATTAATATTATTATTAGATTCTAATGGTTTGTTTAATAGGCCCTCTTCTCCCAAACCAAGGACTCCTTCATAATAGAAAACATATTATTTCTATAGCTCTAGTGATTTATGTGGGCATAAAGTTAGAAGGTTGCCAAGAAATACTTTCATATGAGTGAATTGGGAAATACAAGTAGTTTTAGATATTGTATATCATTTTATATACATCTAACATCCTATATTCCTAGACTATATTGGAAGGTTTAAAGTGTCATGTCCATGCCAAATACAACCTTTAGAATTAATATTTTATTTCATGGTATTAACACATGCAGGGAACTCTGGTTTCTTAGTGGTGTGAAGCTGGGCTGCCAATTCAAGATAAGCTATTTGAATCCACAAGTTGCTCTGCAGGAGGAAGGTGAACTGTTCCTTCTGTGTGATTTACTACCTCTGAACGTCCATGTACAGGTTCCGCATGAGCACAAGTATTCCAGAATTCCCATTCTTCACAGTGTTATCCACAAATTGTTAGGATTCACACATTTTTTTTCCTTGTTAGACACCACTGACTTGACTATGACTCATTGCAAACTTATGAACTGAATATTGGCCTATCCTGCAGCCATCTGGGCCTTCTCTGATCAGCTCGAGCTCAGTGTCAAAGACACAGAACCAGTGCATCTTGCGGAGGTCTTCCTCTCTTTCTCTTACCTTTCCAGGATGGTGTATTTTTCCAAAGACTGGTCTCTCCTCACAAAATGACTAAAGTATGTGAGAAGAGGCTTCACCATCCTCGCCTCTAAGGAGCACCTTGCTTGCATTTCCTCCAAGACAGACTTGATAATTCTTTCGACAGTTATGGTACATTCAAGAGTCTTCACCAACACCACAATTCGTAGGCATCACTTCCTTGTTCATCGTCCAGCTTTCAAATGGACAAGAATCAATCAAAAATTTGATGGCTTGCAACACATGTATCTTGGTCTATAAACTGACGTCTTTGTTCTTTACCATTTTGAAAAGATCCTTGAGAGTACATTTCCCCAGTGTAAAATGTGTTTTGATTTCTTGATATTGCTACCATGGGTGTTGATTGTGGATCCAAGTAAAATGAAACTGTTGACAACTTCAATCTTTTTTCCATTATAATGTTGCCTATTGGCCCAGTGGTGGAAATTTTTATTTTCTTGATACTGAGATCTGATCCATACTGAAGGAGGACATTTAAAAGGGAGACAACATTCATGATAGTAAAATCATAGGGTCAATAAAGAACAATTACATAGATTTGTAGCCATAATTAATTTAAATATTTTTAAAATTCATTACCTCTTTAGAAATTATTATTCAAGTATTACTAGTATATATTTTACATCAACTTATGTTGTTGTTATTGTTATGTGCCATCGAGTCCCTTGCAACTCATAGCGACTCTGCTCTGTCCTGTGCCAATCGCCCTGTCTTCAATACACCCATCCCGATTACCCCGTCACTGAATCAATCCACCTCCTAGAGGGCCTTTACCTCCTGCACTGTCCCTCCACCCTCCCAAGCATGATGTCCCTCTCCAAGGACCTGTCCAGAGTATATCAGATGAAGCCTCAGAATCCTTGCCTCCAAGGAGCAGCCCGGGTTAACCCTCTCCAGGATGAATCTGTTTGTTTTCTTAGCAGTCCATGGTACCCTTAATACTGTTCTCCAGCACCATAGCTCAAAGTCATCAATTCTTCTTCTATCCTCCCTAGTCATTGTCCAACTCTCTGACGTTTAACAAGTGATTGCAAAGACCATGGCCTGTATCAGATGCACTTTAGTCTCCAGAGAGACGCCATTGCTCTTCAGTACTTTGGAGAGGTTCCTAACAGCAGACTTTCCCATTGCAATACATCTTTCAATTTCCTGGCTGCTGGAAATGTTAATATTACTTTCTCACCGAACCTGATATTCTTTCTTAGCCACAATTTTGATAGTGGCTACATTCCTTGAAGTGCAGGCAGCTCCTTTTCCGTGAAAAAGACCTCAGATTCTTCCATTAGCATCTATTTCTCTACATGTATCATCACTACCCACTGCCATCAAGTCAACTACAACTCATAATGATATGTGGCTTCAATTCTTATAAAGAAAAGATCACCTCTCTTTCTTCCATGGAAGAGCTGGTAGAGTTAAACTGTTCTAGCTTTTCAGATCTCAACTCAACCTCTTATACACACAAAGATTTTCTCACTCATTCATTTATTTTCATCTTCCTGAATATATATACACATACATAAACACATTAGTTTTGCCTGCCTATAGATAAGAAAAATAATATCTAATGTCTTGATTTACATGAAATTTAGACCTTGATGGTTAAATCTCATTAGGAGCTCGTTTTTTAAAAATGTCTTGTTTATATGCAATTATTTGATAATTCTTACTTAAATATTAATTATACTCTAACTGATCTGTTTTCTAAAGTAAGATTTGTGTATTCAGCCTTCAGATTTTTAATTTTAGCCTTTAAAAATAACCTATTTTATAAAGCCTTCACTTAACCTGTCCATTAAAGAAATAAGTCTTTGAACATCTTTGGACTAATCATTTAGTTGTTATAAAACAACTTCTACTGGTGACTTTTACTGGTTCACAGAGTCCTGGTGATGTTGTGCATTGGTAGCTGTGCTATTAACCTAATGATTCATATCTTCTAGTAGTAATTGTGAGAAAGATGGACAATCTCTTCTTTGAGATTAATAACCTCAAAAACCCAGTGGAAGGCCAACTAGGAGTTGGTTCCAACTTAACAGCAATGAGTTGAGATTTTTTATTGTTTCAGATTTTTTTTTCATATTACATACATATCAGCAATTGTTTTCTATTATCTGGGCAACATAATAGTAAATCTATGAAGCTTTAGCACAATGGAAACATAAACAAATGTGTACAATTTAATGATTACCCACTAGATAGGTGATAAATATCCATATGGGAATTTTCTTTTTATATGTATCAGATATTAGAAAGATCTACATTGAAAATGAAATCTTAATCAATTCACACAGTATTCTCCTACTTGGTGGTTGAGTAGCTGTGATAAAAATTGTTATTCCAAAAGGACATACGTGTCGATGAAATTCCAAGGATGTGGATTTAAATATGGTAGCAAATGCCACTCCTTCATATAAATTTTAGTTCCTAAAATTACCATATCAGATAACGTCTGGTTGCATGTAATCTGAAATCTTCTGAAATCTCAACCTAAACGAATTAACCAATAGCAAGGAGCAGTTCAACATTCCAGTGGATTTAGGTAATTGAAGCCATCTTCTACAAAATTAACTTCAATTACTGGACTCTAGGAAAGGAGCAGACAGCTTCTGGCAAAATAACAGAAAAGGGAAGGTAGAAGTAAGGAGAGAGGAAAAAAGAAAGAGAACACAAAACTCCACTTTTTTCAATAAAACAATGCAATATTATGAAATATTACTGTGTTTGGAAGATAGAATAGCTAATAGCATAGCCACCAAACATATAGTGGGGACGCAGGACTAGTGCTTAGAAAGCTCTTTAGCTTTTACTTCTGATTCTTTATTTGCAAAACAAGAGGCTTTTGAATGTGATTTTCAAATATACGGAAGGAATAAAAACCATCATTTTCCAGTTTATACCATTTCAAATTTCTTGTAATCTGTACGCATGTATGTGTACCATTATTTTGAAATGTTATGATATACACAGCTAGATATTGGAATAATAAAGCATATGTATGTCTAAGGATTTAAAATACTTCTGGTTTATAATGTTTTTCATTATATATACATAAGTCTTAGGAAATAAAGAAATCAAAAGACATTTAGGGAAATTTGCTTTCAAGGACCTATCCAAAAGTACCAGAAAGCAAGGATACCAGTTAAAGTCCAAGCTGAGGCAAGCTATTGTATTTTCAATTGTTTTATATATATCTGAAAATTGGACAATGAATAAGGATAACAAAAAAATTGGTGTCTTTGAGTTGTGATGTTGGAGTATTGAATACAAAAAATAATGCCAAATTATCAAACAAATCTGGCTTGAGAATAGGCAACCAGAGTGCTCCTTAGATGCAAAGACAGTAAAACCATGTCATTTCCTTTGGATATACTTTCAGGAAGAACTGGTTCAGAGAGAGACATGAGGCTGGGAAGGATAGAAGGTCACAGAAAAAGAGAAAGTGCCTCAATGAGATGGATTGGCATGGTAACCAGCACAATAGGCTTGTATAGGGCAAAGACCATGAAGGTGGGGCAGAATAAGACAAGGTTCAAATCTGTTGCTCATAGCTCTCTATAAGTTGCAGTTGACTTGACTATACCCAACAATAACATCAGCCTTATAAAAGAGTTAGTAAACAATTTTATATTTTAAAATTATTTTCCATAATATCTAATCTCTGGGATGAATGGAGTAAAATAATTTGCTTAAATCCTCCTGCATTTTAAAGGCTAGATAGATTACAGAAAATTTATCTACTAAATTAGCTGTGCATTGCAACAAAGGAGTGCTGGTGGCTTGGTGATGAGGAGTTATGCTGCCAACCCAAAGGCACAGAGTTCAAATTCCCAGCTGCTCAATGAAGAAAAATGGGTAATCTCCTCCCATGCAATTTACGGTCTCTGAAAACACACTGAGGGTCAGCTATGAATCAGTTCCAACTCAACAGTTCATAGCAACAATGCATTACAACAGTCAACTTCTCAACTTCTATAATAAACTGTTGCATTATAATCAATGATAATAAAGTTTTGACTGTAATTTAACAATCTGAAAAAAATTTAAAGTGATTACACTTTTGTGCTAGACAATCTGTGTACTTCTACTTGAATGCAATAACTATATGCATTTTAACTAGCTTATTGTTGTTGCTGACGGTTTTTGATTGTATTCAAGTGGAGCACAACTCATAGCGATCCTTTGAACAAAAGGCCTAAAGCTATCAACATTTATCAAAGTTCATAGTGTTTCCAGAGGCATGTTGTTTAGGGAGTAGATGCCACTCCTGCTTCCAATTAACTAGCTTGCAGACTTTTATATTTTGTATTATACTTTATATTTTATAAATAGACATTGTAACACCTAAATTCTACAGATGAGAGACATCATTGGGTTATTTGTGGTTTGTTTAGCTTTTTTTTCTTTTGTTAACAACATTAAACTGGAACTCTTGTAATGCTGCATGCAACCTTGCTATGGAAAAAGAAAATGCTGCAGATGAGAAATTCACATTTTAAAGAGATTTCTGGTCAGAAAAATTGATTCTAAAGCCACATTCCCAGAAATTAATAGCTTATTCTCCACAACACAGCTTCAATTATGAGTATGTAATAATGACTGTCTTAACCTCTCCACCTCCTACACATTCCTTACCAGGAGCTTCACTAGTTTAGATGTCACTCAATGTGATGTGACCCTTGATGTCACCTGTCCTGGTCCTCTGCCTGTACAAGACAATGCGTATTTTTAATTTTTTTCAATACATTTTAATAATTTTTATTCTCGATGGTAATAAGAGAATATGTGACAGAGCCATAAATTTTTAAAATGCACTAATTTTTGACCTAACTTTTCCAAACATGACATTTTTAAGACCTTCAATAAGATGGACTGACACGGTGACTGTGTCAATGGACTCAAATGTGTCAAAGATGGTGAGGATGCACAGGATAGGACAAGGTCCAAATCCACTGTCCGTGGGGGTCTCTGTGAGTTGAGTCAATTTGACTGAACTTAAAGATTATATAACTGTTGTTGTTTTGTACTATTGTGTCCGAAGTGACCTATCGCTGACCCTCCAGCAGATTTTCAGAGGCAGTAAATCTCAGAAGGAAGATTGCCTTCTACCTACGCGAAGCAGCTGGTGGATTCAAACCTCATGCCTTTGAGGTTGCAATGCAGCTTCTTACCACTAGGCCATCAGAGCTCCTTGACTACTAGTAACAATATTATTTTGTAAATCTCTTATTCGTGAAATTATATTACTAGCTACAATATTATTAGAATTGAATGCAGGCTTTTAAATGGTTTTTTCCCTCTTTAGTATCTACTTCATTCTCAAAAGAAAAACCATCATATTGATTTACAAACACTACTTGCCATGATAAGAGGGTCTGGTGCCTTAGTCTTAAGGATTTGTGCAAGCAACCTAAAGAAACACAATTTGGAAAATTATTGTTGTTATGTGCCATTGAGTCACTTATGACTAGTAGCAACACTATGTACAATAGCCCTGAAAACTGCTCTATCCTAATTCAAAATTATTGTCTCTGACACACCTACCCTTATTACTCCAGTCACTGAATCAATCTATCTCATCTAGGGTCTTCCTCTCTTGCACTGTCCCTCCACCCTTCTAAGCATAATGGCCCTCTCCAAGGACCGGTGCCTCCTTGTTACATGCTCCAAAGTATGTCAGATAAAGCCTCACAATCCTGGCCTCCAAGGAACAGCCTGGTGTAACACTGTCTCCAGAATGAATCTATTTGTTCTCCTGGCAGTCCAAGGTATATTCAATATTCTTCTCCAGACCCACAGCTCAAAGGCATCAATTCTCTTTCTATTCTTATTGCCCAGCTTTCTGATGCAAGTAATTGCAAAGACTATGGCCTGGATCAGGAACACCTGAGTCTCCAGACTGAAAAGGTCCCTGACAGCAGTCTTTCCCAATGCAGTTTATCTTTTGATTTCTTGGCTGCTAGTGCCAATAGTGTTGATTGTGGAGCCAAGCAAACTAAAGCTGTTAACAATGTCAATCTATTCACCATCTATCATAATGCAGCAAATTGGCCCAGTGGTTAGAATTTTTGTTTTCTTGATATTGAGCTTCAATCCATATTGAAGACTGCAGTCCTTGGCCTTCTGCAGCCAACGCTTCAGGACCTCCTCAGTTTCAGCAAACAGGGTTGTGTCATCTGCATAACGCAGGTTCCTCATAAGCCTTCCTCCAGTCCTGATGTCACATTTCTCCTCATAGAGCCCAGCCTCCCAGATCATCTGTTCTGCAGATAGATCGAAGAGATATGGAGATAGGATATATTCTTGGCATACACCATTCCTGAGTTTGAACCAAGCAGTATTTCCAGGTTGAGTTAAATAACTTTTTGTCTTTTTATTTTATAATTTAAAATCATTCACTTTTTTTATAAAAGAATATACATGAACTATCTGCATTTTAGGTACATAGGGTTTTTGATGGCCTGTAATTTCAGAAGTGGATGGACAATTCTTCTTCCTAGTCTGTCTCAATTTTTAAATATATATAATAGTATCTGACAGAATATCATTCTACAGAAAAGAGTAGGTGAAAAAACATTTACCAGTTAGAAAGACCAATATTTAATGTTGCTGCCCACCCAGTTACCGTTTTCGTTTACTTGGTTCCACAGTCAACATTCTTGGTAACAGCAGCCAGGAAATCAGGAGACAAATTGCATTGGGAAAGTCAGCTGTGAGAGGGACCTCTCAAGATTACTGTAGTGCAACAACGTCAGGCTGGAGACTAAGGTGCACCTGATCCACGCTATTGTCTTTGCAATTGCGTGCTATGCATGGGAGAGTTGGACAGTGAATAGGGATGATAGAAAGAGAATTGATGCCTTTGAGTTGTGGTGCTGGAGAGGAGTGTTGAATATACCGTGGATGGCTAGGAGAACAAACAGGTTTGTCCTGGAGAGGGTGAAGCCAGAATGTTCCCTGGAGTCAAGGATTTTGAAGCTTCGTTTAACATACTTTGGGCATGTTACAAGGAGGGACTGGTCCTTGGAGAGGGACCACATCATGTTTGGGAGAGTGGAGGAACAGCGCAGGAGAGGAAGACCCTTGATGAGATGGATTGATTCTGTGAGTGGAGTGGTGGGAATGAATGTGTTTGAGACAGTGAGGGTGGCACCAGATAGAACGGCATTTAGGGCTCTTGTACATAGGGTTGCTATGAGTCACAAACGACTCGATGGCACATAACAACAACAACATCTGCATTTTAAAATGAGTTTAAAAATTCAATAAAGTGTCAATAGCTCTAAATTTTTTCCTTAAAGACATATTAAGCATTTACTTTTAAATAGATGCCAATAAATATGCCAACTAATAAAGAAAGATGGTAAGGGGTTTTGTTTGAGTTCTGTATACACACAGAGTACTTTATTATGTGAAGAAAAGTATTCCTTATGAAATTATTTTAAATTTTTTATATAAGAAAATAATTGGCTTCAAAGAAAGTAGAATTTGTTCTTAAAGTTGAGGTTTCAAAAAATTCTGTCTTTTTAAACCTAAATTTGTTCTTTTGCAAAATACATTTAGAAAACTCAAAAGGAATTTTGTCAAAATATTTGACAAAAGTTAAGGCTCATACAGTGTGAGGGTTCATTTTGTATTGTAACATTTACATGGCTCTACAAGAAATGTGTTCACTATTGGCCCTGTGGTGAGTACTTTAGTTTTCTTGGATGTTGAGATGTAATCCATTCCAAAGGCCTTGATCTTCTGCAGTAAGCATTTCATACTTTAATCATTATCAGCAAGCAAAGTTGTGTCATCTGCATAAAACAATTTGTTGACGAGTCTTCCTCCAATCCTGATGCTACATCCTTCTTTATAAATTCCGGCTTCATGAATGATTTGCTCACCATATAGATTGAATAGATATGAAGAAAGGATACAAGCCTGACACATTCTCTTCCTGATTTTAACCATGTAGTGTTCCCCGGCTTGGTTCAGACAACAGCTTCTTGATTTTATATTCTCACAATTAAATGTCCTGGGATTTCCGTTCTTCTCAATGTGAGCTATAATTTGTTATAATTCACATAGTCAATAAGACACAATTAGACACTCTTCTGGTACTCTCTGCTTTCAGCTAGGATACATCGGACATTAGTAGTGATGTCCCCTAGCGCTGCAGTCTATTCTAATGCCAGTTTGAATATCTGGTAGTTTCCTGTCAATGTACTATTATGGTTGTTTTTGTTTGGTTGGTTGGTTGGTTTTTACTATACTAGTTTATTTATAAAATTCAAATACATTCTTTTCCAGAACAGATTCTATTTCCCTAACCCCCACCACCCATCAAATTGTACAACCCCATGATTAAACCCCCATTTCGTACACATCCACATCCCTCTGCTTCTACCCACCACCTCCCTTGGATCCTCAGTGTCGTTCTATAAAAATGGTTTTATATAATATTTGTCCTTGTAGGACTGAGTTAATTCCTCAGCATAATTGTTTTAGCTATTTTTTTCATGATCTTCAACAAAATTTTACTTGCATGGAATATTAATGATATTGTCTGATAATTTCTACATTTAGTCAGACCACCTTTCTTCAAAATGGAGGCAAATATGGATATCTTCTCATCATTTGGCCAAGAAACTGTGCTCCAAATTAACTATCATAAACTGGTAAGCACATCGAGGGCTGCATCGATTTGTTGTGTTGTTATTATGTGCCGTCGAGTCGTTTTCGACTCATAGTGACCTCTCTCTCTCTTTTTTTTTTCTCCTCCAGTAGGAGTTGCAATCTGGAAACTGCCTGGTGGGTTTATTCATCCAGTTATTGAAGAACAAACGATTTTAGTGTTTATCACAATGGTGAACAAAAGGGACAGAGTCTCTGCCCTAGAAGAGATGACAGGATGGGAAAGGAGTACTATCAGACAGGATCACCACTGCCTGGTAGCAGTGCTGGGCTCTGGGCAGCCCTGTGAGAGGCAAGGGGGGCTTCCTGGAGGAGGTGAGGTTTCAGCTGAGACCTAGGGGATGAGTAGGAGTTTGCTGCACAAAGATAGGAGGGAAGGCTGTTGCAGGCAGAGGGCATGATGAAACAATATTTAGGGGCTTATTCTGTACAGGGAAGTCGACTTGGAAGAGAAAGGTGACCAGTGAGATCAGGTAGACTCTCTGCTTAGGAGGGATGACAGGGTGGGAACCGAGTGGCTGTGAAACAGACAGGACCACACTGCCTTGCAGCAGTGCTGAGAGCTCTGGGCCCCCAGCATCCCGAGGCAAAAGGGGAGGAGGGAGGCCCAGTTTTCCCTTGCTCTCTGCTGCCACCGGGACCTCTTGTGCAGATCAGGCTCTGTGAAGGATGGAAGGGCAGGATCCACCACTGGGAGGGAGATACACAAAAAAATAAATCCGTTGGTATTTCATAAATTTGTGGGGCTTTATATTTTGCTAATGCATTTAGAACAGCTTGAACTTCATCCTTCATTATCATTAGTTCTTGTCATATTGTGCTTTCTGAAATTTTCAGTGTTAACCAATTCTTTCTGGTACAGCAACTCTGTGTATTCCTTCTACCTTCTATAGTTACTTCCTATTCAAGTCAACATGATGATAATGAGAGAAAAGCTTGAATCTGTCAATTATTTCCTCTTCCTTGGATCAACATCCTTGGTACCAGGAGTCAAGATATCAGGAGATATATTGCATTGGGTAAGTGTGTTGTCAGGGACCTATCCAAAATGTTGAAGAACAATGATATCAGTTTTAAGATTAAGGTGCACCTGATCCAGACCATGGACTTCTCAATCTTGTGCTATGCATCAAAGGGCTGGGAAAAGAATAAAGATGACAGCAGAAGAAGAATTGCTGCCTTTGTGTCTTGGTATTGGAGAAGAGTACTGACTATTCCACGTACTGCCAAAAGAAGAAGCAGGTATATCTTGGAAAAAGTGAAGTCAGAAGGTTCCTTGGAGACGAGAATGGAGAAGTTTCATCTTTCATACTTAGGAGATGGAGCAAGTCGAGGCTATTCCTTGGATAGGGACATCATGCTTGGAAGGATGGAGGTCGACGAAGGGGAAGATTCCCAATGAGATGAATTGACGCAGTTACTTCAGCAATGGGTTCAAGTGTAACAGAAATGAGGAGAAATGGCACAGGGATAGGGCAGGATGTAGTCTGGCTGACTCAGACACTAGATGATCGTATTTAGGGTTTTGACAATTTAAAAAAAAGGAAGGAAAGTAAAGAAAGAAGAAAAAGAGAAAAGAAAAGTGAGATGCAAGTTTGATGTTATGGGGCACGCAACTTCCCAATATACATTACATCTCCCTGTGTAGCAGCAGTGAGTGAGTACAGTGAAGACGAAGAGACTGAGAAGTTTTCCATTTGGTTTCATTTGTCATCTGCACTGGCATCATCTGAAATTTAGGTCTGGGGTTGAGGGTCATGTCTATAGTACTTTCTCAGTAGGTATCAAGGGCAGTGATAGACACAACTAGCTACGTATTTACAAGGCAGGAAAGTTTTCTACAACAGGTTGAGAAATGTCACATGCAGGAAAAGAGTGGACCGATAATGAAAAGTGCATTGGGATAGCTGAAGGAAAGGATTAACTGTATGTGTCAAAATCAACAATCTGGAACAACGTGTATTACAAAGTGAACCAGGGAGAGGGAGAGAAGAGAGGGAAGAAAATGTGTATCAAACAATGAGTGGAAACTCAATCTTTCTGTAAACTTTCACTAAAATCACAATTAAAAAAAAAAAAAAAAGGACATTCTTAAAGAAAAAATATGGAATCTTTTTTCAATCTCTTTTGCTGGCTAAAATCCGGCTGCTGCTTTTCATTTATTTTTACCTAGCTTCTGGTTATATCAACAATTAGCATCTTCTTCTAAATATTCAAACAAAACAGGTTGAACAGCTTGAAAGGACAGGTGTTTTGCCATGCCTTCTCACCACATTGCCACCTTGTGACTTAAGGAGATCCCAGAGTAAAGCATGTAAGCAGCAGCACGTTTGACCCTGCGATAACTTTGACAGAGTTAACACACGTGAAGGGTTGTTGTGGATTTTTCTGTCAGGTGGGCTCGAGTCGACTGTGACTCACAACAGTTTGAAAGCACCATGGCTTGAGTTAGGTGCACCATTATGCTTGTATTGATATCCTTGCTCCTTAAAAAAATAACAAAAACAACCCCTCAAACTCATTGCTGTCAGGTAGGAATCAATTCATTGTTGACTCTCCAGAGCAATTTTAGAGGCTACATATCACATGGAAGGAGATTTTTCCATTTTCTTCCCACAAAAAAAGCCATTGGATTAAAACTGCCTACATTTGGGTTGACAGCACACCTCTACCCACTATGGCTCAGAGCTTCCTCCCTGCTCCTTAGAACTTTCATTTAAATAGATGCCTGCCACAAATTTGCTCAATACAGTATGTCCAAATTTAATTTCCTTACTGCTACTTCCATGGGTGTTGATTATGGCTCCAAGCAAAGACAAACCATTGTCAACTTCAATCTTTTCTCCATTTATGATGTTGTTGCAGATAGGCTCACTTGTTTATTTTCTTTATGTGTAATCCATTCTAAAATCTTGGCTCTTCTGCAGTTAGAGCTTAATATTCTCTCTACTTTTACAAGTAAGGTTTGGTGATACACATAGCTCAGGTTGTTGGCAAGTCTTTCTCCACCCTTGAAAACACTTCTTCCTTTACATAGTCCAGCTTCCTGGATTATAGGCTCAATATGCAAATTAAATGAATATGTTAAAACAATACAATTATTTCTTGATTTTAAACCACGTAGTATCTACTTTGTTTCCAACTTTTGCATTCTAGTCACCAATTATTATGCACGTTTGATCATTTTCAGACTGCAAATGTTGGTAGGATCTTAAATTTTTTTTCATTTTCGTCTTTTGTGGTTGGTGCAAATAATTGAATAGTGGTTATCTTAACATCTCTTCCTTTATGAGGATGTATGTCATACCATCCTTGATTATAGCAATTCGAGGTTTGAATTTGTTCTTCAGTTCCTTGAGCTTAAGAAATGCTGCACGAGTTCAGCACTTTTGATTTTCCAACTCCAGCTCCTTGCACATTTCATTGTAGTATTTTACTTTGTCCTCCCATGCTGCCTTTCTAAATCTATTCAACTCTTTAGCATCTTGAATTCTTCCTTCTGCTTTGGCTTCTCTGCACTCCAGTGCAATCTTCAGAGTCTCTTCTGACATCCTTTTTGGTCTTTTCTTCCTCCTCTGTCTTTGCAATGACCGTTTGCACTCTTTCTGGATGATACCCTGGATAATTCATCCTGGAAAGGGTTAAAGTAAGTGGCTCCTTGGAGGCAAGGATTCTGAGGCTCCGTCTAACATACTTTGGACATGTTGTAAGGAGAGACTGGTCCTTGGAGAGGGACATCATGCTTGGGAGGGTGGAGGGGCAATGCAGGAGGGGAAGACCCTCAATGAGTTGGATTGATTCAGTGACTGGGGTAATCAGGATGGGTGTGTCAGAGACAGTGCGATTGGCACAGGACAGAGTGGAGTTTACGGCTGTTGTATATAGGGTCGCTATGAGTCGCAAGTGACTCGACGACACATAACAACAAAAACAACATGCCACACCATTCCTCAATATACCACTTCCAATGTAGTAGATCATGTGACTCAAAATAGTTGTTGCTGTTCTGTGCTGTCCAATTACTTGAGACTCATAATGACCCTATGTACAACAGTTCTGAACCCTATTCTATCTTGAGTCAATCTCATTGTCTCTGACACACCACTCCCGTTACCGTATTCACTGAGTCCATCCATCTCATCCAGGATCTTCCTCTCTTGTGTTGTCCCTCAACCCTCCCAAACTTCCTATCACTGTCCAAGGACTCATTCCTCCTTGTAACATGCCCAGAAAATGTGAGACAGAGCTTCAAAATCCTGGTTTCCAAGGAGCAGCCTGGATTCACCCTCTTCAGGAAAGACCTGTTTGTTCTCTTCAAGAGTCTATGGTATATTCAGTACTATTCTCCAGCACTATAACTCAAAGGCATCTATTGTATTCATCATTGTATTCATTGTCCAGCTCTCTGAAGCAAGTAATTGCAAAGACTACAGCCTGGATCAGGTGCACCTTAGTCTTTAGACTGACATCATTGCTCTTTAGTACTCTGGAGAGGTCCCTATTTGGAGATTTTTCCAGTTCAGTTTGTCTTTTGATTTCTGGCTGCTGGTACCAAGATTGTTGATTCTGGAGCCAAACAAGCTGAAACTGTTGACAGCCTCAATCTCTTCACCTTCTGTCATGATACTGTCAATTAGTCCAGTGCTGAGAATCTTTGTTTTCTTGATATTGAACTTGAATCCATATTGAAGGCTGCAGTACTTGACCTTCTGCAGCAAATGTCTCAGATCCTCTTCAGTTCTGACAAGTAAGCAAGGTTGTGTCATCTGATTGTTGATGAGTCTTCCTCTAATCCTGATGCCACATTCCTCCTCATAAAGCCCAGCCTCCCTGATGATGTTCTACATATAGATAGAAAAGGTATGGAGATAGGCTGCATCCATGGCATATATCTTTCCTGAATTTGAACTATTTAGTGTTTCCTTGCTCTGTTCTGATGACTGCCTCCTGGTCCAAGTATAGGTTCCACACAAGCACAATTAATTATCCCAGGATTCCCATTCTTCTCAGAGTTAGCCTCAGTTTGTTGTGATCCATACAGTGAAATACCTTTGCATAGTCAATGAAACACTGATAGACATTTCTTTGGTACTGTCTGCTTTTAGCCAAGATCCTTATAACATTGGTTATAATATCCATAGTACCACAGCCTCTTCTAAACTCAGGCTGCACATCTGACAGGTCTCTACTGATGTGCTGTTCCAGTCATTTTTTAATACTTTCAAAAGGATTTTGCTTGCATATGATATTAATGATATTTTTTTATAATTTCTGTACTCAGTCGGATCACTTTAAATAAAAAGGTGGGGGAGGGGAACAAACGTGGATCTCTTCCAGTCGGTTGGCCAGGTGGTTGACCTCCAGGTTTCTTGGCACAACTTGATGAGAGCATCCAGAGCAGCATCTGTTTGTTGAGATATGTCAATTGGTATGCCGTCAATTCCCAGGGTCTTGATTTTTTGCCAAGGCATGTCCCCCCGTCTCCCATGCCTCTTCCAACTCATCTCAGCATCAATCTTACTGCTCTGCTGGTTCCAAATCCAATATGATAGCTCACAGACCACACAGAAATATATTGAGAAAGTCAAAATGTTATGATCTAGATCAATAACAGAATACAGATAGGATAGAATACAGATAGGATAGATAGCTCCCAAAATGTGCACACAGGCACCTCAGACTCAAACCTTGTGGTTTGGGCTTCCCAAGTATGCAGTATTGGCTCCCACAATCCCCCACGTCCCACGTTCCCCCAGACACAATTGTTCAGTAAAGTTCTCAGTCCTGACAATATTGGCTCTCCACTTCTCCACTCCTCACCCCCCAAGGTCTCACTGGAGGAAGAATATAGCAGTTGCCCCCAGGCTTGATCACTCCTCGAGAAACCTGATGGAACCAGAGCAGAGACCAAAGCAAACACCAGAAGAGAAACCAGACCAAAGACAAGACCAAACAATAGATTCGGATAAGGCTCTGGGCCTGATCACAAAAGCCCAAACCCAAGTTAATTAAAAGTCCTAGATTCAGAGCAAAATGCCATCTTCCCCATTCCCCTCCCCCTTAACTCCTATTAAAAGAGGCTCCCATAGACCACCCTTGTGCCATTTTGATGTTCTCTGCTTTTGGTCACTTGGTCCCTCTTAGACTATGCAATAAAGGTCTGTTAGTTTTTTGGGACCAGTTTCTTTCTTTTCTCTCTCGCCCTCAAGTCTTTTTCTATCTAATGCTCATCTCACATCAAGCCTCCAGTTCAGCCATTGGTGTTGCTGCTCTGAGGGTAGCTGAAGAAGAAGGGTATCCTATGTCACCAGAAGATCTGTCTCTGTGGCTAGACCTGTTCAATTTATTGGAGAGACTAGCCAATCCCCTTGTAGGTTGTTGAGCCTGGCCAATTCCTTTGTGGAATGGTAGATAGCCAATCCCCCCCAATTCATTTAGTCTCACACTCCATAGCATCCTCTCTCTTTAACATAACAATTACTTCAGCATAAAACATATAGTTACTCTTTTGAGCTGTCAATGCAGAGGCATGCAATTTGACTCCACTAGCCACTCTGGAAGAATCTCCTGTGAGATTCACTGTCTAGGGTCAGCTAGGAGTTGGTTCCAATTACAGTATGTAACAACTATCTGTGTGAATAACCAGGACTTTCTTCCTAATCTGTCTTAGCCTGGAAGTTCTGCTGACATCTATTAGACATGAATGGTCCTACTGATATTTGAAATAACAATTGCAATAACTTTTTAAGGAAAAAATATAAGTTTAAGTAATTTAACTTAAAACTCATTGCATTGAGTTGGAACTGACTTGACTTGTAGCGGTTCTTCCATTGGATTTCTAAGGTTGTTAATCACATGGGAACAGACTATTCATTTTTCTCCAGCCGAGCACCTGGGAGATTCAAATTGCCGGGGAGGCTAGGTCTTTGTGCTGGCAGTGCAACTTCCCATGGGCTATGCCCTGAGAGCTCCCCAAATTGAAATCAGAGGTTTTCATTTTCCTGGATGAAAATAAGAGAGGAGGCTCCATTCCTCCTCTGCTCTTTTAGGATTCACTTTAGACAGCTCATTATCATAAATGTTTTCATCTCTTTGAGATGTAAATGTAAAATATCTCCTCAAGGATCAGGTAGCTACTTCTTTGAAACAACTTCAGGTGATTCTCTCCTAACTTCCTGCTTCCTGAAAGGAGATTAACATAATCTCTGTGGCCCAGCCGTAAACTGCAAATCTGCCTCCTGCCAAAAAAATACTAGAAAATTCACACTGTTGTCTGGAATCTAATGAATCATATCCTTCAGCTTTATAATGTTATTCTATCTTTGCCTTTTCTTTACCAGATTACCTCTGTTGCATTATAGTCTGATTTATCATTTTGTTGAAAAGATAATTTAATAACCAACTCTTAGTTAACCCCTGAGGGTTTTTAGAGGCTAGGAATCATATGGGAAAAGATTATTTATCTTGCTCTCACAGAGCAACTTGTGGATTTGAACCATCTGCCTTTGGGTGGGCAGCACAACTCCTTACCCATTTAACTCAAGACTGTGAATGAATTATATTAAAATAAATTCTGAAGTCATATAACACCATGTGCCCCATGAAGAATTCAGCACATATCACATTTGTGGTGTATTTTCTAGACGTACTAGACAAATTATTGAAACTAGGAAACTTTTAAGTAATACAGTGTGACTACACAGTAAACTAACTTTTTATTCCTTAAAAACATATTCAAAGGTCACATCCTTTTTGAAAATAAACATCTCAAATTCTGGAACACATTAAAAAATATTTTTCTAGTCAACATATTTTTTTATTAATTTAGTTTGTTTATTTTTCATTTCAATGAACATCTACAGA
>NW_006399900.1:5434538-5447020 GCF_000299155.1 Elephantulus edwardii | reverse complement strand
TGAGTTCCTTGTTTTTCAATGCAGCATAGTATTCCATTGTGCGAATATACCACAGCTTCTCTACCCATTCGTTTGTTGATGGGCATTTAGGTTACATATTTTTTTGAAATGCCCTAATATTTGTTAACTTATCCTTCAAAACCTCCAACATGGTGGCAAGAAAAATTGTAGTGAAGATACATTTGATTTTAAAAAAACAGTCTAAAGTCATCCAGAGCCATTTGAAGAGGAAAACTGTGGGAAGAATGCTAACATTAACAAAGCAACTCCAATAATAATAGTGGACAACACAGTCTTCAAGTATGGATCGCTTACTTACCATGAATCTTCCAAGTATGAATTTAATATCAACATCAAGAAAACAAAAGTCTTCACAATTCAACCAATAAACAACATTAGGATAAATGAGAAACTTTGGAAATTTTCAACAATTTCATTTAACTTAAATCTGTGTTCAATGCCATAAATCTAGCAGTTAGGAAGTCATACCATATTGAACAACCTACTCCAAAAGATTTAAGTTGTTAAAAAAAATATGATTATGGTGTAGCTGACCCACACTATATTAATTTCATCATCTCATAAGCAATGTGGAAGCAGAACAATGGGTAAGGAAGACTGAGGAAAAATTGATGCCTTAGATAATTAGTATCATAAAGAATATTTAAAATATTAATATTTAAAATATGCTAACAAACCAGGGGAACAATGCATGGTTTAAAATTGAGGAAAGAATGTGTCAGGGTTGTATTCTTTCTCCATATGTATTCAATCTGTATTCTGAGCAAATTATCCGAGAAACTGGAGTGTGGTATCAGGATTGGAGGGAAACTCATCAATAACCTGCATTATGCAGACAACACAACTTTGCTTGCCGAAAGGAGGAGGACTTGAAGCACTTGTTGCAGAAGATCAAGGAATGCTGCCTTTGGTATGGATTGCACCTCAATGTCAAGAAAACGAAGATTCTTATTACTAAACAGGCAACATCATGATGGATGGAGAAATTGAAACTATCAAAGCCTTCAAATTGCTTGGATCCACAATTAATACCCTTGGTACCAGCAGTAAGGAAATAAGGAGAAACATTAAGCTCTGACCTCTACAAATTATTAAGGAGTAATGATGTCAATTTGAGGACTAAGGATCGTCTGATTCAAGCCATGATCTCTTGCTATGCATCTGAGAGCTGGACAATGAATAAGGAAAAAGAATTGATGCCTTTGAGCTGTGGTTTTGGAGAAGAGCACTGAATATCCCATGGATGGCCTAAAGAAGCAAAAAAAATGTCTTGGAAAGGGTGCAGCCAGAGTGCTCTTTGGAAGTGAGTAGGATGAGGCTTTGCCTCATATTCTTTGGGCATGCTGTTAGGAGGGGCTATTCTTTGGAGTGAGACATGATGCTGGAAAGAGTGGAGGGTTGGTGAAGGAGAGGAAGACTCTTAACCACGTGGTCTGACAGAGTGACTGTCGAAATGGGTTCTTGTGTGTCAGGAAATGTGAGGATGGTACAGGTTAGAACAGGGTTCAGATCTTTTGTTCATAGGATCTCTCTGAGTCGTACCCAACTTGATGGCACCTAGTAACAACAACACCAGCATGGACTGCTCAAAGTACAAATAAATCTGTCTTATGAGACTTGAAGTAAGAATATTTCTTACAAGAGATGATGAGTCTTGAACTCACATTCTCTGGGTATGTTATCAGAGAGACTAGACCCTGAAGAAGGATGTTATGTGGCCTCTATGAGGTGGCTTGGCACAGTGAATGCAATGATGGGAACAAACATAGCAATGATTGTGCTAATGGTGCAGGATCAGACATTCTTTGTATTTTTTTGTGCATAGATTCAATATACTGTCAGAACTAACTCAAAGATACCCAACAACGTGAAGTCGCTGGATGCTCTGAGATGATTTATGCGATCAACCCCATTCTGTAAATGCAGAAACTGAAGATTAAGGAAGTGAAAAGGTTTCCCACAAATCAAGAGTCAGCTTTGGTATTCAATTTTTCACCAGTTGGAAATCCTACTACTAATCAACATATTTCTGCTATTACTCAAAACTCAAAAATTTCCAACTCTCTGCCTCGTCAGTTCTGCTTCACATTACCCTCCACAGGGTTAACAAGGTAAGTAGTTATGAGAGGAGACTGTCTCTCTTTCTCCCAAGGACACTGGTAGATTCAAACTGCTGAAGATGACACAGCCTTTTGGTTAGTACAACCCAGTATGAAATATACTATGAGATCAGCTACTCAAACTCACTGATTTTGAATTAGAACCAACTCACAGCTGACTGTCCAGCAGATTGCCCACCTCCCTCCTGCAGAGCACCTGTTGGATTTAAATTGCCAAAAATGTGTTACGTAGGTTCACAGTTCAACTCCCTCTGGATAGGACCACCAAAACTTCCTGACCTTCTACAAAAGAAACTACAAAATAAATTAACTTTGTCTTGTGGTTTTTCTGCCATGCTCTAGGCCAAGAGGCCAAGCAAAACTTTCAAATAAACCATAGGCAGTCTCAGAACTTTCTGGCTAATAACAGGGAATGGAAATTTTAACTGCCTGAAGTTATGAATGTCCCTTCTCATTTTCAGGCAGGAGTTTCAGACAAGTGAGTTCAAGACTTAGTTCAGCACAGTATATGCCATTTTAAAAGGGCTGTTGTGTTGTATCATTGAATTGTAACTGACTTAGAGCAAGCTTCTAGTGGGTTTTCAGTGACAGTAAATTGAATGGGAAGAAATTGTTCATCTCTCTCCCATGGAGAGGCTAGTGGACTTGAACCAAGTGCCTTTGATTTGGCTGTGCAAGTCCTTACCCCTGAACCACCGGAGGACCTGAAAAGGGACTCAGTGGAAAATTATAATTCACACCTTTGCAAATAACACAATTATGTTGTGGTTTTAAAGAGTGACTTGGTTGTGTGGACCTTTAGAATTCTGAGGATTTTTGGGGAAAGAAGTGAGCAGGAAATATCTCTCAGAAAGACGTTGCCCAGGTAAGTCTCTGTTCTTACCTTTTCACCAACAATCTGCAACCCCATCCTACTTCCTCAGAGCAGTTCTACTTTGGGGCGGATTTATGTTTGTGGGCTCAAAAGAAGATTTTTTTTTTTTAAGGCTTCTACTGCTTTTAAAGGCTTGAAGCCCACCCCACAGCTTTTTAATAAACACCTGAGGTGATGAATCACTTGCAAAACTTGTTCTTTTATTTACCTAAACTTTAACCTCTCCTGCCAACAGGACTTAGGAACACTAGCACTTAGAGAGACATCCAAGTTATTTGGCTAATAAATGATTTGAATGTTTTGAGAAGATAAAGTCTATAATTAAGAGATTGCCTAACAATGGATCTGTGGTAGCTGATAGCCACCACAGGAAACCTCAGGTGAACTATATTGCACTGAGCTCTTGTCATAAATACAGTCATTTATTTACTTTAATGGGGGCTATAAAGACATGCCTAAGGCAAAGAGAAATGTTCACTTTAAGATACCATTGTAGGCACTTCTTTATTCCTTCCAGAAATAGAGATCAAGAAAGGGGAATTTTGCCTGACCTTTTTTAAAACAGGCAACCAGAGAGGAAAATCACTCGGACTGGATCAGGTGCCACTTCTATGGCCAGAAGTGGACCAACAGTTATTTCTATGCCAACTATGAGTTCCACAGAGGACAGCTTCCTGTCCAAAAGAAGAAAAAAAAAAAGAAAAAAAATTCCAAGGTTCTTTATAATCTCTGGACTAAAATCAAAGGGCTCAGGGTGTGACTATATCCAAATACCTTGGCAAAACCTTGCTGTTTCTTAAGTTAGAAAATAATAACCTATTACCTTAAAAAAACAAACAAACAAAAAAACCCCACCAAGGTAATTACAGATAAGATTTCAAACTACCCTTCTAAAGTTACCAAAAATTATCCCATCAGCCAGAAGTTCTTGCTAATCCATCTTGCTAACAGCTAAGTCTTGACAAGTTTTCTTTAGAAGGTGAGGTTTTTTTATGAGTAGGTCTTGATAAGCAGCCCTGTGATGCTGGGGCTGAAAAGGCTTGTCAAATGGATGCCTCATTTCCTGCAGACTCTACTGCTCAAGTTCAAAGACGATGTAAGCACTGAGGAGAGACATGTTCACACTATGAGAAATAACAAAGGGTTATTAGACACACGGCTCACCCGTGACAACAACCACAGTGACGAAGGTGCAGGAGTGGACAGTTTTCACACATACGGTCACTTTCTGTTTCTCCACATTATCTCAGAATGACCCTGTCAGGCAAAAAGAGTGCACTGATATTTCATCTTCCAGGAGATTTGCTAACTTAGAGAAAAAAGAAAGGATAGCAGAGTCATGGATGGTCTTTTTTTTTTTTTTTTTTTTTTTTCTTTAATTTTTTTTTTTTTTTTTTGTTTTCTCAACATAGAAATCAATAAAATCCGAATAGTAACCAGAAAACTTGGGGAAAGAATGAAGAGTAAGAGCTAGACACACAGACTCTTGTTTACTCCTTCACTATTATTTTATTATTATTATTATTTTCACTTTCTTCTTCCCCTCAGATCATTGTTGTTGTTATGTACTGTCAAGTCTGAATCAAACCATAGCTGTCAGTCCAGGTTTTCAGAAGCACTAAATCGCATAGGAGGAGATTGCCCATCTTTCTCCGGCAGAGCAGTTGGTGGATTGGAACCACATGCCTTCGGGGTGGCAGTGCCACTTCTTACCACTAGGCCCCCAGAGCTCCCTCCCAACAGTGTAGTTCCCACAGAATTCTTACTTTAGAATCTACTTCTCATTTTCTTAACCCATCATGCTAAAATTGTAGCTATTTTTCTGCATTCCAACATTGCCTTCCCTCTTTGAAATAGTTGTGTAATGTTTCCATCTGATATCCAAAGCTGTACTAATTATTTATTATTATTCATTTTCTTTCATCTGACTCACTTTGCACCCTTGCCTATCTAGTAGTCGAGGATTCAATCCCGTTTTAATGCCAGCTGCCATTTTTTGTATTAAGTCAAAGTAGTAGGAGGTTAAAAGCTACCAAAAAACTAAGAAAAAGAGCAAAAGAAACATCTAAGTAAGAGAGATTATAAGGAAGCACATTCTGATTATTCTTCACTTGGCCAAGCAGGCAAAGGGTAGTTAAATCTGAGTTTCAGTAAAACAAAATCAGAGGAAAAAAGAAAATCCAGCAAAACCTAATTACCTCTAATCCTTCTTGACAGCTCTCTGCATGTGCCATGGCTCATCTTAAAGGCCTACTGTACCCAACTTCCCTCCAAATTACAGTATTAAAATCTATGTGAAATTAGATTAAAAGCAACCTCTAGGCAGCTCAAAGCTAGTAAAAATCAGAAACAAGTCTTTTGGTTTTTTTTTTGGGGGGGGGGAAGCAAGAAATATAAAGCCCCTATCCAAAGTCAGGGCAGTTTTGCCTCTACAAGATATTCTAGGTTTCTGATCTTGTAAGCATCAGCCGACTTGTAGCCAAGTCTTTATCCTCTGTCACTGCCCTAGAGTTGGTACTGGCTCTTAGCTGACTCTCCACTGGATTTCCACGTCTATAAATCTTTAGCATTAAGTAATGAATTGACCTTAGCAGCCAAGCTGCCTTCTATGGTCAAGAGTAATGATTTATTCCAATGACCTACAAGCATTCTACTCCCCAAAAGTCTTATCTTCATCTCCCCAAGGGCTTCATTACTATCGCCAGACTATTGTTCTTTCTATCAATATCATTGCTGTTGTTGTGGAAACCAGCCTATATAACTGACCCTCCAGCGGGTTTTCAAAGGCAGTTAATCACATGAGAGGAGATTTCCCATCCTTCTCCCAGCAGAGCAGCTGGTGGCCTCAAACCATGTGCTTTTGGGATTGCTGTGCAGCTTCTTGCCACTAGGCCAGCAGAGATCTTCCAACCAATATTTGAGTATTGTTGTTTAAATAATATAAAGCACACACAGAAGCCCATATTTATAAGGATGTGTTCATATGCCTATGCAACATATGGAGATACACACACACACACACACGAATACAATAAGAATGGCAAAGTAAGGTTTCTTTAATGACAAAGATGAAGAAAAAGCAAGATATACTGAGGTCACTGGAGAAGAATAAACACATGCTCCTTCACTAGCCTGGAGAGAGGACATTGGCCCAGATTGAAGTAAAGACTTCGGATATAAAATAGGGTAGACAGCAAGAGAGAGATGAAGGGATGAAATAGATGAGACTTGCTGAAGGCTTGATTGTTGTGAATGAGTGAGAATCTGGAGACATTCAAATTCCAGACCAGGCTGCATACTCCATACTATATGTACAGTATCAAGTTCAATAAAAGTGGCAACCAGTTTCAGAGTGTCTAAATTGTTGCAAGACTATGTAGTAGTTATAAGTATAGTCATTACTGCAACAGGCAGGAAATGAATAGGAAACTAGTATTTCATTAAAAATATTTACAAGGGAGGTGCCTTTTTAGTCTCGAAAGACTATTGAGCAAGACTTCTTATCAGTTTGGAGCCCTTGAGCCTGGAGACACAATTTTGAGGAAGACATTCTTATCATGTTTCAATCCTTTAACTATTAACCATACTTTGTTTTTCATCTTGCAGTTCATGCCTAACCCTTATTCTCTTTCTGTTAACCTAATAACAGGTCCTTCTAATCTTCATAATGTATGGAAAAGAGATTGAAGTTAACAATTACTGCTTGCTAGGCAATCACCACTCTTGGCAGCAGCAGTTAGAAAATCAAAAGATGAACTGCACTGAGAAGTCGGCTGTGACCTCTCTAAAGTGCTAAAGAGCAATGATGTCAGTCTAGAGACTAAGGTGTGCCTGATCCAAGCCATGATCTTTACAATTACTTGCTATGTATCAGAAAGCTGGACAATGACTAAGGATGACAAAAGAATTGATGCCTTTGAGTTGTGGTGCTGGAGAAGAGTATTGAACATACCATGGACTTCCAGGAGAGAAAAAAAAAAATAGATCTGTCTTGGAAAAGGTGAAATCAAGTTTCTCCTTGGAGGCAAGGATTTTGAAGCTATCAACATCCTCTACATATGTTGTTGTGTACCACTGAGTCAGAACTAACTCACAGCTCACCCTCCAGAGGCTTTTCAGAGGCAGTTAATCACAAGGAAATCGGTCATCCTTCCACGGAGCAGCTGGTGGCTTGAATCTTTGGGAATACAGCACAGTTTCTTTCCCCTAGGCCACCAGAGTGGTTGTTGTTCTTAGGTGCCTTTGAGTCAAATATGGCTTATAATGACCCTATGCACAAAAGATCTGAACGCTGTTCTATCCTGTGACATCCTCACACTTTCTGACACACAAGAGCCCGTTGTAGCATTCACCGTGCCACCACATTCTCAACCCACCTGGTTGAGAGCCTTCTTCTCTTTCAGTGACCCTCTACCCTTCTGAACATCATGTTCCTCTCCAAACACTAGCACCTCCCAATAGTATGTCCAAAGTATGTAAGGTAAAGCCTCATCATTCTTATCTTCAAAGAGCACTTCGCATGCACGCTCTCCAAAATACAACTGTTCATTCTCTTGGCAATCAATGCAATGTCCAGTGATCTTATCCAACACAGCTGTGCAAAGGTGTAAGCTCTCTTTCTGTCATCCTTACTCATTGCCCAGGTCTCAAATGCATAGCTAGTAACAGGAAAGACTATGCCCTGAATCAGACACACCTTGGCCCTCAAACTGACATCACTCCTCCTCAATAATTTGGAAGGTCCTTAACTGCAGATTTTCCCAGTACAATGCATCTCATTTCCTAAATGCTGGTATAAAGAGTATTAATTGTGGATCCAAGCAAGATGAAGCTGTTGATGTTTCAGTCTCCTCTCCATCCATCATGACACTGCCTATTAGTCCAGTGATATTTGTTTTCTTGATCTTGAGATGCAATCCATACTGAAGGCTGCATTCCTTGGTCTTCTGTAACAAGTACTTCAAGTCCTTCTCACTTTCAGCAATTCAGACCACCAGAGTAGAAGGTTCAAACATACCAGTTCTGTGGGAGGAACATGGACCATCCATCCCCTCTTATGCAGTTTTCAGTCTATAAACTCTCTAGAAGATGAGCTATGGGTTGATTTTGACACAACTGTAATGAGTTGAGTTTAAGAGCTTCTGGGGCTCAAGCAAGTGAAGTCCATATGACCTTATTGAGGGCTTTTATTGTTCTCAGGTGCCTTCCCTTTGACCCATAGTGACCTTAGAACAACAGATCTGAACCTTATCCCATCCTGTGTCGTCCTCATCATCTCTGATACACTTGAACTCATTGTTACAGTTACTGTCTCAATCCATCTTGCTGAGAGTCTTTCTCCTTTTTTCTGACTTTCCATATTTCCCTGCATGATGAGTTGGGGTTTTTTTTAAGGACTAGTCTTTCCTGACAACATGGCCAAAGTATACCACATCAGCTTTCACTATCTTACCCTCTAAAGAGCACCTTCAATGCACTTCCTCCAAGTAGACTTGATGGCTTTTTTGGTAATTCAATAGTCAATAATCTTTTAGTCAATGTTGGATAGTCAATAATCTTCTCCAACGCTGCATAGCTTTCCTGACTTTAAGCCACGTTGCATTCCCTTGTTCTCCTCAAATAACTTCATCTTGGTCTATGATATAGGTTTCACATGAGCATAGTGAGGTGTTCTGGGATTCTTATTCTTCTCAATGTTAGCCCTAATTTGTTATGATCCCTCCCAATAAAAAGTCTTTGTACAATCAATAAAATGCAAATAAAAATAAACATCTTTCTGGTATACTTTGGCTTCAGTCAAGGACCATCTGATAATAGCAATGCTAATCCTCATTGCATGGCTTCTTCTGCATTCAGCTTGAATTCCTGAAAGCTCCCCGTCTCTATACTGTGTCAGCCATTGTTTTAGGAATCTACACCAAGATTTTACTTGTTCAGAATATTAGTGATATTGCCAAACCATTTTCACACACTGTTGCATCACCTTCTTATTATTTTGACTGGGAACAAATTCTAATCTTTTCAAGTCGGTTTATCAGGTTAACTGTCCTTCCAATGAATTGGCTTAATTAGTGAGCACGTCCAGGGCTGCACTTATTATTCTAATATTTACCATTAATTAGGTGCTTGTTGTTAAGTGCCGTCAAGTCGCAGGCGACTCATAGTGACCCTATGAAGGAGAGTCCTCAATGCTTGAGTGTCTCTCATCCTCTCTCCAGGTTCATAGGGTTTCCAGAGGCAAGCTATTAATGGAAGTGGATGCCACTCCTCTTTCCATGCTTGTTTTAATCGGGGAGCTCCACCCCACCCTCTGTCTGCATTGGATAACCAACCAGCCATTAACGCATTTGACACATCAGTGTGGCTTTTTGTAAAAGAGTTTGAGGAGATACTATCTCATCTCCCCCTTTCTGTTTTTTCAACATAATTTATAAAGTCAAATTAGCCCTTTCTACTATACCTCATCCTGCAATAACATAATAACAGCATATAATTCAGCCTGTTGATCAGAAGTCACAGTTACTTATTTTTGCTTGTGGTTCACCATTTATAAATCACACCAGTTTGTAAGGTTGCTATAAGCATTTCGACAATGATACTGTAAACATTCAGTAAATGTTTCTCACTATTATTATCACCATGAAGGTTAGTTAAAGGTATTAGCTCATTCTCCAAATAGCCATACAAGGGAGGCATTGATAGCACTATTTTGCAAATGGAAAAGTCAATCTCAGAATATTTAGAGAATACTTCAACAGCACAAAAATAATCAAATGACAGGAACAAAGTTGAAATCCTATTTGTCTAGTTCCAAGGTTCATATTTTTCTCCTTTATCAGAATACATAACTTTCCTTTGAAGGAGCTACACTATAAGAACAAGAATAAAAAACCAATTACTTAAATTTCCTCCTTTCTGCTAAATGACTTACCCAACTCATTGACCTCTTATTTGAGAAAATAAAAACAAAAAAACTTCTGATCAAACATTTATATTGATGTGAAAATAAAATTCACACTACTTATCAAAAGTACATCTCTTTTTTAAACAAGTTGAGAGGTAAAGAGCTGTGAATAAAACATTTAAATTAGAATTTCTTGTGTTTTAATCTGTTAACAAGATACTATTGTTCATTTTAAATTGTTTTTATTATTACTCATTTTGAGAACATATTTATTTTCTTCTTGCTGCCAACAAATAGTGAAATCATAATAATATTTATCTGGTTCTTTCATGTCAAATTATATTTCAACAGAAAGTAAAATCATATAGTTCACTGCAATTCAATATTTGCCCAAATTCACACTCTATTCTAGAAAAGTCCCTGAATAAATATTTAGGAAAAAAATTATCAGTTTCCCCTTGAGTCTAGTTTTTATTAAAATATATAGGTGCTATAATTGGTAGCAGGAGTGGCATCTATTTCCTAAACAACATGCCTCTGGAAATACTATAAATTTTGAGAAACGAAGATAGTTAAAGAAAGGCTTCAGGTCTTTTATCCAGTGTCACTATGAGTTGTGCTCAACTCGACAATAATCATCAACAACAACATCAAGATCCTTTGCAAAGCTTTAAAATTTTGAAAATTCTTATGTTAACAAAGAAAAAATAATTGACAGAGCTAACTAAATCTTTTTTTTTCTTACCTACAACCCTGCTTGCTGAAACTGAGGAGGACCTCATGCACTTGCTGCGAAGGGTCAAGGACTGCAGCCTTCAGTATGGACTAAGACTCAATGTCAAGAAGACAAAGATTCTCGCCACTGGACCAATTGGCAGTGTCAGGATGGATGACGAAGAGATTGAGAGTGTTCACAGCTTCAGTTTGCTCGGCTCCACAGTCAACACTCTTGGCACCAGCAGTCAGGAAATCAAAAAGCATATCGCGATGGGAAAGTCTGCTGTTAGGGACCTCTCTAAAGTACTCAGGAGCAACAGTGTCTCTCTGGAGGCTAAGGTGCGCCTGATACAGGCCATGGTATTTGCAATCGCTTGTTATGCATCAGAGAGTTGAACAATGACTAGGAAGGACAGAAGGAGAGTGGATGCTTTTGAGCTGTGGTGCTGGAGAAGGGTACTGAATGTACCATGGACTGCCAGGAAAACAAACAGATTTATCTTGGCGAGAATTAAACCAAGCTACTCCTTGGAGGCAAGGATTCTGGGGCTTCATCTGCCATACTTTGGACATGTTGCCAGGAGGGACGGGTCCTTGGAGAGGGACATCATGCTTGGGAGGGTTGAGGGACAACGCAGGAGGGGAAGACCCTCTATGAGATGGATTGATTCGGTGACTGGGGTAATCGGGATGGGTGTGTCAGAGGCGGTGCGGTTGGCGCAGGATAGAGCAGGGTTTAGGGCTGTTGTGCATAGGGTCGCTATGAGTCGGAAACGACTCGATGGCACTTAACAACAACAACAACATTAACTAGGTTGTTAAACAATAACACTGGGTGTTAGAGAGATTAAATGGATTCTAAGATTTATGTTCTCCATCCTTCTTTCTAAGGAAAAACAAATTAAAGTTTGTTATTGTTGTTGTTAGATTCCATAAAGTCAAGTCCAACCCTATGAAGAGCCAACCCAAACCCTGACCTATTCGGTGCCATTCTCATCTCTAAAACCCGCAAGCCCATGCTCATAATCAATTGCCATCAAAGTGCTTCTGACTCATAGCAACCATGTAGGTCAGAGTAGAACTGCCCCAAAGAATTGTTAAGGCTATAGTCTTTAATGAAGCACATTTATTGCCACATCTTCCTACTGTGAAGTTTCTGGTAGGTTCAACTCATCACCTTTTGGTTCTCAGTTGAATGCTTAACTACTGTGCCAACAGATTTCTTTAAACTAAAACTTGGAAAATTTAAATGACATTTGCATGATTACACAGGTAGCTGGTGTCTATTGAAGCCTTGTAGGAAAACTATCAGAGTAAAGATTTACTTTAACTGCCTATTGCCTGCAGAAATAATGGTTTATGACATGCTAGTATGGCAAAACCAAGTTGCTCTTTGGAGACAAGGATTTTGAAGCTCTGTTTCACATGCTTTGGGCCTGTGGGTAGGAGAGACCAGTCATTATAGAAAGACATCATGCTTGTAAAGGTGGAGAGACAGTGCAGGAAAGGAAGACCCTGGATGAGATGGACAGCCCAAGTAACTAGGGTAATGGGGCATAGGAGTTTCAAAAAAGTAAGATTGGCTCAGGATAGTTTAGAGCTACTGTGCTCTAAACTGAGATTCAGTATAAATCTCAAATAACTTGATGGCACATAATAACAACACAGATGTCTTTTACTAAATGTTATTGTTGTTGTTAAGTGCCATCAAGTCATAGATGACTCATAGTGACCCTATGAATAAAAGATCTGAACACTTGTATATCTTTCATCATTTCTCCAAGTTCATAGAGTATCCAGAGGCAAGCTGTTTCAGAAGTGGATGCCATTCCTGCTTCCAAGCTTG
>NW_006399900.1:5431411-5433553 GCF_000299155.1 Elephantulus edwardii | reverse complement strand
AAAACATGTCCAAAGTATGTTAGACGGAGCCTCAGAATCCTTGCCTCAAGGGAGCCACCTGGTTTAACCCTTTCCAGGACGAATCTGTTTGTTTTCCTAGCAATCCATGGTATTCTCAATACTCTTCTCCAGCACCACAGCTCAAAGGCATCAATTCTCCTTCTATCCTCCTTGGGCATTGTCCAACTCTCTGATGCATAGCAAGTGATTGCGAAGACCATGGCCTGTATCAAACACACCTTAGTCTCCAGATACAGAAGCTTGAAAAGCCCTTTTAAAGAAATTTGAAGATACTTGGTTTAATATGGAATAATTTGACACTAAATGCAAACATTTTAAATATTATCTCATTTTCTATTTTGTTGGGCTATAAAATATCAGTAAAATCAAACATGCTGCTATATAAATTTGTTTCTCCTTTCAATAGACAGTGGGCCTCAGATTCTTCTCTAGCATATAAGTAGCATGCAGAGCAAGCCAGGGCTACAGAGTTCTAGGTACAACACTATCATTTTTCTTGAATTATTTACAACGTAATTCCAATTCCATATAATGTTTATCTTCAAATTTGAATGAAAGAATAGAATCTGAGACAATATATAGGCAAAGATGTGAATGATCTCTGAAAGCTTCATATATAAGAAGTCTCTTTTAAATAGATTTAGTTATTAAAATGTCTTCAGAGCGGTGTTGTTAAATGCTGTTGAGCTGTGAACAACAGATCTGAATCCTGTCCTACTCTTTGTCATCCTCATCATTTCTAACATACTTAAGCCCTTTGCAGCAGTCACTGTATCAATCCATCTGGTTGAGGATCTTCCTTTCTTTGGCTGGTCTTCCACATTTCCAAGCATGATGTCCCTCTACTAAGAAATAACCTATCCTAACAATATATTGAAGTATGTGACATGAACCTTTGCTTTCACAGTTATTGTTGTATGAGTTGGAACCAATTCATAGCTGACTCTCTACCAAGTTTCAGAAGCATTAAATTACATGGAAGGGAATTGTCCATACTTCTTCCATGAAGCAGCTGGTAGATCTGAATCATGCCTTTGGGAATGTGGCACAGACTCTTACCCGTAGCTCATCAAAGCTCTTCAGTGATATTCAAAAAGAAATTAAATAGAATACACAATTTGTCACAAACTATTCCAAAACCATAATATTAACGGTTTTCTTACTTTTCCTTTTTTTCTCTCTCTGTTTGGCTTGTCAGTTTGGATGTTCTAATGATTCCTCCCCTTCTTATTTTTCACTGCTGCCATTATCATGGCATTTTATACGTTGTCACTGATTATAGTACTGCCATTATTACGGCATTTTATACACTGTCATTGATTACAGTATTAGCACACTGTAAAGGTTAAATCGTATCCACAGTAATCAAATTTGATCTTGAGTCTACCCCCACCCCGAATTTAAAAACCAACTCAGAAATAGGTTTGAGGCTTTGAACAATAATAAACAAAGACCAGATGTTCTGTGGGAAAATATCAAGAATATTGTTCATGAAGAATGCAAAAGGTCACTACAAAGAAGGAAGAAGAAGAAGACCAAAATGGATGTGAAAAGAGACTCTGAATATTGTATGAGGGTGCCAGGAAATCAAAGCAAAGGGAAGAAATCAAGAAGTTAAGGAGCTGAATAGAAGGTTTCAGATGATGGCTCGGGAAGACCAGGCAGATCCGTAGTCTGAAAATCAAAAGGCTGAACTTGCTAAGCATTTCTTAAGCTGAAGGAACTAAAAAACAAATTCAAGCCAAGAATTGCAATACTTAAAGATGCTATAGGCGAATATTGAATGATTAAGGAAATAGTAAAAGGAGACTGAAGGGCTATACAGAGTCATTGTACCAAAAGAATTGGCTGGCACAAAAGAAGTTCAAGAAACAACATATGATCAAGAGGCAATGATGGTAAAGGAGGAAGTTCAAGGTGCTCTGAAGGACTTGGCAAAAAATAAAGCCCTAGAAATTGATGGGATACCAATTGATATATTTCAACAAACTGATGATGCCCTGGATGTCCTCACCAGGTTATACCAAAAAATCTGGAGGACAACTACCTGATCACCTGACTAGAAGAGATCCATATTTATTCCCATTAAAAAAAAAAGAAAAAAGATATCACTAATATCAC
>NW_006399900.1:5429603-5431103 GCF_000299155.1 Elephantulus edwardii | reverse complement strand
TTGTGCTTATGTGAAACTTATACTTTGATCAGGAAGCAGTGCTCAGAACAGAATAGGGAAACACTGCATGTTTAAAAATCAGGAAAGGAGTGTGTCAGGGATGCAACCTGTCTCCATACCTTTTCAATCTATATGTAGAACAGATCATTCATGAAGTATGGCTTTATGTGGAGGAATGTGGTATCAGGATTGAAGGAAGACAAGCTATGTTATGCAGATGACACAATATTGCTTGCTGAAACTGAAGAGGACCTAAAGTGCTGGCTGCAGAAGGTCAAGGACTGTAGTCTTCAACATGGATTGAAGTTCAACATCAAGAAGACAAAGATTCTCACCACTGGCCCAACTAGCAGCACCATGATAGATGGAGAAGATATTGAGGTTGTTAACAATTATAGCTTGCTCAGCTCCACAATCAACATTCTTAGCACCACCAGTCAAGAAATAAAAAGATGAACTGTATTGGGAAATTCTGCTGTCAGGGACCTCTCCAGAGTACTGAAAAGCAACAATGTCAGTCTACAGACTAAGGTGTGCTAGAGAAGAGTCTTGAACATACATACCATGGACTGCCAAGAAAACAAATAGAAAGGATGAAACCAAGTTTCTCCTTGGAGGTTAAGATTTTGAAGCTCTATCTCAAATTCTTGGGGCATGTGGCCAGGAGAGATTGGTCCTTGGAGAAGTATATCATGCTCGAAAGGGTAGAGGGACAGCCCAGGAGAGGAAGACCTCAGACGAAATGAGTTGATACAGAAACTGGAGCAATAGGGATTTATGTGTCAGAATTAACAAGACTGGCTCAGGATAGGACAAGGTTCAGAGCTTCTGTATATAGAGTCTCTATGGGTTGTAGGCCACTCAACAGCATATAACAACAACAGTGTGCTAAAGATGTGAAAATACTTATACAATTATTCTCTTTTGTATCCTTACCTCTAATGTAGTTTTCATCTTCAATTTACATTCAAGAAAATTGACCTACCTAGGATACTCAACTTGCCCACATCCATAGTAAATGTGTAAGTGTTGTTGCTGTTGATTGCTGTGAGTCGAGCATGATTCATATTGACCCTACCTATGAAAAAAAGGCCTGAAGCCCTTTTACAACTACCAACATTTATCAAAGTTCATAGAGTTTCAGGAGGCATGTTGTTTAGGAAGTGGATGCCCCTCCTGTCTCCAAACCTGTCATAGTGTGTTATTGTTGTTATGTGCCATTTAGTTGCCTGCGATGACATGCGTGAATAATAAATAGAAATAACTTCTATTTCCAAGTACTTTTCTCATTTTAATAGTAAAAATTCTTGTCCCAGCAAATATTTCAGCCTTTGTCAAACTGAAATGGTTGATTACCTTTGTGTCCTATTGAATTTCTATTTTTTTTTTTTTACCATTTTAAAACTCTTGCTCTTAAATGCTACAAAATACATGGATCTGAAGAGATGATGAAATATCAAAGGTTGAAGAAAAAGAAGCTAGGAACCACAAATATTTTTT
>NW_006399900.1:5425225-5427648 GCF_000299155.1 Elephantulus edwardii | reverse complement strand
AAAAAAAAAGGAACTTGACTTGCTATGCTATGTCCAGTAAAACTTTCCCCAAAGTATTCTTATTCACTCCACTCAGACAAGATTTGATATTATTATTTTCTCAGAAAAAATAAAGGATTCCCCCCACCAGAACTTTAAATAGTGTCAATTGTGACTCCAGTCTAATTTGAAGGTCATCATCTATGTCCTTGCCAAGGAATTACATCTGCAGAAACCTAACACCTTGCTTCTCCATGAATTTTCATCTGTTGCAACGAAGTCTAGTGATATGATCATTAAAGCATTTGACCATATTATAAAAGTTTGGTGGTTGGGTTTTGTATAAGGTGTGAGTCTCAAGTTTTCTACAGATGATTTTCCAATTATGCCAACATCACTTGTCCTTTCCCCACTTAACTGATTCCATTTCCTTGTCAAATATCAGTTGACAATAAGTGGATGAGTTGATATCAGGGTTCTCAATTATATTCCATTGATCTATGTCTGTTGCTGTACCAGTACCATGTTGTCTTGACCACTACAGCTGTGTAACAGGATTTGAGATCACCCACCTATATTGTTTCTTTTTCAGTAGTGTTCTGCTTATTTGGGGTCTCTTTCCATTCCAAATAAAGTCGGAAATTGCCTTTTCCATCTCACTGAAGAATGGAATTGGTACCTGTATTGGGATTGCACTCAATTTATAGATTGCCTTTGGTAGAATTTTCATTTTCACCATATTGAGTCTTCCTGTCCATGAGCATGGCGGATTTTTCTCTTTTCTCCAAATATATTTTCGTTTCTAATGTTTTGTTCTATGCAGGGGTCTTTTATTTCTCTAGTTTGATTTATTTCCAAGTATCTCATCTTACTTGCTGAATGTGAGAAGGACTTGAAACACTTGTTGCAGAAGATTAAAGAATGCAGCCTTCAGTATGGATTATGTATCAATATGAAAAAGCAAAGATTCTTACCACTGGATCAATAGACAATGTCATGATGGATGGATGTACCAAGGATATTAACTGTGGATCCAAGCAAGATGACGCTGTTAGCAGTTTCAATCTCCTGCCCATCCATCAGGACACTGCCTATTGGTCCAGTGGTAAGAATTTTTGTTTCCTTGATATGGAGAGGAGATTGAAACTGTCAACAGCTTCATCTTGCCTGGATCCACAATAAACACCATGGTACCAGCAATCAGGAAATAAGAAGATCCACTGCACTGGGAAAATCTTCAATTAGGGACCTTTCCAAATTATTGAGTAGTAGTGTTGTCAGTTTGAGGAATAAGGTGCATCCGATTCAGGCCATGGTCTTTCCAATTACTGGTTATGCATCCAAGACCTGGCCAATGAATAGGGATGGCAGAAAAAAAATTGATGCCTTTGATCTGTGGCGTTGGAGAAGAGCACTGAACATCTCACGTACGGTCAAGGGAATAAACGTATATGTCTTGGAAAATGTCCATCTGGAGTGCTCTTTGGAGGCAAGAATGATGAGGCCTTGCCTCAAACACTTAGTACATGTTGCTAGGAGGTGTTATTCTTTGAAGAGGGACATGATGCTTGGAATGGCAAAGGGTTAGCAAAGGAGAGAAAGACCCTCAACCAGGTGGATTGACACAGTTACTGCTGCAATGGGCTCTTGTGTGACAGGAAGTGTGAGGATGATGCAAAACATAACAGGGTTGAGATCTTTTGTTCATAGGGTTGCTGAGTCGTGCTCAACTAGTGGCATATAACAACATCAATATCTCATTTTGTGCTTAGCAATTGTGATTGATATTGGTTACTCTTAGCTCTATATTCTCCTTGTCACTGTAGAGAAATCCATCAGAGTTTTGTACGTTGATCTTGTACCCAGCTACTTTGCTGAATTGGTTGACTATGTCAAATAGTTTACTCACTGCTTCTTTAGGATTTTCTAAATGTACTCTCAAGTCATCTGCAAATAGAGTCAGTCCTAAATCCTCTTTGCTGAGTTGGATACATTTTATTTTCTTGTCTGGTCTTATTGCTCTTGTAAATACATCCAGTACTATATTTAATAAGCGAGGTGATAGTGGGCATCCTTCCCTAGTTCCTGTTCTCAAGGGAATTGCCTTTAATCTCTCTCCATTGAGAACGATGTTGGCTTTTGATTTTGCATATTTACTTTTCATTGCTTTGAGGATATTCCCCTCTATTCCTATTGAGTTGAGTGTTTTAGTCAGGAAGGGCTGTTGGATTTTGTTAAAGGACTTTTCTGCATCACTTGATAGAATTCTGTGGTTGTTAGTCTTTGCTTTGTCAATGTGATGAATTACATTGATTGCTTTTCTTATGTTGAACCATTCTTTCATGCTGTTGTTATTGTTGTTATCTGCCATCGAGTCGCTTGTGACTCATAGCAACCCTATGTACAACAGCCCTAAACTCTGCTCTGTCCTGTGCCAATCGCAC
>NW_006399900.1:5417454-5423260 GCF_000299155.1 Elephantulus edwardii | reverse complement strand
CATGGGGATAACAAAGAAAAAAGGGGATAAATAATGAACACTGCATTGGAAAGATGAAGGAAAAAAATTGTTTAAAAGGAATATATAATTAGGCATTATTTGTATGCCAACAATCCAGAATAAGATAAGGGGTGTATAGCAAAGTGACTTGGTAGAGGGACTTGGGGCAGGGGGGAAGAAGGTAGATGGGAGGAAATTATGCAATAATAAAGGCACATTATTTTTTTTTTAAAAAATAAAACATGAACTGGGGGAGGAGGGAGGAATATGTGCAGCCATTAATGAATGAAAATCCAACTATTCTGTAAACTTTTGTTAAAATCACAATAAAAATATGGAAAAATAAAATCTGAACCTATATAAATAGAAAAATATTTTAAAAAAACCCCACAAACCTACGGTGGTTCAAACTCACTAGTCACCCCATGGAGACATATGTGACAGTTTGCATAAAGACCTACACTCTTTGAAGCTTTATTTAATACTGTAGGTCACTAAAAGCCCCGATTGACCCAACATTAATGGGTTTGTTGTTGTTGTTGTTATGTGCCGTTGAGTCGCTTGCGACTCATAGCGACCCTATGTACAACAGCCTTAAACTCCGCTCTCTCTCGCACTGTCTCTGACACTCCCATCCCAATTATCCCAGTCACTGAATCAATCCACCTCATAGAGGGCCTTCCTCTCCTGCGCTGGTTATGTGTCACCCGCATGTAACCGTCTGCTTTCAGTTCTGACTTATAACAAAATTCCTTTCGGTTTCAGAGGTAATAAATTGGCAAATCTGCTCCTTTCTGGTTTTACTTCTTCCACGATTTCTTTCTTTTTATGATAGTTCATGGTAGAGTAAATGTTCTTCTCCAATACCACCATTCATACTTTTATAAAAAAGATATTTACAGCAAATTTTTTGAGGATATTTGCACATGTTTATTTTTATGTTTCGTGAATATATCTATAACATTGTGCAGCATAGGGGAGGTAAAGCTATGAAAACTTCTTAGCTATAATTAAACTCTTTCAGGGAATAAGTCATTGGACCTGGAGGACCCAGCAACAAATTTGATCATTATAATACATCATATAATTTATTGACTAATTATTCTGTGATTGTTCATTATTAATTCAAGTAAAATGAAATCCTTGACTTTTCAAAGTTTATCATGATGCTTCTTATTGATCTAGTTGTGAGAATTTTTGTTTTCCTTACATTGATGTGTTCTCTATATTGAACGCTATGCTCTGACTGATCAAGTACATCAAGTCATATTCAGTTTTACAAGTAAGGTTCTGATATCTGTGTATTGAAGGTTGTTAATGAGTCTCTCTCCAGTTCTAATGCTGCATGCTTCTTCGTGTATCCAGAGTTTTGAATATTTGCTCAGCAACCCTGATGCAACCTCTCTGATTTTAAAGTATACAGTATTCCCTTGAACAATTACTTTTTATTCTAAATACTGTTTCCACATGAAGTCCAATTATATGCAATATTATCTATAATTTGTCATTTTCCACATTTGTTGAAAATCTTTACATTATAAAACATAGGCAAATCTATTTCTAGCCTTCCCTGCTTTCAGAAAAAAATTTGACATCACTAATGATATCCTTTCTTTGAGGTACTCATCTGAATTCAACTGTCAATGTATTGCTCCAATTTATCTTTTAATTCTCTTTAGCAAGAATAAATAATTTCCCGGTGCCTAAGGTCCAACGTTTAATCATTTCTTTTACTTTCTCATGCACTATTTTCAAGGCACAATTTAGTTCAATAGATCGATCTATTTCCACATATTTCAACTTTTGCTTGACCTTTACCTATTGCAAATTGCTTCAGTTTGATATATTATTACTTCTTTTCTGAAAAGATGCAATGATTTTTACATTTTTCTAGATTCTAATTTCTTCTGTATTTTCTCTCCTTTCCAATTCAACCTTTCTGCACTTCATACAAATATTCATTCTCCAATAGCCATAAATGGGACCTTCCTATTTGGAACTTCATTCTTGCCATCTTCACTCAGATAACATAACTGTCACCTTGACTATTATAGATTAACTATGAAAACTATTTCTACCTCAACTAAACTTAAGTTTATTCAAGGTATTAGGTATCTTAAGATACCATGCACAACAGCTAAATGTTCACATAGAAAGGCAACAATAAATATTTATTAAATGATTCATCTATTCTTCCTTTATAATAGGCTATGTTACTATATCGTCAATCCACACTAAAGTCAGATTGATCTTTCCTGAACACAAAGAATATCAGAAAGATGTTTCCTTGTGTTTTACTGATTTTTTCAAAGATATTTGACTGGATAAATCAGAACAAATTATTAATTGAGAGAGAAATATAGGAAGCTCAGAACACTTAACTGTGATCATGCTAAGCCTATCCCTAGACTAAGAGAATGTTGTTCAAAGATAATAAAGAAACTGTTCAAAACTGGGAAAAAGTATACATCAAGATTGTAACCTTTCTCCATATCTAGTCAATCTATATGAAGAACAAAAGATTTGAGAAAATGGTCTATCTGAAAAAGAATGTTGCATGGGGATTGGAGGAAAACTCATGAAGAGCTTGTATTATGGAGATGATACAACCTTGTCTCCAGAAAGTGAAGAAGACTTGAAGCACTTGCTGCAGAAGATCAAAGACTACAGTCTTCAAGTTAGTTTGCATCTCAACATCAAGAAAACAAAATTCCTCACTACTGGGCCAATAGGCAATGACATGATTGATGGAGAAAAGATTGAAGATGTTAACGATATCATTTGGCTTGGATCCATAATCAGCACTCTTGATAGAAGTAGTTAAAGAATCAAAAGGCATATTGCACTGGGAAAATATGCTATCAAGGACCTCTCTAAAGAGTAAGGATATCAATTTAAAGGCTAAGGTACACCTGGTCAAAGCATTGGCATTTTCAATTGCTTCTTTTATATCTATAAGTTGAAAAATAAATAAGGAAGACAAAAGGAAAATCTATGCCTTTGAATTGTGATGTTGATAAAGAGTATTGAGTGTACTAATAATTACCAAAGGAACAAAGAAATCTGTTTTGAAGGAAGTGCATGCAACCATAATGCTCCTTTGAAACAAGGATAGTGGAATTTTATATCACTTGTATTGGACATATTTTCAGGAAGAATCAGTCCTTGAAGAGACATATGAGACTGGGAAAAGTAGAGAATCAGCAAGAGAGAGGAAGACCTTCAATGAGATGGCCCGACTTGGCAATTACTGCACTGGCTTAAGCATGACAGATATTGAGAAGATGATACAGGACATGGCAGGTTTCAGTCTATTATTCATAGTGTCCCTATGAGTCAGAATCAACTTGATGGCACCTAACAAAACCCAGTTATACAGTATTTATTATTGCTGTTTCCTTAAAAAGGAGTTCTTGTGGCCTAGTAATAAGAAGCTGCACTGCAATCCCAAAGGCATGCAGTTGGAGGCCACAAGCTGCTTGCTTTGCAGAAGAAGGATGGGCAATCTCCTCCCATGTGGTTAACTGCCTCTGAAAATCCGCTAGGTCAGCTATGGGACAGTTTCAGCTCTACGGTACACAACAACAATGTTACCTTAAATCTGGAATGACTGATTACCAAGAGGATACCTCAAGGTTCGGAGCAAACATAGAGGCTTTAATGTTAGGCCGGTCAATGGGAAAACCAGGAGCAATGCAGGCTGCTATGAGAGGTTTCCACCAGTGTCCACAGCAAAGAACAACAGAGGCTTAAAGACATTAACCAGTAGGCTTGCAGGTGGTATATAATTAGTTTGTTAATTTTTTTAAAAAAATAATCTTATCTAGTGCTAATTATGATTCAAACTTAGACTTATCTCTTTCTGACATTCTAGGCATTTAGATGTCTCCAAGAAGTCCATTAGATATTCTCTTGTGATAACTTGATCCTGTTCTGCAAGTGATGAGCTTTCCTATCCCAGTTAATATGGTTCGTTGACAGCAAATCCTTAATATAGAGTTAGTTATTAGAAAGGATAATACACATGAAATAGATACAGGGAAAACAAAAGGGAATTTTGCCCTTCTGAATTATGGTTTTCTCTCTCTTTAACATGTGAGAAAAGCATATATTTTTCAGCAAAAGATATAAATATACTTAATATTAGCAAAACAGTGTTACCAAATGATCAGTTAGTTGTTATTGCATAAATGACCTCACTATCTTAAATAGTTCACTAATATTGTTCCTAGCAGAATATCTACATTCAAGCCGTGGCTGTCTAAACAGGAAAGCAGTAAAAGAAAATGATTTTCATCTACCACTCAATAAAAAGAAAATATTGATATTTTAGGCATTTTTGTTTGCCCTGAGGGTGTTTGTTCTAAATGGTGAAGTGGCAATATACTAGAACTAGAAGTATGACCAAAAGATATGGCCAAATGCAGCTATTTGATTTTGGATACATATTGAATCTAGTTTCTTCAACTATACAATATAGATTACATTAATATAGCTTACAAGGATGTAGGTTAGAATAACAAATGTATTTAATAGAAAATGTATATAAAACTCTTAACTAAAAATAGATAATAAAATGTCATTGTGTAATTTTTCCCACTATCTTCCATATTAAATTGTCTCAATAAACCAAAAGATGATGGTAAGTTCTAATTGTGCAGTTCTAGAAGAGTCACTCTATACAGAATATATCTTTGAACTGTTTAAATGCAAAGATATTACTTAGATACTAAGGTAATCATACTCGATAGTTCTATAATGGCTAGACAATTAAAAGGGGTGATTTGTGGAGAGCTGATGCATTTGAGTCATTGTGTTGGTGAAGAATATTGAGTATTTGTGAACTGACAAAAGAATGAACAAGTCTATCTTGGAGACATCATAGCTGAGATGTAACTAAGAAGCAAGAACAGTAGGGGTTTTGTTTGTTTATATTAATATATAATAAGGAAAGACCAATTGCTAGAAAACTATGTTTGTAAAATATAGGGTCAACAAAACAACAGACACACGAAGAAGTGTCCGAAATCACTGGCAATGAGAAAGATGCAAATCAAAACCACAATGAGACACCATCTCACAATAAATGTTGGAGAGGATGTGGAGAGATTGGAGCTCTTATACACTAACTGAAAGGGCTGTAAAATGGTACAACCACCCTGGAAGGTAGTTTGGCATTTCCTCAAAAAACTGAACATAGAAAGTGCATATGACCCAGCTATTCCACTACTAGAAATATACCCCAAGAAAATAGACCTGGGACACAAATGGAGAACTGTACACCAATAGTAATAACAGTGTTCTTCATAGTTGCAAGAACATGGAAAGTTTAAATGCCCAACCACAACAGAATAGATTCAGAAATTGTGATGCATTCACATGATGGAATAATATGTAGCACTCTGAAGCAACAATTTTGAAAAATGCTGCATAACTTGGGAGAAACTGGAAAGCATTATGTTGCGTGAACTAACTCAGTCTCTTAAGGAAAAATACTTCGTAATACCATTATTATAAAAATAGAAGGGTGACTAGTAAAATGTGTATGGGGGTCAAGGGGGAGGGAGGGATGGCAGCTGAGGGGTGAGAATGGGTTGCAGTGAATCCACAGGGTCACACACTATGGTGGATGAAAGGAGGGGGTAAAGATCCAGTGGGGGCCTGAAAGGACAGGATAGTGGTGGGCATAGTCCAAAGCACAGTCTATGGGAATTGTTTTAAGAAACATAATGTCAGTGAAGGAAAGTATGAAACATGCATACACAAAATAACATACTATGTACATGAATATATAAATATATTTAAA
>NW_006399900.1:5405470-5415374 GCF_000299155.1 Elephantulus edwardii | reverse complement strand
ATTGATTCAGTGACTGGGATAATTGGGATGGGAGTGTCAGAGACAGTGCGATTGGCACAGGACAGAGCGGAGTTTAGGGCTGTTGTACATAGGGTAACTATGAGTTGCAGGCGACTCGACGGCACATAACAACAACAAGTAATATATAAACACAGTGCATATGGATAATTATAAGCATACCAGTAAAAATACAGAAGTAAAAAAAAAGAAGGAAACTTTTCATGAAATGGGTTGACACAGTAACTACATCAATAGACTTAAACATAATAAAATAATGTTTGTGAAGATGAAACAGGATAAGGCAGATCTTTACTCTGTTAAGTTTAAGGTTGCTTTCAGTCAGAGTTAATTCAGCACTAAAGAACAATAACAATATCCTTCCAGTGAATAAAGTACAGCATTCTATAGGTCTCATTACCCCAATTTCACATTTATTTTTTTATCTAACTGAATTGCATATATATGATTATAACTCTTGAGGACTTCAAAAATAAAAGGTATAGACAAGTTAAAAGCAGCCTTTACCAGGCGAAACTCTGTTAAGTTTTTTTAGGGGGAGAGTTATCCCCTACAGCCAATGATCACTCATGGCTTTATATGCTTTTCTTACAATTAAAAGGAGGTTCAGTATCTTACTAAATATGGTGAAACTATAAACTGGGGGTCCCTGTCTGCTTGGCAAAGCTATAAGCTTCTATGCTTGAAAAATGTCTTCTCTTCCTTCTGAACCTTTGTTTCATTTGGCAAGATCCAAATAAAAATAGATAAAAATAGTTTCTTTCATCAACTCTCTACTGAATGAATGCTTCTTTTTTAAACCAACATTTCACCCTACTTTATTTATTATTACAAAATTTGCTACACAAAAATGATTATAGTATATAATCAGTATTATATACTAATCATAAAGTATATGTATGTGTGTGTATAACAAAAGAAATTTATCAAGTTGACAATCTTGAGTGTCATGACACTACCAATGTCAACATTGTGGTATTTGCAATCTAGATTATTTTCAAAAAAATTTCCCCTATTTTAACTAGTGGCATATATGATAATTTTGTGCACTGGTTTTATGAATTAATACTTCTAAAGCAATCTCTGTTTGCTTCTCACTTTCACTCACAAATTCCTTTCTTTTGCTATATTTTCGCTTTCTTACACTCTACTAAGCAAAAGTCATTTCATGGCTCATATTGAAAAAGATAGTTCTTTTGAAAAGAGGCCAAACAATACATAGCCAATCTTTAAAACTCTCTGAGAAAATGAGAAAATAAATACAGTTCAGTAGAATGAAATGTTAAGCGGAATTTGAACTTGAGGACTAGAAGTTCTCAAGGAGCTTTGAGAAGGTAAAGGACGAGCATCTAATTACCTAATGGTAGTTAGAGCAGTAGCAGAATATCTAAGCAAATGGTATGCTAATAATTTTCATTACCGATGACTCTGATATATTAGCTTAAAACTTCCTGTTGTCAAAGGTCACTGATTATAAAGACCCTATACTCTCAAGATACTTTCAAGATCATCAAGTGCTACAGTAAAATGGTATAGGCAATTTAAGGACAATGCTTAACACTTATCAAGAACCTGAAAAGATGAGGTAATAGTGGGCATAAATTAAAGATGATTAATTCTATAAAACAAAATGTATGGGAATTATTATATAAAACAGAATGGGAATTAAAGATTATGTGAAACACAATTTATATAAATGAAAGTGTATGCAAAATAATATAAAATAAAAATAATTTCTAAAATGAATTTTCATATATATTACATTAATCTGATTATTTTGACATAGGTCATATAATCTTAACTAGAAATAAAGAATTACTGTTATAAAGATCTTGAGTCATTAAAAACTTTTGTTCCATTTTGCTCATGAAAATAAGAAATAAAATAAACAAGGGCGCTCTGGTCGCCTAGTGGCAAGAAGCTGCACTGCAATCCCAGAAACGCGGTTCGAATTCACCAAATGCTCAGCTGGAGAAGGTGGGACATTCTCCTCCTGTACTGGTCAGGTCCGATTTGACAGTACACACACAAAAAAATAATAAAGAAATAAAATAAACATTTATGACACATAACTCAAAACCACCAATATAAAAAAGGAGCAAATTTAAAAAGTGGGAAATGGGATAAACAACAATTTCTTAAACTGGACACAAAAATCAGTAGTCATAATTTAAAAATTTGAATTAACAACTTCATTAAGGTTGGAGCAGATTAGAGCTCTTCATACCCTGTTTTTGGGATTATAAAATGATACAACCAATCTGGAAGCAATTTAGTGTTTCCTCCAAAAGCTAAACATAGGGATTCCATAATAATCCAGCTGTTCCACTGCTTGAAATGTGCTCCAAGGAAAATAAAGCTATGACTCAGAAGACTTGTGCACTGATGTTTATAGCAACATTATTCACAACAGCAACAAAATGGAAACAGTCTAAATGTCTACAACCAAAAGGACTAAGAAACTGTGGTACATTCACACAATGGAATATTAGACAGCACTCAGGAGTAATGATTTAGAAAAATACTATATAACATGAGAGAAGCTGAAGAACATTACGCTGAGTTAACTAATTCAGTCTCATAAGAACAAATGCTACGTAAGACCATTATTGTAAAAAGAGAAGGATAACTAGTAAGATGTATTAAAAGTTCAAAGGGGGAAAGAGAGTGGGCAGGGGGTCTGAGGGTCAGGTGGGAGGGAATCACAGGGTAGCAGAGTTTAGTGGGCAGAGGGAGAAAGTGAAAGAATTAGGAAAGATCCATTGGAGATCTGAAAAGATGGAGTAATTGTAGGGATAGATCAATGGTGTTGACTTTATAAAACATAATACATGGGAATGATCATATGAAACACAAAATGAATGAAGGAATATGTGAAACACAATGTATATGAGTGAACACAATTTATATGAATTTTGTATGCAAACACCCACATAAATTTAAGAAAGAGAAATAAACAGTTTCAAAGGACAGCTGGAGAAGACAACGCAAATTATTATAATAAAATGTGCCAAGAGCTTCAGTTTGAAAATATAAGGTAAGAACTCACTCAGCATTCCTCGAGCTAAAAGAACTGAAAACCAAGTGCAAACTTTGAGTTGCAATATTGAAGGATTCTATGACAAAATCTTTAATGATGAAGGACGTACCAAAAGAACATTGAAGGAATACACAGAGGCACTATACCAAAAAGAATTGGTCAACAGGAAGTAATATATAACCAAGAATCAGTGATGATAAAGGAAGAAGTTCACGCTGCCCTGAAGGCATTGGCAAAAAAGAAGACCCCGGGAAATGATGGAACCCAAATTGACTTGTTTCAACAAACAAATGAAATCTTTAACCTCATTATAATTTCCTGTCTTGAGTGACATTGTTAAAACTTGCTTATCTAGAATAGAAATAGCCATCCTCCCATTATCACAAATGGCATCCACATCCTAAAAAACTTGCCTCTGGAAACTCTATGAACTTTGATTTATGTCGATAGTTATAGAAAGACTTTAGGCCTTTTGTTCATAGGGTCGCTATGAATTGTGCTCGACTTGACGGTAATCAACAACATTGAAAAAAGGAGAATCTTTTAAATTCTGAGTAAGTACAGTTTTACACCAGAGAGAATTTATCACTTCTGTAGTCAAGCTCTTAGAATATAATTTTTCAAATGAGCCATACCTAAACTGGAAGCAATTAAAAGACAAATCGACTAATATTATCTTAAGAAAGAGCAAAAGAGGCGTAACTGTGAAAAATGATTGCATTGTGTTGCTATTAACATTCCCCATAAGCAATCATTTCAATGACATTGTAATGGATATTGAATATCCTTTAAATATTTATATTGCTTTTCTCAGATTGGCCAAGGCACAGAGAAGGTATAACACTGTTCTCTTAAATTGACACCAGTTGTGTCTTAACATTCACCACATGCATTCTTATCTTGCTGACCAATCGAAAATTCCCTTCTTAAATGTAAACATCTGCTGCCCATTTATAGGAAGTTCTCCATGAAAACAGGTTTATAAAAACCAGCTTACATTTTGGCACCTGAACATGTGCTTCTAGAAAACATTGTATTTCTCCCCCCAACTGCTACATTGATTTCTACCTTTATGTCCTTAATATATGAAAAGGGAGGGGGGTTATAACACCTTTTCTTCAAAAGGAGAATTTTAAATTTTTGCATCTTCTTCTCCCATACCTGCTTGAATGTGTGTTCACTTCTTTAAAGTTAGGCACACTGATGTAGTACAATGGCTCTAAAAGATAGCATGTTTGGGTTCAAAAATTTCAAAAAGTAATACTGCTATACTTTTTAGCTATTATTCCTGTTGTTACGATTAGTGTTAATCTTCTTCTCACATAGTTATTGTAAGGAATCTAAGGGTGTTGGCGTACATAATCTCATATCTGTGTTTTAGTCATACGAAAGCAGAAGGAAATGTAAGATTAAAATTTTCAGTTCAACTATTTGCTATTCTAAAATACTTGGAATTTTTAAAATCAACTAAAATGAATGTGGTATGCCATTTACATTACATTATTATATTTGAAGCTCCATTCCACTTTGAAATTTTGTAGTATACATACAAATAAATCCCTGTAAGTTCACTTATTGTATTTCAATTTCTGTTGATTATAAAGTGTTGGGGGTTTTTTTTCGGTTAAATTATCAGCTCCCTGTATCTAGACATTACATAAAAACCTCTAAATCATTGCCACAAAGGCAATATTATCCAGACCATCACTATCTTTCCCTTTTCAGTCTCTGCTTCAAAATGAAGCTTTTTTAATTAATAATAATAAAAAAAATCCAAATAAAAGTCTTGGACAGTCACGGCAACAGGCCAAAGGGCTCCAAGATTTGAGAATTCTCCTTTCACATGCCCGGAACAAAAACAAGTTTATTATCTTTCTCTGTGACTCTGTGAATAGCTTATGGCTTTTATTTCCCCTCCTCCCATCCCCATTTTCCTCCAGGAAGAATCCCAAAAAGCCATTTTCTAGTTCAGCAGGGAGAGGATCACGTGTTCGCTTTTCCATCTTGAGCCTGGTCGTGGCATTTTTAACGTTGTTTTCAGGAGTAATAGGGGCCATAAAATGTCAATCAAAACCCACCACTAGCAGGGAAAGTCTTGGGACTTGCTACATAATCAGCATGCCTATTTCAGCACAACACAATGGCATTCTTTTTCATGTCAATACTGGATTTTCACAACTTTAAATCTCAGATTTCCTGTCCCTTTGGGTTGCCAGGAAAGCCAAGGCTGTGGATGTCTCAACAGCTGAGTCAAAGCCCAAACGTCCCATTGCCTAATGGAGTAATGAGTCATTTCACTCTCCAAGGCAGCTTTCCTCTGAGTAATTGAATCATTTGGGAAAAGGCAGGAGGGGAAGGCAGAGCTAGTCACTCCTGACAGCTTCAGAATAGAAGAGGCTGCACTAGCTCTCAGCACTTGCAAGTCCTGAGATTTTCTAAGCTGACATCCACCCTCAAACTGAAACTTGGATGCTGACTTAGTACTTACTGGATACATGATCTCTGTCTTGCCCACCCAAGCACCATTTACTGAAAGAGCAACTATCACCTGCATTCACTGTGTAATGAGCTTATTTTGGTCACAACAAGAACAAATGGAGTACAATTTAAGACAGAAATGATGTCTCAAATCAGTATACTAACCATCTTTTAATAACCATCACTCCATATCATGTTCTCCAGCTAAATAAAAATTTAAATGAATTGGGGGATGAAGCTTTTCGAGTTTCTCATAGGATATTTCCTTTAGTCTCCTCCAAGCTTCCCAGGTAGAAATGTCACGGCTGTGCAGATTGATTAGACCTTTAGCTAATGATGAAGTGGGAAAACGAAAAAAAAAAAAAAGAAAGGAACATAGGTGGCAAAGGATGAGAAACAGGAGGAAATAAACTGGAGAGAGAGGGAGAGGAAAAGAGATGGAGAAAGAAGAGGAATGAAAATTTAGAATGCAAAAGAAAGGAAAGGAAAGATGAAGAGTTAAAGAAGGTGAAAAAAGAAAAGGATGTGGAGGCATCCTCATTATAGGTTTTTCCATTTGACTAACATTTGCATGTTTCTGTCACATTATAACTTCTTTGTCACCTGCACTATGGATCTTCTGATACCTTGAAAATACTTGGGAACTATAGGAAAAGTCATGTTACTCAATGGAGAAAGATTTTAAATAGATATTTTTATTTACCACGCAGAACAAATGAATTAAAAATGAATTAGAACTTATCAGTTGTCTCCCATTTTTACCCCAGCCTGTGATTTCAATTATGATTCTTTTTAATTATCCATCTACACTATTCTCCTCGTCCCTTTACCAGATTTTATTTTTTTAAAGTTCTTGTCTCAAAGGAATTATAGCATTATCTATAAAAATAAAGCACAGACTTACAGAGGAAATGAATAATTTACAGAAATCATTTTGTCAATTGAGTTATATTCTAGAGTATATGACACAACATTCTTTAATGTAACCCTGAGAAAAGAAAAAAAAAAGTTTAAAAAAATACTATTGGCGAGCTCTGGTGGCCTAGTGGCAAGAAGCTGTATTGCAATCCCAGAGGTGAGCAGTTCAAATCCACAAGATCCTCTGCTGAAGAAGAAGGAACAATCTCCTTCTGTACCAATCAGATCTGATTTGAAGGTATACACACAAAAAATAATGAAATAAAATAAAATTAAAAAAATACTATCAATTATATGACGAACTTCAAAATTCCGAGTGATTTTTAGCATTGCTCCAACTAAGAGGAAGAATCAGAGAAACACAACAAGTATTTGAAGGACCTTCCTTCTTCAAAATAATCAGTTTATTCAAAAGCATCAAGGGTATAAAAGGCAGGGCAAGACTGAGAAAGAGGCAGAAGGCAGTAAAGAATAAATAGAAGTGAAGTACAGTATGGGTTCATGAACAGAATGCTGAAACAAAAATAATTTAACAACAACCAAAACTGATGAAATAAATTAAGTCTAAAATTTTGTTAATTATATTGTTAATTTCTTGGTTTTGAAAATTGCACTGTGATTAGTGGTCAGATCAGATATTTGTATAGGAGTCAAGTGAGGAATGCAAAAGTCTTTTGTATTATTTTAACAAATTTTCTGTAAGTCTTAAATTAGTTCAGACAAAAAAATGTAAATGTTTATTGCAGAATCCTTTAAAAGGAATACGTTAGAATTTAGTAAAACAACACACACAATTGTCTTCAAATGTTTGTCATGCATTTGAATAATTATTCATAATTTCAAGAACAGCACTGAATAATACAAAGCACCCTGGATAAGGTCCATAATTTCTCAGTTCTAGCTTTGATTTTTGAGCAAATGCAGTTATAAACTACTTAAATAATTATTCTAGTCATCAATTCTTTAAAAGAAGACAATTTTGGTCTAGGTAGTTATCAAAGGCCATTTCCCCTCTAATAGAATCAGTACCTATATTAATAATTAAATAATATTTTTCAAAACATGCCCCATTAATCTAAAATTAGTAAAATGGCCAAAGCAATGAATTCTTTTTAAGTACTACCTACTTTCAGCTGTGTGCACACAACATACATACACACATATAAGCTGTCGTGATCCCAGACTTTTCTCTCTGTACAACCAGTAAGGCATAAGGTACCTCATGGTGAAAACCATGTCTTCTCTGTGTTCACTGAGTGCTTAATATATCCTTAGCACAGAACGACTCACGTGTTCTCAGTATACCAAGGACATCTGTCAGGTTTTTTTCCCCAAGAATAGCACTGTTATCAACCATCGTCTCAGACAAAGAATCAAGTGGGGGAAATGTAACAAAGATAATGTATTTTAATACCTGTTCACTTTGCCAGAGTCTCAATTTCTAGCATGTAATTTATAGAAATTGATGAAGAGAAGTGACTAAAGTTATGCATGCGTAGTGTCATAGAAGAAATGACCTCAAGACTCAGAAAGAAGCTCCTATAATTTGGGTGCTTTTGTATATTCAATGTAGAAGTACCCCTAGAAATAAGATGAAATAACAGTTTTCATTTCTCCTTAATCTCCCCGCCCCTTGTTGTGTGCTGTTGAATCTGATCCGACTGCCACAGGAGAAGATTGCCCCTCCTTCTCCAGCGGAGCATCTGGCAGATTTGAACAGAACACTTTAGGATTGCTGTGCAACTTCTTGCCACTAGGCCACCAGAGCCCCCCTAATTATTTTTTTCTGGGGCTGGGAATATTTATAATAAGGGCATTCATCAATTCAAGTTTCTACATGCACACTTCAGCAGTAGTCTTCGATTGTATTCGTCCAGTCATACAATCATTCTCACCCTCTTTTACAAAATATTCTTCAGCTTTTACTTGAACTCAAGGTGATGGAAGACTGATGCCTTTGAGTTGTTGTGCTGGAGAAGAGTACTGAATATCTCCTGGACAGCCAAAAGAACAGGTAGGTCTTTTGTGCAGCCAGAGTACTCCTCGGAGGCAAAGATTGCAAAGCTTCCCCTTTTATATCTTGGGCATGTATCTAGGAGAGAAGATTCCTTGGAAAGGGGCATCATGCTTGGGAAGATGGAAGGTCAGCAAAGGAGTGGAAGACCCCCGGCAAGATGGATTGGCATGATGACTTTAGCAATAGGGGCTAGTATGTCATCGATGATGAGGATGGCACAGGATAGGACAGGGTTCAAGTCAGCTGTTCATTAGGTGGCTGTGAATCTTATTCAATGGTATCAAACAACAACAATGTCCCCATAAGATGTACATCTAATCTTTGTGGTCGCTCCTGCCAATTTGATACCATCTACTACTACTCGTTGTTGTTGGTGTCTACTACAGAGTAGGAACCGGCCCATAGCCGACCCTCTGGCGAGTTTTCAGAGGCAGTTTATTACACAGGAGGAAATTGCCCATCCTTCCCCGTGGAGCAGTTGGTGGCCTGGAACCTTGTACCTTTAGGATTGCAGTGCAGCTTCTTGCCACTAGGGCATCAGAGCTCCCTACTAAGCATTAGTAATCAACTTAATTCCATGTAGATAGCACATACGAAAAGTATAATACTTAAGATAGACTTTCTTTGCTAGCTTAACTACTATGTGGTTTTAAGACTCGAGGGAATACTTTTGGCTTAACGATTCTTTTAACGCAGTAGTTTTTGGGGGTTTATTCAGCTTCCTTACTCTTTCTGTTGTGTAATTTTTTATTAATTTCAATGAACATTTACAGAGATTTTGGATTCATTTTAATGAAACTTTACAGAGACTTAGGGTTTCCAGTCATTCATTGTTGCACTTTTCTCCCTGCCCACTCCTCCCCCTCAAGTCACTCTACTCCTTGAAAAGTAAAAGAAAAACTCTTTCATTGTTATGCAATCCCTCCCCTCAAGTTCATTCCACTGTGCAGCCTTCATTCTGGACTCCTATCATGATAATAATACCCAATCATATATCCCTTTTAAACAATTCTCTCCCTCATCTGTTTCAATGCAGTATACATCATTCTTCTCCTCCTTCTCTGTCCTCCCTCAACCCTGATGTCAGTCCCATTTTACAACAGTGGACCTATGCAATATTTGTCCTTTTGTGACTGAGATATTTCATTCAGTATAATGTCCTCCAGGGTCATGCATATCGCATAATGTTTCATGACTTTCTTGTTTTTCCAATGCTGCATAGTATTGCATTGTGTGAATATACCAGAGCTTTTCTATCCATTCATTTGTTGATGGGGTTTTTTGGTAATATTTTTTGTTGATTTTCATATAATAATACCTTTACAGTATGTTTCCTTCTATACATTGAAATTTATACAATCTTTCATTTACAGTGTTTCATACAATGATTCATGTATATTCTATTTTACATTATTTTTATACTATTTTATTTA
>NW_006399900.1:5400787-5404628 GCF_000299155.1 Elephantulus edwardii | reverse complement strand
AAGGATCGTAAAAAAGATCTCCCCATAAGAAAAGTCCTGGACCAGATGGCTTCACTAATGAATTCTACCAAACATCGAGAAAGGATCTATCACCAGTTCTACTCAAATTATTTCTCAATTCTTTAAGTGAAAGAAGAGGTGACTAGAGGCCTTTTAAAGTCATAGTGGGATTTTGGCTAAGGAATTACCTTTCTAACAAAACCTTTTTTTTGAAAAAGACAAATAATAAGGTAATTGGTTATGGAATGACACCATCTTTATGAGAAAAAGAAAAATAAATATAGACTTCTTTGTCATTATCATCTAAAGCTCAGACACACACTCATTGTTGAACAAATAATGAATATAAGCCCTGACATTAAATCCTTTGATTTAAAAGCGAGAACACAATACAGTCCTCTCTAGAAAATCTATGAATATCTATGAATAGAATGGAATGAGAAACTTCTAGGGTGAAGAAGTTTGCCATTTTCTCTGCCAGTGATTTAACAAAGCGTTCACAGGAGTGGTGGAGTCTATGAGGGTTATTACAACATGTCCTGAACAATGCTAGAGTGAGAAGGCTCTGAACAGAGCAGAAGAAAATTTCCCAGCAAGGGCTTTGTTTTGGAGAAGACTCAGAGGCCTGTGGCAGAATGTGTCATCGGAGATGGCTGATCTAAATGCAAAAGTCTGAATTGACCTCCCTTGCTTCTGCTCCTTCTGGGATTCCCCTGTTCTTAGTTTCTTGGGAAGAAAGCTCAGATGGGAGGCACACCTCTGGGTGAGGCCAGGAAGAGTATCCAAAAATAACCAAATGAGACGAGACGGTGTCTCCTGAGTTCTTTTCACCCATGGTGAAGCTCTACAAGTGTCTAGACCTGAAATTAACTCCTGTGGCAAATCAGTTATTACCTGTGTATTTTCTAGAAGTTGCAGCTTCTTGGAGGCCAACCAAGTGGCCAACGCGCTGCAGTACTTATAGATTCCATTAAGATTCCACCCCAAAAGGAGGGTGCTGCAGCACTTCAGAGAGGATCCTTGCTGTTACATATTGATAACCAATAGCGTTCAAGGAGGCCACAGCATCGCAAAACCCTGAGGAGAATTGTTCACATTGTTTTATCAGATGCATTGATTCAGTTGAGTTTATCTTTTCTTCCAGGTTGTATGTAGGTTGGGTTTTTGTTTGTTGGTTTGCTTGCATTTGGGGCTGGAGAAATGAGAAGGGCAGGGGAAGGAGGACTTGAAAAAGAAAGAGGAGCTGGCAAGAGTGGTAGAAACAATCTCACACAGAAGAGTTCATTCAATGTCTATCATTGGAGATTTGTACATGTTGTAAAGGAGTCCCTGGATAGGGCAAAGGATTAAATGTTCGCATACAAGGTAAAAGGCAGACATTTTGATCCCACAAAGTGACTCAGGAGGCAGGCCTGGAAATCTGCTTCTGAAAGATCACAGCTTCCAAAATCCAGGAGAAAGGAATTATGTGAAAAAACAATGATCACTTGTGAGACAACTAGACAAACGCCTGGCTAACCTTAGCCTTAGTTCAATGAGGTTTGAAATGTAGGACAAGATGAAAAATTGCACAATCATTCTTAGGCATGTTCCACTGATAATCAGCATCAAGGTCCTGGAAACTTGTTTAGAGATGTGAACTCTTAGGTCCTTTCCAGGTCTACCTCAAGTGCAATCTAAAGGAGGTGTATAGATACCTGTGTTTGGACAAGTTCTATGCGTGATTCTGATATTCTGATTTGCAAACCACTGCTGTTTATACTGAGCCTTTTATAAAAAAGTTTGAATAAATCCCCAAATAAGGAAAATTTAATTTTTTTAAAAATAATTGGGCTTGGATTACATACTCATTGATTGTAGTTAAAAGATGGAATGCAGATGTAGGAACTATGGAAGAGAAGAAGGTGGACCATAAAAATCTCTAACAGTAGATTTGATGCCAAAGAGAGCATCCTTGGCCTTTTTACAGGTCTAAACTTAAGTGAGACTGCCAAGACTTGTTTTAAAGATGCAAATCTCAGTTCAGACTAATTTAGAATCTGTCAGTTCAATCCTTTGTTCTCTTATCCTTTTTTGAGAACAGAACAACAAAAAGCTTTTGGAAACAAAAGATGTAGGAAAAGAAAATGCCTTGTTTCTTCTTTCTTGTTAGAGAATCTAGACCTGTCTGGAAGCTACCTCAAGCCAATGCAAAGCTTTTCACTCTTAAAATATGTTTGCTTGTTGTTTATAATGTAAATCATCCTATTGCCTTTTCATGGCATCTAGACAAAAATGAAATGTTTTAAACCGCATAAAACCTTCACATACTCCTCATTTTTGGCATGCATATTCTTGACATGGTGATAGTTTTGAGAAATGAAAGGGACATATACACCTATCCCTAACAATGAAATCTGTGACTGAATCCAACTTTAACTTCCGTTGGAGATAAAGTTGTTGTTTTGTGTCATCGAATCGAGTGAGATCACTATAGTCTCAAAATTCTTTTATGGATTTCAACTTAAAAACTGGTTAAGACTCAGAAATATGAGGCAGACAGGAATAGTAAGCAGAATGCATTCAGAAGAAAGCAACATCAGGATAGATTAAAACTTTTCTTATGCTTGATGGTTAATTATACACCGTAAAAATGAAACAGACTTTGACTAATAAAAATAACACAGCAATGGCCCCATGACAAAAAGGAAAATGGTAAATATCAAAGTAAAATCATAGCCAGAAAAGTGTTACCTAATGGTGCCATCGCCAGTATAATAAAAACACAGGAACCCACTGAATTTGAGTTGTTTGGCTCATGGCAACTCTCCTTCAGGTTCCCAGTTAATCTTTATGAAGGAGATTGCTCATCTTTCTCCCACAGAATGCCTGATGTATTTGAACCTCTAACCTTTAGGAAAGCAGTGCAACACATAGCACACTCACTACACTATCAGGACTTCTTAACCCCCAATATAGGGATGGTAAGTACGTGCACACCTTATACCTCCTAGACTCTCTCCAGCCTGGGACTGACAGCATTCACCCATGGGGTGGTGTGCCCCGCCCAGCTGAGTCTAGACTCCCTTATCTAATCTATAATCTATAATTAAAGTAGTTATGTTCTCAGTAACAACTAACTAGTGTCACGCCCAATTAACTTTCCCAGATAGTTTTCCAATTAGCACTAACAGTTCAAACTATTAAAAAACAGTAGCACAAGGTTGCATGATAATAGGACTGCTTCGAAGAGTATTAATTTGCTTTGACAACTGACAAAGTAAAAAAAAAAAATCTCAGTAAAACGGAAAATTTCTGTTCTATTTTATCTTTGCTACTTGTGATATGGTTCTTCCTTAAGGGTCTAATTTATTTGACATGTTTAAAGAAGCCTGTTTTATGATGCCTTATCTACATTATATTCTTCTTTTTTCAGAATAATATCAGGTTTCCTTTTGTCAGAAAAATGTATCATTGAGTAGTGAGATTACATAGCAATAGATGTCATGAGTGGTGGTTTGTCACCCCTTGTCACGTTAAATAAACCTCAGAGGTAACCACTAGATTACAGGGCAAGTCAGAAAAACTTTTTCTGCCCTCCTTATTACTTCCTTAAACTGTGAACTAAATTATATAGGTGAACGAAAACATGAATTTTCAACATCCAAGTAAGGAATGACAAGAGTAGCTTAATTAATAATTTTTTTGCATTGTTGTTGTTATGTGCTGTCGAGTTGCTTGCGACTCATAGCACCCTATGTACAACAGTCCTAAACTCTGCTCTGTCCTGTGCCAATCGCACTGTCTCTGACACTCCCATCCCAATTATCCCAGTCACTCAATCGATCCATCTCATCGAGGG
>NW_006399900.1:5394567-5398532 GCF_000299155.1 Elephantulus edwardii | reverse complement strand
TATGATAGGGTATTATGGTTATCATAGGAGTCCAGAATGAAGGTTGCATCATAGTGGAGTGTACTCAGGATGGGGGGGGGGATTCTATAGCAATGAAGGAATTTTTCTTTTACTTTTTAAAGATAAGAGTGAACTGGGGTGGAGGAGTGGGCAGAGAGGAAATTGTAACAATGAATGAATGGAAATCTAAAATCTCTGTAAATGCTCATTAATATGAATAAAATAAAATTAAAAGAAAAAGCCATAGGATCCTGGGAGAATAGAGTATCTCCTAAGGTGCACCTGATCCAGTCCACAATGGTCTTCTCAGTTACTTGCTATGAATCAGAGAGTTGGATGATGACTAAAGGTGACAGAATAAGAATTGTTGCCTTTGAGTTGTGGTGCTAGAGAAGAGTCTTGAACATGACATGGACTGCCAAGAAAACAAATAGATCTGTCTTGAAGTGGGTAAAACCAATTTTTTCCGGTCTATAGGTAGGATGTAGAATGTAACACACACACACACACACACACACACACACACACATAACTGTGATTTAAGGATTATTTTCTCTAAGTTTAGACTCTGATTTTAGTTAGCAAACTCTAAAGATGCTGATTCAATGCTTTCTAAATGAAGACTCACTGTTCTTACAAATATCGAGATGAAGGGCTGTTTCTACCAATTCATTCCTCTAGTTTTAGATAGACGTTGTTGTTGTTGATTGCCATTGAGTGAAGCACGACTCATAACGTCCCTATGAACAAAAGGCCTGAAGCCTTTCTATAACTATCATCGTTTCTCAAAGTTTATACTTTCCAGAGGCCTGGCTGTTTAGGAAGTGGATGCCACTTTAGATGATTTAATGTTATGTTATGTTACGACTGATAAGAGAGTTCATTTAGTCTCCTGATATTTGTCTTGGAAAAGTAGAAGTAATTATTGAACCTTTAGAAATCAATGAAGGATGTTGACCTGAGAGTCCCTTGTGGTCTAGCCTTTAAACTATTTTCTTGAGAGAATTCTGTGTGACAAATTCTAACAGCACATCAGATCGGACATAGCACTCTCTCTTTTCCCCTTTTTAACTTTATGTAAGAATGAATACAGCTTACTCTTTCCAAGACCAACTTAATGGAGAGAAATAGCCATTACACTTTATGCAAAGGTCAAAACTTCTGAAATGAACAATGACCCCAATAAATTTTTTACTCAGAAATCCAATTTATATTCATTTCATCATCTTATTTAAGAATAAAATGACAAAAAGCTGCTTTTCTTGTCTATTATTTATTATATTTATAGACATTTGTCACAATTCATTAATATATTGCCACACAGCACTCCATATTGTGCCTTTAAATTCTCCACTTTTTTCTTTTGGAAAAAAGTGTTACTACTTTTTTCTTGCAGCAAATCTTTCCCCAAATCATTAAAACACCAAGTAAACAATATGCTTTTTCTTCATATGAAAACATACACCACAAGCATATAATTTTTTTTAGTAGAAAGTCACATCCTTTCAAAAAAGGTGATTAATTTTATAAAACATAATTCGTGGAAATGGTTGTATGAAACACAATGTGAGTGAAGAATAGTGTGAAACACAATGTCTATAAACTTTGAAAGCAAATAAATATAAATATAAAAATTTTTAAAACTTAACTTTAAACAGTAAGTCTTATACTAGCCTCTTTTTAATAATAAATAGAAAATCACTTTTTAATAATAACATATATAAAACTAATATGTAGCATATAAAATATATTTCCACTGATGATCTATGATGATAGAAAACTATAGCAAATACTGTGAAGGTAAGGTAATGAAGATTATGCAACTAAGTAAAAACATTTTTTAATCAATACTATGACTTTGTGAGTTGCTAATGAGACATGTAAGTTGCTTTTGAAGAAAAATAGTACTAGGTTGAGTTATTTAAATATTAATAAGTTCTTTTCTAGATAAGGTCAATTTAAGGAGAGAATAAATTCAGAAAAATATAGCCATATTATAGATTCTTAACTTCAAATAAAGTAAAAATATAATTTTCAAGACCTCTCTCTACAGATCTTATAATTTAAAATATACTAGAATAGAAATTTAATAACAAATTAAGACTATATTTGCTTTGAATTATTGTATGGCAACATTACACACAAATTTATATTACTTGACCATGAAATTCAACTCATGTAATCTAATAAATCATACAAATGCAAAGCGAGACCAGTAAATGGTGGGAACCAAGAAGATGAGTTTTCATTTGCCTTTGTCTGTGTTTCACAAAATCATGCAAATTCCAGGCACAATTAGTTGTAATTGGGAAAGCAATCTGACAGCTTGATGGCAGAACAAAATTAATTTGAAACAAAGAAAAATACTAATTTGTGAAAATCATACTCATGGGAAATTTACAGACACGAGGAGGAACGTGGCAGGGTGGGAAGAGACGCTGACATGGTTAATGTATTTCAAAGCAAAACGTATTTGTCCCCATCACTTCTTTTCTTTGAACTTGTGGGAAATGAGGCTGAGTCAAGGGACAATGTCAGCTCTCAAGAAATGGGAAGAGGCTTTGCCCTCTGCTCTGGAAAAATAGAAGGCAACGTATGGAAAGATTCGAGACAGTGATGAAGGCGGAGAAGCAAGGAAACAGGGGACTCATTTAGGCGGCTTCCTTCCTTTCAGGAAAGCCAAAGAGTTACATTTTCATCACATCTTATGGTCATTATTCTATAAATTCGAGAAATAGGCAAATAGTTTGAAATAGCTGTGAAAGAGAAAAGTGTTCCTTTACTCGTATTAAGTTGTGTTTACTTGCCCAGACTCTGAGATCAATGAGTATTTAAATCTTACAGTAGTACTACAGGCTTAATTAGGAATGGCACATATGCAGAATGTGTGCTGTCCTCGCTAGCTTAATTTATGCTAATGACAAAGGTCACAAATCAAACACAATATTCTTTTTCACTGAGGTGATAAAGAGTCTCAGAATGTTTTATAGAACAAAGGCTCTAAGCAGACATTACTAATTGATCAGAGAAGGTACTAAAGAAACTTACACTTTGCTTAGACAATGCACACATCTTGCTTTAGATGTGTTTACTTGTAACTAGGCTTGTATTTCTAAATCCATGGCTTCTTATTTGCTCGATAATGCAATTCTGTAAGGACTAGCTGTTTTCTTCCTAAATCTCAACCATTTTATGCATCCGGATTTGATAACAGGTCTCAGCACTCCCCGACTGCAGTCATGAACACGGTGATGGTCAATTCATGAGTGTACGTACCATTGCAATAAACTAAGGCTTTAATATATAAGCCCTCCAGTCCAGATGCTTAACATTTATTCTCAAATTGACCATCACTGATACATACAGACATCTGATGAATGGCACCAGTCAGTGAATTGTCTAGTCTAAATCAAGCTTGATATTGAAGGAATATAGACTTGAACTGTCTTATCCCTTTAATTTTAAACTTGATCAGGTCTTCCATGACTTGTTATAAAAAGCCAGAACTCAGAGAGCAATAAATCACCAATAGCTTTCTAATGCCTTCCAAGTTTAAGATTTTTCAGCCTGAAGCAGCAAGATCTGTGACCCCAAGTCCCCTCTAAAATATTCTTGTCAGAACAGATCCTGAAACAACTCTGAAGGAGTTTTCCCACAAACATCAGAAGCTGACTACGCCAGAAACTAGGAATCCTTTGCTTTCCCCCCTTTTTTATTTACATTTTTATCATTCATATATTGTTTTTCTTGCATGTACATTGTGTTTTAGACAACCTTTCATTGACATTCAGTATATTGTGAGGTTCCCCTTTCTTTACAATTGTCTTTCTAGTAACTGTATTTATGAAAGCAAATAACCCTTGCTCATGGATAGGAAGACTCAATGTTGTGAAAATGGCAATAATACCAAAAGCAATTTACACATTTAATGCAATCCCAATACAAATACCAATCCCATTCTTCAA
>NW_006399900.1:5356100-5392510 GCF_000299155.1 Elephantulus edwardii | reverse complement strand
GAGGGTGGAGAAAACAGTGCAACAATGAATGAATGAAAACCCAAAATCTCTGTAAATGTTCATTAAAACTAATAAAATGTGATAAAAAAAAGAAAGCAAATAAGCCAGCAATTTCATACCTCATGCCTTAGTATCTCCATTTTAGGTATCCAGTTTCTGATTTGTCTATCCCTATCCAACTAGTACCCTCAGGGAACAAGCATATTCCTTTTGCTGAAGAATCCTCTGTTCAGTTTGGAAATTGTGAGCCTATGCATCCATCCACAAGTAAGTCTAGTCCAGAGTGAGCCATATGGTAGCAATAATTGACCCTAGTTTACAGCATAGATAAACTTCTCTTTCTCTGGGTGAGTTCTGGTCAACTCATCCCCAGCCATTTGTGGCTAGGTTCAGATGGGCATCATCCTCAAACACAGGAATGCATGCTTCTCCCTGTGTTCTGGACCTGCTTGTCCCTTCACTCAGCCCTAGCCCCTACATGCAACCAAGTAAACAAGCCAGGGGTCATTGTCATGACTCCCTGCTCCTCAAGCTAGGAACCCTTTCCAATGGAGTTCTTGAAGTAGAGAAAACTGATGTATAATTTTGGAACCAGGATCTTACTGGCAAAAGTTCCTCCTCAATAAGCAAGTATCTTCATTTGAACCAATTAATCTAACAAAGCCAGGCCCGCCAAGGTAATACCTACTGCAGTCTTGCCTAAGAATCCAATTCTTGCACGGATCATTGGTTCATTGGTGGTACCAAATTTCTTAAAGGATCCTTTCTTACTCTGATGAAAGATTCTAGAACTCAAACACTTTTGTTAGTGTTAAGTCCTGTAGAGTCAAATGAAAAATAATTAAACTATTCCTGATTTGGTGCTGTCTGCATAATCGTTGCTATGTCTAAATCTGTTATTGGAGCTACTGTGTCAACCCATCTTATTTTCTTCATTTTCACTGGCCCTCTATTTTACCAAGAATCATGTTCTTCTCCTGGGATTGGTCCTTCCTGGTAACCTACAAAAGTAGATAGGACTAAGGTTTGTCATCTAGCTACTAAAGATATTCTGGCTACACCATATCCAAGATAAACCCCCTGCCCACCCACCACCACCACCCGGCTGCCAACAGTATATTCAATATTCTGCATCAAAACTATAATTCAAGCACCTATTCTTTTTAGTCTATTTATTACTTAGTGTTTGCATGATTATGAGGTGTTTGCAAATGCCATGATATGGGTAAAAAAAATTTATAACATGGAAGGAAATGTGTTGTACACATCCTAGCCCTGGTGTGTCCACTTGCTGTGCAAAGGTAACTTGTGGTTGCTGTGAAAATGAACACTGTGACACTGATGTGTCAAATGTTTTAATGGTTACCCATGGTGGACAGTGTTTGGTGGAGCTCCACAATTAAAACAAGCTTTGGAAACCCTATAAGCCTGGAGAAAGTTTGAAAGTCACATAAGTGTTGAGGACTTTCGTTCATAGGGTCACTATGAGTCACCTCGACAGCACTGAACAACAACAGCAACATTCTTTTTAGTCTATTTATTCCCTAGTGTCTGCATGATTATGAGGTTTTTGCTAATACCATGATATGGGTAAAAGAAATTGTATAAGATGGAAGGAAATGTGTTGTACACATCTTTCTCCACAACTGAGTTTGAATCACAATAACTTTGTAACTTTCATCATGTTGTTTGCTATTTCTGAGCTTTAGTTAAATGGTGATAAGATGAAAATAATAATAATAGAAACATGACAGAGTTACTGGGAAGCTCAGAGGTACTGTATGTTAAGTGACAAATATATGGCAAGCACTTTCAATAAATGGTACCTATTACGACAGTCTCTTGACAAATGTAAAGCTAGCTACAAACCTTTTTGTATCATAATGTGTGTCAAAGAGCAGGCACTCAAAATATAAGTAGGGAAAAAAATGAATAAAGGAATGAGCCTGCCATGTTTGCTAGCAAGGGTATGAGGTTAGTCTAAAAAGGGTCCTGGTTCACGCAACAATCTCTTTGCCCACACATCCTCATCGCTGTTACCTGATGCTCCAATTCAAACTAATGGTGGCCTAAAATCATACTATAAAGTATTTCTGAAAATCCATTAAATCTACACAAACTATGATTTTTCAACCTGTAAGTCATATTTGAACATTACAGAAAATGTAACAACAAAATGCTGCTTTACAAAGGGAAGAAAATAAATGCTGCTGGAAGAAATTACTCTGCCAGCAAAAATAACCCCCTTATTTTAAAGATTCATTTCTTCCACTAAATGATAATTCATAATTTTGGTATTGAAGTTTAAGTTAAAATGCTGCAACAAATTATATAGTTACATATGCTTTATACGGCACCCAAACTTGAGTTTGGGTTCAGATGGGGGGTGGGAAATTAGGAAATACAATGAACGTTTGGTCTCAGTTAACAATGTCATTTGTTGTTATTAGTTACTCTCAAGTCAGTTCCAACTTATGACAACCTCATGTATAACAGGACACAATGTTTGTGGTCCAACATCAGCTTCATAATAATTGGTGTCTCAGTGCATTGTGGGTGTTGTGTCTACTCATCTTTCTGAGGGATTGCTTTGCTTTAATGATCTACTTCACCAAGCTTTCAATAATGAGTGGTCTTTCTCTTCATGTATTCAGAGTAAGCGAGTCAAAGTCTTACCATCCTTGTTTCTAAAGAACATTTTCGTTTTTTTTCTTAATTTTTTTTCAGTCCACACAAAATGCAATATCCTTTGCCAATACTATAATTTGAATGCATTGATACTTTTTCTGTCTTTGCAGGAATAATTTCCCTTAAAATGATTAGTACAAAGCCGGTTCCTATGAAGAGGAAGTTAAAGAAGACTTGAATGCCCAACTTTTCCAAACTGCTGTATCACACCATTATCTCTGAAGTCAATTATTCCCCATTACTTCCCTCCTGTCTATGTTTTTAAGGTTCCATAATCCACAGTAACAATTCATTTTTTGCTATTTTCAGCTTTTAAGCAAGATCCATCTGACATCAACAATGATATCCTTGTTTTTACACTTTTCTGAATTTGCTTTAAACTCTGGGAGTTCTCTGCTAATATATTCTTCAGTCAATTTTGTGATAATAAATATATAATTTCATAATCTCTACATTCTGATTTGTCACATTTCTTTGGAATGAGCACAAATACGGATCTCTTGCAGTTGTTAGGGAGAGAAAAGCAACTTCCCAAAAGTATAATTATAATATAAAAATGATTGTATGAATCAGATGAGGAAATGTGTATATTTCTTAAAAATAGCTAGTCGTTGACCCTCCTATTTCCAAGTACCTCAGAACAGAGGGGAGAACACATTCTTACCTAGATAACTCTACCTATAAACATGGAAGAAAAATACTGAGATATACACATACATGCTTCGTTTTGCTAATCTTAATTTGTTATGTTAATGTTAATCAAGTTTTCTCCTAATGTAAAGCCATGCTCCATTGGTGTCTCTTGAACTTGAGTCAGATGATCTTAGTTTAAGTCCAATTCTGTCACCTGTTAATATTCTATCTTGAGCAAGGTACTTCTTATCTCAGAGCCTTAGATGCCTAAATTTATGCTATGCATTGGTTGCCTTTTATTCCCGTTCTTTCTCTGTAATTCTTTGTTCTTCTCTGTTGATAGAGTTGGCAATAGCAAGTGAGGAGATGATGGAACTTTGTTTCCACTGGAACTCCCCAGGAACAGTTATAATAGTAACACTGTAAGAATAGTTGCTCCCATTACCCAGGACATGTGTTCTTAGGAAGATGAAAGAAAATTATGTCGGTATGGACTGAGGCTCAATAATAAGAAGTCAAAGATTCTCACCACCAGACCAATTGGCAGCATCAGAATGGAAGGTGAAGAGATTGAGTTTGTTCACAACTTTAGTCTGCTTGGCTCCACAGTCAACACTCTTGACACCAATAGCCAGGAAATTAAAAGATGTATTGCGATGGGAAAGTCTGCTGTTAGGGACCTCTCCAAAGTACTGAAGTGCAATGATGTTTCCCTGGAGACTAAGGTGCATCTGATACAGGCCATTGTCTTTACAATCACTTGTTATACGTCAGAGAGTTGGACAATGACTAGGGGGGATAGAAGAATTGATGCCTTTGAGCTGTGGTGCTGGAGAAGAGTATTGAGGGTACCATGGACTGCCAAGAAAACAAACAGATTCATCCTGGAGAGGGTAAAACCAGGCTGTCCCTTGGAAGCAAGGATTCTGGGGCTTCGTCTGACATACTTTGGACATGTTGTAAGGAGGGACAGGTCCTTGGAGAGAGACATCATTCCTGGTAGGGTGGAGGGACAGCCCAGGAGGGGAAGACCGTCTGTGAGGTGGATTGATTCAGTGACTGGTGTAATAAGGATGGGTGTGTTGGAGGCAGTATGATTGGCACAGGACAGAGCAGGGTTTAGGTCTGTTGTACATAGAGTCGCTAGGAGTCATGAGCGACTCAAAGGCACATAATAACTACAATAACATGTAAAATATTTAGCAAGAGTCTGCGAAAATCTAATGATTCGATAGATACCACTTAAATTTGAGGCCATATAAAAGCTGAAATAAACACATTGCTATTGAGCCAAAAGCAAAGTCATAGTTAACCCTCCACTGGGCTTTTGGAGATTGAAAATTGTCTGAGAGGAGATTGTGCATCTTTGTCATAAGAAGTAGCTGGTGAACTCTGACTTCCAGACAGGCACTACTTTTTGGTTAGCAGCGAAATTCTCTACAGACTTGGCTGCCAGAGCTCTCTAAAGAGAGTTCCATGAGAAGACCCCCCTCCCATTACCTTTGAGGAGGATACGTAAATAGTTAGGGAGTTAGTTGGAGTAAATAGTTAGGGAGTTAGTTGGAGTAATGTACTGTGTGACTAAAAGTGAAGGCAACAGTTCAATTAAATAGAAGGACATAAAAATATGTGGTTTACAGTCTAAATTCCTCCTTAATTCAAATACTTGCCTATTGCCTGCACCACTTCTCCCAAACAGCTCTGCCAAAAATCCCAATGGTGTTAGGGATTGTTGTTCTAAATGGCTTCCCTATCCATTAACTTGCTTTGCCAGGTGAATGGGAGAGCATATGTAAATAAGATGTGTTAGCCTATCTACAAGGCGATTAGTTAGTGTCTCTTTTAAATTGAGCAGATCCAGGAGCAGACTTGTAGTGACTAACCAGCAGCAAAGGAGAAGCAAGTAGACAGTGTACACCCTTCAGGACCACCTAGATTTATAGCAACAGCAGCAGCCGTGGTTAAAGATCTAGCATGAGACAGAGCTTGGGATTGACACTTCCCATGGGATCAGAACTAAACTCCTTTGCTCAAGTTTATGGGAGAACTGGGGAGAGTAGGGCAGGACATGTTGTTGTTGTTATGTTCTGTCAAGTCACCTGTGACTCATAGCAACCCTATGTACAACCCTGCTCTATCTCATGCCAATCTTATTGTCTCTGACACAACTACCTCCATTATTCCAGTCACTGAAGCGATCCATTTATCAAGGGTCTTCCTCTCTTGCGCTGTCCTTCCACCCTTCCAAGCATGAAGTACCTCTCCAAGGACTGATCCCACCTTGTATCATGCCAAAATTACATCAGATGAAGTTTCAGAATCCCTGTATCCAAAGAGCAGCCTGGTATCACCCTCTCTAAGACAAACCTGTTTATTTTCCTAGAAGCCCATGGTATATTCAATACTCTGAGAGAGCCATAATTGGCAGGCCTAAGAGCTTTGTAATACTAGCCTAAAGCCTCGAGGTTCAAGACTATGGTGCCAGCAAGCAAATTTTGGAAGCTGCCCTTAGCATATTCTAGTACTAATGTGACTTATAGCCTTTTGACTCTCTAACATGATTCTGTTCTGTCTGTGAGCTATCACATCAGATTGTGTACCCAGTAAAGCAGTAATATTGGTGTTGGGATGAGTACAAAGAGTCGCAGGCGCATGACAGAGATGTCTGGCCTCATGAGAGTTGGTATTGTATTATTAATATTGCCTTCAGGGACAGTACCCCATTGCAGAGTCCATAAAGACCAGATATAGTCAGCCTCACATGGCCCTTGTTCTTTTTACCCCAGGTGTGTGTATGTTGGTAATCTTTGTTTAAAAATGTTCAATGTAAAAACATATAAATTAAATAAAAAATATTTAAGAGTAAAATAAAGTGTCCAGAATGAAATAAAGAAACACGACCACAATGGATTCGATGGCACAAAACAACAACCACCACCACAATGGAATGTAAGCACCAGTGTGGGGGGGGTGGGGGGGGAGCATAAGAGATGTAACATTCACTCTGTGCCAAAGGAAATTTGGATAAAAGCAGTTTAATTCAGTCCTAAAATATAAGGTTGTGGGGAGAAGAAGTAGGTGACTGAACTGCTCTATCAAATTTCAGTATCTATAAAATGAGGTAGAAAATATTGTAGATACGGCGTGTAACATGTACATCTCCTAATAATTTGAGGGATATATAAGCAAATCTAAGGATTCCTATTTTGTTGTCATGTAGTAAGTAGACATGAAAAGAGTACTGAGCTGTGGAGATAGTGGCTTTATAAGCATTATCCAAAGTCAAAGCATTTAATCCTTTCAATCTCATTCTTTTCAATGACCAAGCTGCAGTCCTCATGTGCCTTCAGGGAATAGTCCTGGCTATGAATGCTGTGGTCAGTGGTCCTCAAAGTGTGAGGACAGGGTCACTAGCATCATCATAACCTAGAAACATATTAGAGAAGTAATTCTTTAGCCCCATCTAAGATTTAGTGAATCAGAACTCTGCCATTTTCATCTAGGAATCTGTTTAATAGGAGATTATGATACACATTCAATTTTGAGAATCATTACCTTAGTACAAATGCCTAACATAATATGCACCAATACATATTATTATTATTGCTATTATTAGTCATCACTTATACAATGTAGACCCTCAACTTGAATCATGTGTTTAATACTGAAAATAGTATTGGGAGGCCTGTATTATTCACATTCCCATAGATAAAAGGAAACAGCCTTGACAAATTTGTAGCTTTTGCTCAAGGGCACACATCTACTCTGTGATAACAACAAAATTGAATTCTTGCTGGCCTCTCCAGTTTTCATAATCATTCCATTTGCTTTGCTTCTACAACAAAGTGGGGGGTGAACAAAAACACAACACACAACACACAACTCACTGTCATTGAGTCAATTTTGACTGCACAGAACAGGACAACATCATAGGGTTTCCAAAGCTGTGAATCTTTACAGAAGCTGCCTGTCTTGTTTTCTGTGGCCACTGGTGGGTTTGAATTGCCAGACTTTCAGGTAGCAACCCAATGCTTAACCAACAGGGCCACCCGGCCTTCTTAACAAAATAGAGGTATTACTATAAAGTAAGCTGCATTTTAAAAAGAGATTAATTTTTTTAAAAAAATTCATTTTTTAGTTTATGTGGGCTTGAGGTTACAGACACCTAGCTTCTTCAGTGAATTTGAGAGCTGCTTTTAAAACAAAACTTCCACTGAATGACTCAGTTGTTGTTGTTAAGTGCAGTCAAGTCAACTAGGACTCACAGAAACCTTGTAAACAACAGATCTGGACCTAACCTGCCCATCTTCACCATCTCTGATATATTCAACCCCACTTTGATAGTCATTGTGTCAATTCATCTTGTTGAAGATCTTTCTCTCTTTCTCTGGTCCTTCACCTTTTCCAACATGATATCATTTTTCTGAAGATTTGCCCCTTCTGAAAACATGTCCAAAGTGTGTGAGAAGAAGTTTCACCATCCTTGCCTCTAGTGAGCACCCTCGTTGCACCTCCTCGAACACAGATGTGTTTGTTCTTTTGTTGTTCTATAGAATATTCGGTATTCTTGTCAAACACCATAGTTCAAAGTCATCAAATTTTTCCCCTGTCATCCTTATTCATTGTCCAACCTTTAGATGCCTAGGAAGTAATTGAAATGATTATTACTTGAGTGAAGCACACCTTAATTCTTTAAAAAACACTGACACTTTAGCACTTTGGAGAGGTCTTTGACAACAAAATTTCCCAACAGAAATCATCTAGGATGTGTTTTACTCTCATAGAAATTGATGGTAATTTGTCTAACAGGCTCCTGGTGCAGCTTTCTGATTTTCAAAAGTTTCCTGAAAGATATTACATGAGTAGAAGTTGGTATTTGTGAAGCAAATGTTTTTTGAGCATTTGCTAAGAGGTCACAAGGAATGTAAGAATGTGATATCATCCCATATGACTCTCTCCCTAAAAGGTCAGTTACTCTGCTTTTTCTCTGTCTTCCAGTTCCTAGCTGATTGTCTCTCTAGTTCCTCTCATTGACAATTTTGAACCAGAACCATATAGGAAGGGGAATTCCAAGATAAATCGTACTCATGCCTCTTCTGTATTGCAGTGCAAGGAGGTGGGCGTGGTGCCAAGATGGTAACAGAAATTTTTAGTACATTCAATCTAGGAATCATTGGGATCAATTTCACCTCAAATCACAAGTGGACAATCCCTGACTTACAGGATTACAATGCATAACCCTTTAAAATAATTCTATTATCTCATATGAAAAAGGAACAAATATATTATTGAATACACTGTCATAAGCAAGACATAAAATTTCTGGTAAGGGGTGAATGAACAACCTTTTTGTTGGTTTCCACCCCTAATTTTTCTTTTTCTTCTCATTCACCATTCTCTTCTCTTCCTCTTTATACTCCTTTCTTTTCCTTTCTCCCCTTTTACTCCTTACTCCTCTCCCTCTGTGATTTTCCTTCTTTTCTTCAATTTTGTGTTTTACTTAAGAATTTTAAAGTTAAGAATACAAATGAGTGAATAGCAGTTGCCAGGGGTTGTTGTTGTTACGTGCCGTCGAGTCATTTGTGACTCACAGCGATCCTATCTACAACAGCCCTAAACCCTGCTCTATCTTATGCCAATCGCATTGCCTCTGACACACCCATCCCGATTACCCCAGTCACTGAATCAACCCACCTCATAGAGGGTCTTCCCCTCCTGCGCTGTCCCTCTACTCTACCCAGCATGATGTCCCTCTCCAAGGACCTGTCTCTCCTTACAACATGTCCAAAGTATGTCAGACGAAGCCCCAGAATCCTTGCCTCCAAGGAGTAGCCTGGTTTAACCCTCTCTAGGATGGATCTGTTTGTTTTCTTGGCAGTCCATGGAACATTCAATGCCAGGGGTACTATAAATAAAGTGATAACATGAGGAAGTTCTTTGGGATGATGGAATAATTCTATATTCTGGTTGTGGTGGTAGTTACACAAATCTGTACATGTATTCAATTTGAACCTCTTAGCTATAGTTTATAGCTAGAAATGAAAATAAGTCAATTTTACTATATAATGCTAAAATTCTTAAATGAAATTAGTATTAAAACAACAATAAAAACTAACATCTTTTCTTCTATGTTGATTCTAGCAAACTAACTTGAATTAATAGAGTACATGTTCTGAGAGAGATGAAAGTTGAGATTGACAATACTGCCTGGAACCATAGAAAGAGCCAGGAACATGCAGAGAGAACATTCAGTAGTTGTCGCTGGTGGTGGTGTTATGTGCCATCGAGTCACTTGTGACTCATAGCGACCCTATGTACAAGGGTCCTAAACCTTGCTCTGTCCTGTGCCAAGCTCATTTTCTCTGACCCACTTACTCCCATTGCCCCAATCACAGAATCGATCCATCTCATCAGGGGTCTCCCTCTTTTGCACTGTTCCTCTATCCTCCCAAACATGATGTCCCTCTCCAAGGAGTGGTCCCTCCTAGCAACATGTTATTATTGTTATAATATTATTGAATTTATTTTGCTGAAAGTGGAACAGTATAATGTTGTTGTTGTTGTTAGGTACCGTGGAGTCATAGACGACTCATAGTAGCCCATGAACAAAAGACCTGAGCACTAGGATAATGTTATTAAACATTTGAATAACAGTACAATGTTATTAAACCAATCAAAATTAGAAGAATGTAGGATCATAGTAGAAAATCAACCTATTGTGTCAGATAGCTCTGTGAAGAAGTAAAATGGTCTCAGTTCTTACTATGATACAATTTAAACAGACTGAAAAAATCCTCAAATAACTTCGATAAAAATCCAATATATTTTTAAAAATTTGTACTCCACAACTTCCTCAATAATGTATATTGTTCAACTCACCTGTTGGATCTACTTAGTGTATTTAATGTCTCTTTTAAGAACTCATCTTATCAACATCCTTACATATGATAATAGTCTAGTCAGTTGCCTGCCACTTTCTCCTTACACTTCACAAGTATCCAGTCAAAATTCAACAATCAGTTGATGGGGAAATTTTTTTTTAAATTCAGGCTTGCCTTAGACTTGCATTTGAGAACTTTTCAGCTGTCACTTCAGAATGTCAGTGATTAGCATGCAAAAGGTTTATTTAATTTCTTTATTTCTTTTCAGTGAAAAAGAGGTCAGAAACAGCTGTCATTCAGGTGATGAATACAAGCTGCCAGGCTTTGAAGCAGCAGGTAAAGTAGTTGAGGTTGGAATTAATTAGCGTTTAGAAAACCCCATACTGAATCCTACCAGGACAAAGAAATGGCTGTCCTTCCTTGCAAATTATTTCACCTATTAAAGTAGTCTGGATAGAAAGATCTGTGGAAATATATAGACAGAAGTTTGAACCATCAGTAGCAAACAAAACCATTTTCTAAAAATATGTGCATAAATCTTGATGTAATAGTCAGTCAAATACCACAGCTGAGTTTATAATAAACTTTACTATGTTCACTTATGACATTCAATATTAACATTCACAGACTCATCACCACTCTTGGCCATACTAGGGCTGTATGGTCATGAACTTGCCATATATCATGAAAGGAAGAACATTTTAAAAATAATTCTAGAAATACTCTTTCCTTGTTGTGAAGTCTGTGTGATTGTGGTTTTCACTGAAGTCACTTACCTTAAAACATACCTTAGTATATTTTAAAAAAGTCAAAGGGAAAGTGAAGCCCACTCTATTTCAGAACCACCCAAAAGTTTTAACAATCTGGCATTCAAGTTATATACAACATTTAATAAACATATTCATTCTTTAAGTAGGATTTTACTGTGATTTTTGCATAGCCAGATAGGTTTCCATGTGACAATGTCAATGCTAATTATTCAGTGATACTAGTTACATTTATTGTAACATGTCAACATTCTCTTTAATTGTGCTCAGTTTATTCTCTTTGGGTACTCTAGTTTCCCTGTCCTTTTTTTCTTTCTATCATTTAAGTAATTTTTAATGTTTTAGCCTCATAATGATGGCTTTTGAGGAAACACCATTCTGATGGTGTATTACGGGTGTTAAGTGCCGTGCGTTGACTAGGATAGGACACTATAAGCAACAGGTCTGAAGCTTACTGTCTCCAACAGTATTCTCAAGATCACCACTATGCTCACGTCCATTATTGAAGTAATTGTGGTAGTCCATCTTGTTGAGGGTCATCCTCTACTTCTTTGACTCTCCCCTCTTCCCAGCATAAAGTATCTATAGTCTTTTTCCAAGAGCCAGTCCTAACACTGTGCCTAAAGTATGTGAGATGAAGTTTCACCATTCAAACAGTAACCTGGTTACAATTCCTCCAAAACAGTTTTGTTTTTATGCAATCTATGAAACATTCTGTATTCTTCTCCCAAACCACATTTAAAAAAAAATATTCTTCTTCTGCTATCCTTATTCATTGTCCAACTTTCATATGGATATACTAAGCATTGAAAATACCTTGCCAGGGATCAGGCACACTTTAGTCTTTAAATAGATATAATTTTCCTTAACAAGTTGGAAAGGTTCTTGATTGCAGATTTTACCAATGCAACAGGGCTTTTATTTTCTGGACAGCTATTACCATGTTGTTGTTGTTGTTATGTGCCATCGAGTCACTTGCGACTCATAGCGACCCTATGTACAAGAGCTCTAAATGCTGTTCTATCCTGTGCCAACCTAGCCATCTCAAACGCACTTATTCCCACTGCTCCAGTCACAGAATCGATCCATCTCATTGAAGGTCTCCACTCTGCAAAACATGATGTCCCTCTCCAAGGACCAGTTCCTCCTTGCAACATGCCTAAAATATGTCAGATGAAGCTTCAGAATTCTTGACTCCAAAGAGCCTTCTGGCTTCATAGATATTGATTATGGAAATCTCTGACAGCATTCTGAGATCCTTGAAAATATCCGACTTTTCTCCACTTATCATGTTGTAGTCTTTTGGCCAAGTGATTAGATTTTTTCTTTTCTTTCTTTTTTTTTGAGATTTTTTTGTTTTCTTAATGTAGAATGTGATTGAGATTGTTCACAGCTTCAGTTTGCTCGGCTCCACAGTCAACACTCTTGGCACCAGCAGTCAGGAAATCAAAAAGCGTATCGCGATGGGAAAGTCTGCTGTTAGGGACCTCTCTAAAGTACTTAGGAGCAACAGTGTCTTTCTGGAGACTAAGGTGCGCCTGATACAGGCCATGGTATTTGCAATCGCTTGTTATGCATCAGAGAGTTGGACAATGAGTAGGGAGGACAGAAGGAGAGTGGATGCTTTTGAGCTGTGATGCTGGAGAAGAGTACTGAATGTACCTTGGACTGCCAGGAAAACAAACAGATTCATCTTGGAGAAGATTAAACCAAGCTACTCCTTGGAGGCAAGGATTCTGGGGCTTTGTCTGACATACTTTGGACATGTTGCCAGGAGGGATGGGTCCTTAGAGAGGGACATCATGCTTGGGAGGGTGGAGGGACGGCGCAGGAGGGGAAGACCCTCTATGAAATGGATTGATTCGGTGACTGGGGTAATCGGGATGGGTTTGTCAGAGGCAGTGCGGTTGGCGCAGGATAGAGGAGGGTTTAGGGCTGTTGTGCATAGGGTCGCTAAGAGTCGCAAACGACTCGACGGCACATAACAACAACAACAACAATGTAGAATGTAGAAATATAAACTCTATTGAATATTGTTGTCTTTTTTCTTCTTAATTAAGTGTGTCAGTCATCTTCACTTTCTGCAAGAAAGGTTGTGTCATCTACATAGCATGTGGCTAATGATTCTTACTTTAAATCATGTTCTTAACATAATCTAGTTTATTGCATTTATAGCTCAGCATACAGAATAAGTAGGTATGGAGAAAGAATACAACCTTTAAGCATACATTTTCTTGATTTTAAACCATGTAGTATTTCCTCGGTCTGTGTTTGGAGAACCACTTCTTGGTCTATGTATACAAGTTTCATTCACATGGGCACAATTAAGTGTTGTGAGATTCCCATTTTTCTCAATGTTAGACAAAATGTGTAAGTGAACCACATAATAAAATGTCTGCATCGTCAATAAAATAAAAATAAACATCTTTCTGATATTCTCTACTTTCAACTAAAAGCCATTTGGCATCATCAACAACCTCCCTCTTGCCACAACCTCTTCTGAATTAAGTTTGAATTTCTGGACATTCTCTGTTGACTTACTGTTCCAGTTCTTTCTGAACAATCTTCATCAATATTTTACCTGCATGTGATATTAATTATATTGTTTGATAAATACCACATTCTGTTGGATAAACTTTTTTAAAAATAGGAAGTGATAGGAATCTGTTTTAGTTAGTTGGGCAGATAGTTTGGCACAGACTGGTGACTATGTCCATGGATGCCTTTGTTTGTGGAAACATGACTATTTATATTCTCTCAGTTCTTAGGGTCTTTCCCCCCCAATGCCCGTAGTGTGGCTTGAACGTCTTTCTTCATTTCCATTGACTCTTGTTTATATAATACTTGCTGAAATTTTTCAGTGTTAACCAATTCTTTTTAGTACAGTTAGTTTTTGTATTCTTTCAATTTTCCTTTGATACTTTCTAGATCGTACTAGATTTTGCCCCTAACATCTCTAAGTATTGCAACTCACGACTTGAATTTGCTCATTAGTTCTTTTAGCTTGAGAAATACTGAGTACTTTCTTCCCTTTTGGTTTTCTAACTCCAATTCTTTCACATTTTTTATAATACTTTACTTTGTCCTCACAAGCAACCCTTTGAAATTTTATGTTCATATCTTTTATTTTTCTTTCTCCCCTCTTATGAACTTTTGCTTTCTTCATGGATGATGTCCTTGATGTCACCTCACAACTTAACATGTTTTTGTTCAATGTCTAAAATATATCCTTGAGATGATTTCTAAATCAGTTGAAATAGACTTAAGGTTCTATTTTGATTCACAGGGATTTGTTTTTATTTACTTCAGCTTCAACTTTCATAAGTATTGATAATCTAGTCCACAAACAGCCTGTGGTCATATTTTGACTGCTGAATTTGAGCTTTCTTGTTGACTCTTTCCAAGACAAAGTCAATTTGATTTCTGTGTAGTCCATGTGTGTTGTCACCATAATTTTGTTTTTTTTAAATAATAAAAGAATTGGTTTTATAAAATTATATCATTGATCTCAAGTCTCTTTGCTGTCTCCAAGTCTATATTTTTCAAATGCCATCCCTTCTTCTTTGCTTCTAACTTTATCCTTTATTTTGTGTCCCACTCTACTGCTTTGATAAAAGTTAACCTTTGAGAATAGGTTTGATTCTAGGATTAAAGAGCATCTCAAGATGATTATGAAATAGTCATGAAAGTAATAAGAAACCAATATGCCTTTTTTTACTAGGTACCATCTAGTTGACTATGACTTATAGAAACCCTATGAACAACAGATCTGAACCTTGCCTTATCCCACACTATCCTCACCATCTTTAATACATTCAACCCCATTGTTACAGTCCCACTGTCAACTCATCTTGTTCCAACTCTTCAAACAAGATATCTTTTTGCAAGGATTAATACTTCCTGAAAATGTGCCAAAATTATGTGAGAGAAAACTTTCTTAACTTTAAAGAGCACTTTGATTTCATTTCATTCAGGAAGATTTGTTTGTTCCTTTGACAGTCTCTGGGATACCCAGTACACTTCTCCAACACTACAATTTTTCATTCTTCTTAGCCTAGAAGGGCAATTTTGAAGAAGACTGCCATATCAAGTTGAAATCCTTTGTTAACAGTTGCTTCCCTACTCTACAAACTATAACTGAGAATCACTTGCTTTTTAGGTATTATGATAAAAAAGACCTTTTGATTTTGCATCAGAAGTAGTCTTTTCAGCAATAAGAGGGAAGACATAATTGTTTTAAACCTTCAAGAATATCAGCATTCATCAGGAAACACAAGACCCAGGATCATACCCTAAATAAGTAGCCAAAACACCTCTTGAGCATAATAAGGAAGACTGGACAGTTTAGAAAAGGTGTACATCAGCCATATTCTTCTTCCTATAATCCAGCTTTTTTTAAATTTATGGCTCTGGGTACAGATTGAATAGGTGGTGGTTGTTGTTGTTAAGTGCCATTGAGCCATAGATGACTATAGTCACCCTATGAATGAAAGTCTTGAACATGAAACTGTCATCTTTTCTCTAAGTTCATAGAGTTTCTAGAGGCAAGCTTTTTTTGAAAGTGGATGCCACTCCTGCTTCCAAGCCTGTTTTATTCAATAGCTTAAAAAACCCTAGGCCCAAGGGCCACAGTCTTTAGGGCCCAAGTGCCTTTTTAAATATGAGGACAAATCCAATCAGCTCACACCCAGTTTCTAGCAGCAGCTACACTCAAGTCTGAGCAAATAATGTGAGGAGATGGATTATATGAAGAAGAAAGGAAATGAAATGTAATTAGGTATATTCTTCTTTATCTATTTTGGATTATGTGTAATGTCCCCAATTTCACTCCTTATTTTTGTTATTTACCTCTTTTCCTTTTGTTTGCTATTGCTCTCTTTTGTCAATCTAACATTAGTTTATTGATATTTTCAAAGAAACAACTTCTAATTTTATTGCTTTGTTGTTGTTTCTATGTTTTCTTTTATCTACTAAAGCCCTGGTCTTTTAAGTTTCCTTTTACCTAGTAACTTTTTACTTATTTTTATGTTTATTAAAATTATAAGTTTAAGTTAACTATTTTGAATCTCTCCTCTTTTTAATGAAGTCATATATTACTCTGAACTTCCCTCAGAGTACTGTTTTTTTGTGTGGAGCAAAGGTTTTGGAATATTGTGTTTTCATTTTTGTTTGGCTTCATGAATTTTAAAATTATGAATTTTAAATTTTATATTTAAGTTCATAGGGTTGTTATGAGTCATCTGTGACTTGACGGCACTTAACAACAACAGCATAGAGAAAGATCAGTTGGCCTAGTGAACAGAAAGTGATGCTACCAAGCCAAAGGTGGGTGACTTTAATCAGCAGCCCTCAGGCCTGTTTTTAATTGTTCTTGGTCAAACATTCTTCTAGGTCATATAGCATTGGTGTGTTCATTTTCTATACAGAGGTAATTTGTGTTTGCTGTGAAGCTGAACACTTGACACTGATGTGTCAAATGCTGTAATGGTTACCCATGGTAGACAGCATTTGATGGAGCTCCCTAATTAAAACAAGCTTGGAAGCAGGAGTGGCATCCACTTCCATAATAGTTTGCCTCCAGAAACCCTATGAAAGTCGCACAAGTGTTGAGGGTTGCTATGAGTCTCCTAAGACTTGACAACACTTAACAACACAATAACAACAACATGACTAAATAGTCCTGATGACATGGTACATTTTATGTTGTACTGCTAACCAAAAAAATTGATAGTTCAAATCTACCTCTACCAAACCTTGAGAAATCTTGCTCCTTTAGAAAAACCACTACGCAATTCTATTTTAAACAAAAAAATTAAAAATCCATATCCTTATTGTGCTACTTGTAGAGAAACTCAAAACGTTAAGGAACAATGATGTCAATTTAAAGACAAGCACACTTGATAAAAATTGTGATTATTTCAATTACTTTCTTTGCATCTGAAAGTTGGACAATGAATTAAGAATGACAGAAGAATCAATGCCTTTTAAGTGGCATAATTTCAAAATACTGAATAGCCCATGGGCTGACAAAAAAAAAAAAATAAACAAATTTGTCTTGGACAAAGTATAAGCTTAGAAGCAAGGATAGTGAAACTTCACCTCCCATACTTTTGGCATGTTAGGAAAAGCAGTTCCTAGGAAAAAGACATCATGCTTGGCAAAGTGGAGGGTCAATGAAAGAGGAAGAGCCTCAATGAAATGAACTTACAGAGTGATTTTAACAATGGGCTCAAGTATATCAGAGATAATGAGGATGGCACAGGAGAGAATATGGATCAGATCTTATTTGACTCAATGGCACCTAAAAACAGCAACAATATCTTTTTTAAAGGGATTTTTAATCTTGTAATTGGTTTTTCATATAACCTGGATCAATCTTTACTGGGGAGAAGTACAAGTATTATAGGCAAGACTTTAAATTACCAGCAGATTTTCTGTATTTATTTTATTCTTATTTCCTACAGGCACAATTAAAGAAGAGCTGGCTTTAAGCTTACAAAAAATGTATGTAAATTTTTAACAGGGCTTTGAAATGATTTCCTAAGCCATTTGCATTTGCTATTTTCTCTGTCTACCATGCTTGTCTCCAGATCTATGCAAGGGAGGGTTCTCTTGTCATGCAGTTTTAATTTTTGTGTTATCTTTTTAAATACTTGCCCTGAAATACCCTCTCCTCTATCCTGTGGCCTAGGAAAAAATTAGTTGTTCTGCCAACCCACAGTCTCATGGCTCAAATGCACCAGTTTCCCTTTGGGAGAAAGATGGATGATCTTCTGCCATGTGATTAACTGACTCTGAAAATGTGCTGGAGGATCCACTATGAGTCAGCCCAATTACAGAGTGTACAACAACTACTCTGTCACATTTTCCCATTCATCTTTTTCTTAGCATACATTCTTATTTTATTACTTATAAATCTGTTTACTTATTAAGTGCTGGTTTACCCCACAAGAATTTAAATATAAGAGGCAGAAATCTCAATTATCTTGTTCAATAATATCGTTTTCCTAAGACCTAGAATAATAGTTCCTGACTCCTAGAACAATTCATAGCTTTATTTGGGTTTTTGTTAGTTGCTTTTTTCTTTGGTTTTTTTTTTGTTCGTTTGTTTTTTGTCAAGGAAAGATGAATGAGTAGGTGGATTTTACGTACATTCCCTTTCAGTAGATTATTTATAAAGTTTACTGTAACACTTTAGCACAGTTCAAAGATGTACAAATAACTAAATTAATGCAAAGTAAGTTAAAATCATAAGTAACAAGTGTTACTGATAAAGTCTTAACATTTTTTTCAGCACTGAAAAATGTAGAAGATATTTCATGTGATTCCTTCAATGTCAGCAATGATTCATATTAGGAAAGATGTGGGAGGAAAGCCTTGCTATCCAGGTAATGGAGTTAGTAAAAAGCTCCCCAGGCAATTCTAATATTCCAATCCACATTTCCAACATTAGTCCCTGTCTGTCCTGAATTTTTAGACAATGATAAACTCCAACCTGTTATCTAATAGTGTCACATGCCTTGTATTGAAGTAGTCAGATCAAGTAGCCCTACTGTTGATGTTGTATCGTCAGCAGGAACCTACCCATAGCTCCCCCTCCAGTAGGTTTTCAGAGGCAATAAATAGAGCGGGAAGAGATTGCCCATCTTTTTCTGGTACAGCAACTTTTGGATTTGAACTGTGTATCATTGGCAGTTATCTTATTTTAATTTTCTTATGCCTTAATTTGAATTTGCACATGGCCAGGAGCAACCAGTCCTAAGAGAGGGACATCATGCTTGGAAGGGTGAAGAGACAGTGAAGGAGAGGATCCAGGATGAGTGCAGGAGGAGATCCATTGATGATTCAGTGACTGGAGAAATGGGATTAGGTCTGTCGGAGATGATAATATTGGCTCAGGATAGGGCAGGGTTCACAGCTAATGTTCATAGAGTCACTATGCGTTACTGGCGACTCAATGGCACATAACAACAACAACAATTGATGAAAAGAAGCACATGAGAATATGGTCTTCAATCTATTCTATCGGAATTTAAAAATTGTCTTAAGAATAGGTCTGAAGCATTGAACACAAATGATTGAAGACCAGATGAGTTTTGGGATAATAGCAAGGATATTTTCCATGAAGAAAGCAAAAGGCCATTACAAAGACAGAGAAGAAAGAAAAAAATGAAATGGATATCAGAAGAAATTCTACAAATTGCAATAGAGTGTCAAGAAGGCAAAAGAAAGGGAAAACATGTTGAAGTAAAAGAGTTGAACATATTTCAAAGGGTAGCTAGAGAAAATGGAATGTACAGACAGATGGAACTGGAGGATGAAAAGGGAAGAACTTGTTCTGCATTTCTCAACCTAAGAAAACTGAAAAAAAAATCCAAACAAACCCCAAAACACCCCAAATTTAAACTTCCACTGGCAATATTTAAAAAGGATATGTTTCATTGACTATGCAAAAACATCTGACTGTGTGGATCACAACAAATTGTGGCTAACTAACCTTAAGAAAAATGGGAATCCCAGGACACTTAATTGTGCTTATGTGAAATCTATACTTCAAGTAGGAAGCAGTCATCAGAACAGTCAAGGAAACACTGCCTGGTTCAAAATCAGAAACAGTGTATGTCAGGGATGCATGCTGTCTCCATATCTTTTCAATCTGTGTGCACAACAGATCATTCAGGAGGCTGGATTTATGAGGTGGACTGTGGCATCAAGATTGTAGGAAGATTCATCAACAGCCTGCACGATACAGATGGCACAACCTTGCTTGCTGAATCTGAAAGGGACCTGAAGTATTTGCAGCAGAAGGTCAAGGACTACAGTCTTCATTGGTGAGAGAAGATCAATATCAAGAAAACAAAGATTCTCACCACTGGGCCAATTGTCAACACCATGGTTCCATAACCAACACTCTTGGTACCAGTAATCAGGAAATCTTTCGATGAATTGCTTGGGAAAGTCTGCTGTCAAGGACCTCTCCAAAGTACTGAGGAGCAACAAAGTCAGTTTAGAGACTAAAGTGTGCCAATCCACGCCACGGTCTTTGTAATTACTTGCTATGCATCAGAGAGTTGGGCAATGAATAAGGATGACAGAAGAAAAATCTATATCCTTGAGTTGCAGTGCTGGAGCAGAGTATTGAACATACCATGGACAGCCAAGAGAAAAAAACAGATCTGTCCTAGAGAGGGTGAAACCAGACTGCTCCTTGAAGGCAAGGATTTTGAAGCTCTGTCTCACATACTTCTGGCATATAATCAGAAGGGACCAGTTCTTGGAGAAGGACATCATGCTTAGAAAGGTTGAGGGATAGTGGAGGAGATGAAGACCCCAGATGAGATGGATTAACATGGTAACTGGAGTAATGAAGGCAGGTATATCAGACTCTGAGTTTGACTCAGGTTAAAGCAGAGTTCAGAGCTATTGTACATAGGGTCACTATCTGTCACCTGTTACTCAATGGCAAATAACAACATAGGTACTATACTGAACGACCCAGAAAATTTCAAAAAAGATGAAAGGAATACACAGAATCACTACCAAGAACAACTGACTGACAATGAAAAATTTCAGGAGGTTCCATATGAGCAGGAGCCAATGATAATGCAGATAATGAAGGAGGAAGTCGAAGCTGTGTTGAAAGCATTGGCAAAAAATAAGGCCCCAGGGACCAGTGGAATATCAAATGACCTATTTCAATTAAAAGATATAGTCCTGAATGAGCTCATCAGTTTATGTCAGGAAATTTGGAGTACAATTGTCTGGTCGACTGATTAGAAGAAGTCCATATTTGTTCCCATTCCCAAGAAAGATGATCCAATAGAATGTGGAAACTATCAAAGAATATCATTAATATCACATACAAGCAAAATACTGCTGAAGATCATTAAAAATGGCTAGAACAGGACATAGACAGGGATCTGCCAAAAGTTCAAGGAGGATTTAGAAGGTCCTCCTCAGTTTCAGCAAGCAGGGTTGTGTCGTCAATTAACTGCCTTTTTTTTTTTTACTTTGTTGTTGTTGTTAGGTGCCATCAAGCCTAGTATGACTCGCAGTGACTCTATGAACAATGATTCTGAACCCCATCATATCCTGGGCCATCCTCACACTTTCTGACACACACGAGCCCATCGCAGCAGTCACTGTGTCAAGTCACTTCAGTAAAGGGTCTTCCTTGCCTTTTGCTGACCTTCCACCCTTCCAAACATCATAGCTCTCTCCAAGGAATTGCTCCTCCTAGCAACATGCTTGAAATATGTAAGGTGAAGCCTTATCATCTTTGCCTCCGAAGAGCATTCCAGTTGCACCTCTCCAATACATATCTGTTTTTTTGACAGTCCATGGGATGTTCGGTGCTCTTCTCCAACACCACAGCTCAAAGGCATCCATTCTTCTTTTGTCATCGTTATTCATTGACCAGTTCTCAGATGCATAGTAAGTGATCAGAAAGACCACAACCTGAATCACATGTACCTTAGTCCTCGAACTGATATCATTACTCCTCAGTAATTTGGAGAGGTCCGTAACTGCAGACTTTCCCAGTGCAATGTGTCTCCTCCTTATTTTCTGACTGCTTGTACCAAGGATATTAATTGTGGATTCAAGCAAGATGAAGTTGCTGACAGTTTCAATCTCTTCTCTGTCCACCATGAAGTTGCCAATGGGTCCAGTGGCAAGAATCTCTGTTTTCTTGACATTGATATGCAATCCATATTGAAGGCTGCATTCTTTGATCTTCTGTAACAAGTGCTTCAAGTCCTCTTCACCTTCAGCAAGCAATGTTGTGTCTTCTGCATAACACAGGCTATTGATGAGTCTCCCTCCAATCATGATGCCACACTTCTCTTCATAGAGTCTAGTTTCTCAAATAATTTGCTAAGCATACAGACTGAATAGGTATGGAGAGAAAATGCAACCCTGACACACTCCCATCTTAATTTTAAACCATAGAGTGTTCCCCTGCTCCATTTTGCACAACAGCCTCCTGGCCCAGGTATAAGTTTCACATGAACATGATTAAGAGCTCTAGGACTCTCATTATTGCCAATGTAAAATTAGACATTCTTCTGGTAGTCTCAATTTTCTTCCAAGATCCATTTAATATCAGCAATGACATCCCTAGTCCCATACCCTTTTCTAAATCCTTCTTGGACTTCTGTCAGTTTCCTATGTACCATTCTAGCCATTTCAAAAAATAATCTTTAGCAATATTTTGCTTGCATGTGATTTTGGTGATACAGTTTGATAGTTTCCACATTCTGCTGGATCACCTTAGTTGGAAATGGGAACAATATGGACTTCTTCCAGTCCATTGGCCAGACATTGGTCTCAAATTTCTTGGCATAGACTGGTGAATACATCCAGTCTGTTAATTGAAACAAGTCAGTTGATATCCCATAGATTCCTGGGGCCTTATTTAAAAAAAAGAAAGAAAATGGAATATTTTCTTTTTAGGAAGTTCTAAAGCTTCATGAATGGTATCTTCTATATCTCTAAAAAATGACAAATAAAAAAAATCTTTCAAGATCATTATAAATGAACAGAGATATCTAGTTAGGCAATTTATCAGACTTTCTGTTTTCTTGGAGTTTGACTGCCTTGCAAGACTTTAAGCCCAAGAGAGGAGAATGTTAGCTCTAGAATGACATTGCCATGTAGTCAAACTGCCTCTGGATCTGAAAAGAGAGTGGACTGAAAACACACAGGTAGTAACATCCCTGAGTCCCTGAAGCTGTTAATCCCATGTGTCAATGTGACGAGGCTATGAATCTCAGTGGTTTGCAAACTCTATCAAGTATCTTTGATTTTATGATCTGATGTGAACAGTTCATTAGTTGAAAGACAGTTTCTATAGAGAATGATGTGCATCCAGTATTTAAATGGATATTTACATAAAGGTCAACCTCATTTTCAGCCCTGTACTCTTCTCATTGTCCTCTTTTCTTTTTTTCTTCTTGCCTTCATTTCTTGGCATATAAAACTGTAGAGGTCCTGCCATCCTTTGACCTGCAGATTTTTAGTTTGTCCACTTCAATAACCAAACAACAGAGTTCTGGTGACCTAGTAGTAAGAAGATGTGCTGCCATCTCAAAGGCAGGAAGTTCAAATCCACCAGCTGCTTCATGAAAAAAAGATAGGCAATCTCATCCTGTTGCAGACCGAGGGTAAAGTATATTAATACTTAATAATGAGACAGAACACCAAGAGTGTAAGTAAAAAGAGGTAAAGTAGGAGGCGAACAGTTCTTGAACAACTGAAGTGCTGGTCTCTGCTTCCCTGTGCCTTTGTTGAAAATCACCAGGGAGGGAATCACAAAGACAACTCAATGCAAACGAAGCTAGACTTTTTCTATTGAAACCCTTCTGCTTGACTCTGGAGGGAGGGGTCAGCAAATACAATACAAGAATCCTGTAAATGCCTAAGGTTTGCCTTAGTGCCTACCCGTATAAACATTTAAGGATTGCTTCAGTGCTTCAGTGTGAAATCCAGTTTGTAGCCACCTTGCTCATATGCTGATATGGCATTTGGTTTATTATAAATATTTATGATGAAATTTGGCTTCCCACATCTTCCCATATGATTTCCTCCCTCTGAAAACCCCTGAAGGGTCAGCTATGAAACGGTTCTGGCTTGATAGCATACAACAACAACAACAATATAACCAGATATACAAATAATTGCACACATTTCAACAGTTTGGCTCCTGTGAGAATAACAGACTTCAAGATTTTTCTACCCAGAATTTAACATGATGTTCATCATTCTGCTCAACCTGGAGATGCGATTTTTCTTTTATTGTTAGTTCCAAATGCAGAGAATACATCTCTTAATGCTAAAGAACAGATTCATATTACATGGATTTGAGACCCATAATGCTATCCGTGTACTCCTAGGTTAATTAACTGGCCAACTAATGGATGATGGGTTGTACTGCCAACCCCAAAACACAGGGGAGTCCCTTTTATGATGTGACAGCATACACGAACAATGTTCTGCAAACTATAATGCATATTATAAAAAATGGAGGTGTTCTAAAAGAGTTATCATCAAGTATATAAGAAAAATGTAAATAGTGATAGAACTCCTGGGGGAAAAAAGAATGTGGCACCACAAAATTATGAAGGAGAGAATAAATCTTTCTGCAGTTTAGAAATGGATAGAAAGAATTTGAGTAAGGTTGAAAATATGTTATGTTCAGGTCCCTATGTGTCATAGTCGACTCGACAGCAACATTCACCAAAGAACTATTTATCTCAGGTGCTTTCAGATGCTGCTCCATTATTTCATTTTCTCAAGACTCAGGTGAAGACCCAAATAACTTGCTCAAATTCACATAATTATACCATAGAATCAAGACTAGAACCTAGTATTGTTTGCATTCAAATACATTTCAATAGGGTTTTTTTTTCAGTCCTTTAAGATGGAGTTTGTAAGTCCTTGTGAATCAAAGAATTAGTAAAATCTATTTTGTATCTCTCATAAGTGCAACTATTCCACTGAGCTGCCCTATTGTGTTTAAAGAATATAATTTTTTGAACCAACTCGAATGCAAACATTATACAACAACATAAAATATTGGTAGGCATAACAGAAAAAGATTGTCACACTCTGTCTATAACTACAAATCACAAAAATATACCAAGAATACCTGGAGGATATAGAAACTCAAGAATTTCAAATAAAGAGAGTCTTAGAAATTAAGGCTTCTAAGTGTTTTGTAGCAATTTCCAATGGGAAAAAATGTCATCATGCCATCAAAGATGACTCACACAGAACCAATAAATGGATATAGAAACATGTAATGACCTTTCAAAAACTAGCACTTTAAATGCTTACATCATGCCTTTAAAAATTCCTCTTTTTTATTACATAATGACTTCCTGGTGATCAGATGCAGCTGGTAAACAATCATTACGTTTAACCTGTATATGGGACTAGAGTTATCTGAAACTAAGTTTAGTTCAAGGCAGTAAAATTAATCTTCTTGTGTTTTGATCATTTTATAATAACACTATAGAATTACAGATAATCTCTGGATAATGAAAGTCTGATTTACAGACAGCCAAAAGTCACAAAACAATTCCTTAAGCCTATTAAAAAGCAGAGGTACATATAATTATTAATAATAATAAGCAGGTGCTACTTTGCAATTTAAATCATATTATTATTATTATTATTATTTTTACTGTGTTTAGCACTGGTGGCTGAGTGGCAAGAAGCTGTACTGCAATCCTGAAGGCACGAGGTTCAAATTGACCAGCTGCTCTGCAGGAGCAGGAAGGGCAATCTCCTCCTGTGTAACTGCCTCTGAAAACGCACTAGCAGGCCTGTATGGATCAGTTCTGCTGGTATACAACAACATCATTATGTTAAAAAAGTTTGAATGCTTTTACAAGTGTTTCTTTAAAGATTTTATTCCTGGAATGATACACTTTTTATCATGTTGTTGTTCTTGTTATGTGTCTTTAAGCTGCCTGTGACTCATAGCAACCCTATGCACAGTTGCTCTGAATCCTACTCTGTCCTGAGCCAATCTCACTGTTTCCAACACATCTAGCCCCATTACCCTAGTTACTATGTCAATCCATCTCATCTGGGGTCTTCCTCTTTTGCACTGTCCCTCCACCCCTCCAAGAATGATGTCCTACTGTTAACGTACCCCAAGTATGTGAGACAGAGCTAAAAAATCCTTGCCTCTAAAGAGCAGCTTAGTTTTTTTACCCTCTCCACAACAGACTTGTTTGTTCTTTTTTTATCATATATTAAGATAAAAATTTGACTAACTGAAATCAGATACATATTGTATTGAATTGTCTCCAGTAATACAAATTGGATTTACAGGCAGATTTAGGGATGGACTGCATTCGTGGCACTGCCATCAATGTTATATTACAGAAGACTAGCCTGCATATAAACATTCAAAAATGACTATAAATTTAACCAGAATTGTTAACATCTATTCGTCTGTAGTGGCCTAGCTATAGGTTTACCACTCAGTACATTAACTCATGGTGTTACCACTCCCTGATGAGTGACATTTAAAAGGGTGATTGTTTAATCTTTAAAGACTTATTCTTATTTTTATTATGATTTGGGTGAAAGTTTACAAAGCAAATTTGTTTTCTATTCAATTATTATCCAAGCACATTTTGTCTTTTACCATTAATTACAATACCCACAATGTAATTGTAATTTCTGCATTTCCTTCTAGTATTTCTCATTAACATTAATACTTTTATCCAAACTCCTCCTGCCTTCTGGACTGTATTGTTATTTTACGTGACTTTTAGTCAAGCACACTTATGAACAACAAATCTGAAACCTGTCCTAGCCTGTGCCATTCCCACTATTTCTGATACGATTAAGCCCATTGCAGCAGTCACCATGTCAATACATCTCGGTGAGGGTCTTCCTCTCCTTCACTGACCCTCCACTTTTCCAAGAATGATATCCTTTTCCAAGGAATAGCTTCTCCTTGTCCAAAGTATGAGAGACAAAGCTTTGTTTACCATCTTTGCCTCCAAGGAGAAGAGTCTGGCTGCAGTTTTTCCAGGACATATGTATTTGTTCTTTCAGTAGTCCTTGGTTTATTCAGTAATCTTCTCTAACACCATAATTCTTTTTTCTGTCATCCTTATTCATTGTCCAGCTCTCAGATGCACACTTTCGTTTTCAAATTGACGACAAAGTATTTTTGAGAGGTCTCTGACAGTGGACTTACCCAAACCAATATGTCTGTCTCCTTATCTCCAGACTGATGGTGCCAAGGGTGTATTCAGGCAAGACAAAATCACTAAGAGTTTCAATCCTTTCTCCATCTACCATGATGTTGCCACTGGTCCAGTGGTAAAGACTTGGCCTTCTTGATGTTAAAGTACAATCCATATTGAAGGCTGTAATCTTTGATCCTCTGCAACAAGTGCTTCAGGACTTTATCCTTGGGTAAATATTGTTCTTTGTATTTGCACAGCTGGTTATCTACAGGATGAATGCATCCCTGGTGCTATTGAGCTCTTCTGGGTCTACGTGTTTGGTTAAAAGTTGAACCCCAGAGGTGAGTTTCGCTCCAAGTTCAAAGGATATTTCACTTGAGTTTATTAGACAAGTAAGCCTGGTCTTCTTTTAGTTTTATTCCTTACTTTCCATCACTCTATTACAATCTCATCATGTTAATAGGTCTTCCTCGTATGAATATGAATATGAATATGAATATAATTCTATCATTGACAACATTGACCCTTAGACTAGACCCTGAAATTATCCTTTTCAGTATGATTGCCACACCATCAGAAGAATGTGTACTCGTCTATGGCTAACATTGAGAAGAATTGGAATCCCATATGTGCACATATGAAATCTATTCCTAGGCCAAGGAGCTATTGTCTGCATGAACACTGTACAGTTTGAAACCAGGAAGGGTGTGCATCAAGGGCGTATCTTTCTCCATACCTGTGTAAGCTGCATGCCAAATTCACGAAACTGAACTCTGTGATGAAGTAGCCTGGGAGACTCACTTTGGGTTTTGACAGAATACAAAAGTAAGTACGTACGGAATAGGAAAACCATGTTATTTTCACTGCTAATTCAAAGGCTGCTGCTACCTGACGGTTCAGGTCTACAAGTGGCTCCTTGAGATAAAGATGGATCATCTCTTTTTATGAAATCGACAGCCTTGGAAACTGAATGGAGGGTCAGTCAGTTCTAGTTGGTTATAACTTGAATGCAATGAGCTTGAACTTTACAGCTTTTGTAAATTTTTAGTTCTATAGTTAGCAATAATTCTCTATGCCTAGCCCTGTTCTGGAGAGCTTTGATCTAATATAGTATTTTGGAATATTATATTTCTTTAGAAAACTTGTATCTGGTTGCCTCTCTTGTTTTGGCTTCTAGCTGTTTACTTTCAACCTAGACTTGCATCCTTATCCGCACGGTGTATATTCAGAGAGCTTCTTTTCAAGTTCCACAGGCATAGAACATGGCTGCGACCTGAAAGGCCTACAGGTTGACTCTACTGCCCACTCCTTGATAGCAAAAGAGGCAGTTTCCTTCCACAAAGATTTCTAGTTGTAGAAACTCAGTGGAGGGTCCTCATTATCAGAATTGACCAGACATTGGTAGAGTGGTCATGTGAGCTTTTAATCAGAAAACTGGTATATTCTGTTCAGTATTTCTCTTTTAAAGTCCTCCAGTGAGACAGATCATATATTTCCTGCTAGATTTTCTATCACTAAAATTCTCAAAAAGGAGCTTTCATGGCCTAGTGGGTAAGACATTATGTTGCCAACTCAAAGGTAGGCAGTTTGAACCTGCTAGTTGCTACATGGGAGAGAGATGGGAAACCTTTTATGTCATTTATAGCCTCTGAAACCATACTGGAGGGCCAGCTATGAGTCATTTTTTACTCAACTGCAGTGAGTTTGACTTTTTTTAATTTATATCTTCAAAATAGAGTGAAGGAAAAAAATAGTAAAGAGATCAATTGAAAAGAAACCGTTGGCTTATATAATCATGTCAGCTTAAAGGAGAACATAATTTTCCGTGTACATTTGTCCATTCATTCATGTAATATTCATTAGCATACTGTTATATTTATTAAACTGAATATAATAAAAGATCTGCACATATAAAAATAACTTTCCAGTTGAGAGACAGACAATGAAGAAAATAGATATATTTGAGCTCTGGTGGTCTAGTTGTAAAAAGCTGTGCTACAATACCATACAGAGGCACAAGGTTCGAATCCAACCAGGGGCTCAACGGGCAGGGCAGACAATCTCCTCCTTTGTGTTATTCTGCCTTTGAAAACTCAATGGGCATCAGGTATGAAATGGTTCTGACTTTACAGCATAAACAAAAACAATAATATATTATTGTTATCTGCCATCAAGTCATTCACAACTCAGAGTGACCCTATGAATCCTGCCCTATATGGAACCAAATTGTCTCAAATACACCTGTCCTCTTATGAAAGTCTCTATGTCATTCCCTCTTATCCATGATCTTCCTTTCCTCTGCTGACCATCCACCCTTCCAAGCATGATGTTCTTCTCCACGCTGGCAACAGGTCCAAAGTATGTGAGAAAGAACTTTAAAATGTTTGCCTCCAAGAAGCAACCTGGTTTCACCCTCTCCAGGACAGATCTGTTTGTTCTCTTGGCAGTCCATGGCATGATCAACAACACTCTTCTCTATAACACAAAGGCATTGATTCTTTTCCCCTGTTTCTTATTCATTGTCCAGCTCTCAGATGCATAGCAAGTAGTTGCAAAGACATTGGTCTGTATCAGATGCACGTTAGACTCTAGACAGATGTCATTACTCATTAGCATTCTGGAGAAGTCCTTGACAGCAGGCTTTCCCAATGCAACTTGTCTTTGATTTTCTGACTACTGGTGCTAAGAGTATTGATTGTGGATCAGAGTAAGACAAAATTGTTAACAATCTCAATCTCTTCTCCATCTATCATGATGCTATAAATTGGCCCAGTAGAGAACAACTTTGTTTTCTTGATGCTAAGCTGCAATCCATATTGAAGACTGCAGTCTCTGACCTTCTGCAGGAAATGTTTCGAATCTTCCTAAGAACTAGCAAACAAGACTGTGTCATCTGCATAACATAGGTTGTTGATGAGTCTTCCTCCAATCCTAATGCCACATTCCTCCTCATAAAGTCCAACCTCTCAAAGATCTGTTCCACATATCGATTGAAAAGGTGTGGACAAAAGTCACATTCTTGGCACGTGTCTTTCTTGATTTTGAATAATACAGTGTTTCCTTGCTCTGTTCTGAGGACTGCTTCCTGGTCCAAGCATAGGTTTTGCAAGAATGAAATCAAGTGTTTCTTCAAGGATTCTTCTCAAGGTAACCACAATTTGTTGTGATCAATACAGTAAAATGCCATTGCATAATCAATAAAACTCAAATGTACATTTTTCTGGTACCCTCTTCTTTAAGCCAAGGTCGATCTGTCATTAACAATGTTGCCCCCAGTGCCACAGTCTCTTCTAAACTCAGCTTTTATTTCTGGTAGTTCTTGTTGATGTTCTAATTGCTTTGGGGTAATATTCAGTAGGATTATGCTTCTTTATAATATTAGTGATATTGTTTGATATTGTCGACTCTCTAGAAATACATATATATTGATATTATTTAAATATATATAGATATTAAAGATAGTTAATTGTGTTTGGGTCTAACATTCTTCTAAATGGTATAGCACTGGTGGTCTGACAATTTGCTGTACTGAAGGAACTTGGAGTTACCTTTGATGCTGAACACTGTGCCACAGGTGTGTCAAATGCCATAATGGTTACCCATGGTAAACAGTGTTTGATGGAGCTCCCAGATTAAGACAGGCTTGAAAGCAGGAGTGGCTTCCATTTCCTAAAGAACATGCCTCTGGTAACTCTATGAACTTAGAGAAATGATAATAGTTATAGAACAGGATTCAGGTTTTTTGTTCATAGTGTCTCTACAAATCATACTCAACTCAATAGCACTTAATAACAACAAATATATATGTATATAGACGCATGCTTTTTTTCTGGTGGACACAAGGTTTAGAGATAAATAACAATTGTTTTTTGTGTTGTCAGGTGCCCTTGATTGACCCTATGTACACCAGCTATAATCCCTGCTCTATCCTGAGCCAAACTTATTGTCTCCGACACACCTACTCCCATTACTCCAGTCACTAATCAATCCATCTCATTGAGGGTTTTTCCCTCCTGCACTGTCCTTCCACCCTCACAAACACTGAAGGATTGGTCGAAGGACTGGTCCCTCCTTGCAACATGCCCAAAGTATATCAGACAAAGCATCAGAATCCTTGCCTCCAAGGAGCAGCCTGTTTTCACCCTCTCCAGGACAAAATTGTTTGTTCTCCTTGCAGCCCATGGAGAATACTCTTTTCCAGCATCACAGCTCAAAGGCATTAATTTTCCTACTATCATCCCTAGTCATTGTCCAGCTTTCTGATGCATAGTACATAATTACAAAGGCCATGGCCTGGATCAGGTGCACCTTAGTCTCCAGACTGACAACATTGGTCTTCAGTACTCTGGAGAGGGCCCTGACAGCAGACTTTCCCAATGTAATTTGTCTTTTGATTTCTTGGCTGCTGGTACCAAGAACAATAGGTACAATAGCAACAAAATACTCAATTGTTGCTATTTTAGATAAGGCCATTGAGAAAGAGGATCTTTACAAAAGTGACTTTATGAAGAAACTTGAAGGAGGTGGAGTGAGGCAGGAATAGAGCAAAAGCTGTCCAAATGACAAAACACAAAAAAGACCTGTGAAGCTAGGATTAACAGGATGATAAAGACAACAGGAGGTAACTGGAGTTTTGAGAACTGTGCAACTATTTGACTTTTACTTTATAGTAAGATAAAAGATTGTGCATCATCAGCATATTAAACTACTAATTCAGTTGAGATCACGGATAATGAAAGTTGATAGATAATAAATTGTAGAATTGGAGTCTGAGGATCTTCATTACCAAGCACCAGTAATATGAGTGGGTATCAGAAAAGAGATTCAAAAGGAGAAATCAGTGAGACAGGAGGAACTCAAGTAAAGAAATTGTTTCACGTTGGAGGAGTTGATCAAGTGTATCAAGAGAGAATAGACTTTGACAGTTGAGAATGGAGATGCCAGTCCTATAAGAAAATGATAGGGAGAAGCTTTTAGCTCCAGGTCTTAGCTATAACTAATTTTTTTTAAAGTTAAAGTTCTTTATCTCTTGTAGGATATCTTGTTTGTTTGTAACACTTAGAAAGTAAGTTATTTAGCTTAGATTGCATTGGAATTCTGTTGAGAGTTCGTGTTTTAAAATGATGTCCATAAACCATATGCTCTAAATACCCCTAGGCTTTTAAAACCCTTACAGAATGAAGAAACTATTCAACTAGGGGAAATTATCTCAGTGACTGTGTTATTAAGAATGTAGTTTAGTGATTTCTCCAGAAAGAAGGATTACCTGGCTCAGATGGATAATTTTCTTAGTCTGGTACCATCTAAGATGATAAAAATCAGTTCTAGTCACTGTATATGAATATCTTCTGTTTCCTCTCTAGATACCAATACCTCTCCTGAACTTTCATATAAATTGTAGATTCATTAGACACCGAATACCTTAAAAAGATGACAAACCAAAAAGGCTAAAGAATCTAATTTCCATCCATGAGTGTATTTTACCAGCATTCAAAGATACTTAAGGGCAGACTGGCTGTCTTTTAAATGTAATAGTACAATAATTTAGAATATAAAACAATGATTTACTGAGTTATCATGTGATTTTTTGCCTTTCATATAAGAAGTCTTAGAAACGTTAGTCTGAATAAGGGTTAGGTAGTTTTCGTAGGACTGACAACAAATTCACTGGTGCCTAATGATGGCAAAAACCCGCACAAGCTAATCACCCTTAGAATACTCAGACAGCTAAAAATTCAACCATACAAAAGCAAACAACCCTGAACTAACGATACTTCTAAGGAGAGGTAAGTGGTGGTGGTGCGAAAAAAAAAAAACCAACCCCAAAATAAAAAAGCCCTAGACCACTTAGAATACAGATAAAGTGTGTAGAATTTTTGGCAAAGCACAAAAATAATTAAAGTTCAGATATTTTCAATGTTATTTATGGAGTACATAGGAAGAGTAAAAGATCAGGAAAGGTTGAGTGTTGTGTCAAGTGGCACAAGTTAGTCATAGGCATTGTCAAAAACTAGAACACAGCTCTCCCAAACTCTTTGCTGAACATGTCTAACAAAATTTACGTTGCCATTAGTAAAGTAAATAAATAAAATTAGAATAATTCTTCAGATGCTTTAAAAGATCTAGTTGAAGAATTTAATGTAATTTAGTCATCTTAAATAATATACTTGTAATATTAGATATCTTCACAATTTTTGCATACAATGATTATACTCACAGTAAATTCAATTCATACTGAACAGTAGATGTTAATATGGAAATCTTTGGTAAATACGTAATTATTTAACTGTTTTGTGAGGCATTTTGTTTTACTTTTTGCTATTTCATTAGCTGCATTGAAATTACAAATTACCAAAATTTATCCCTGACACTAAATATATTTTAGCCTTAATGCCAAGGTTCCAGCCTGTAGAATCTTGATATGCTGTTGTTGGTGTTTGTAAACTGCATATATTTATAACGGCTGGACATACATCTCAACATCTGGAAAAGGAATTAGCCTTTGGGTATGCAGTGATTAAAACGCCAAGGAAAAGAAGGGTGAGCCTTAATATTTTCATATTGTCATATACATGACAATACTGCTTAGCCAGATGGCTAAAATGTGTTCAAAATCCTTATTCTTTTTGAGAATTTTGGAAACCAACCTTAAATGTATCTGGATCAATAGGAATTAGTTTTAAATTGTGCTTGTCTCAGGAAAAGATTGTTATAAATCAATCCTTCTTAATTTACACGAGCAGCTTAAAAATTACATCATATGCCATGGCCAACAAATGCTGTATTCTAAATCCAAACAAAGTAGATCTAATTTTCACTAGAGTGGAGTATGCAATACAAAACGGACTTTTAAAATGTCATGGAAAATAATTGCATTTCCTCTAATGCCAGTATGTTCCTTAAACAGCAAATCATAAATCTAAAAAATCTAGAATACAGTAAAAATTTAATTCATCATAATGTTTAAAGAAAATTATATGTACTATATAAAAATCATTCTTGTTTAAAGAAACTATTGAATATCCTTTTACAATTGTCATTAGGTGTCATCGAGTCATATTTTTTTCTTCTTACTGTGATTTTAATGAAAGTTAATCAACGTAGACTCGTAATGACCTAGTGTGACAGAGTAAAATGACTTCATGAGATTGTCCTAGTGGTACAATGGTTGAAGCATTTAAGTGCCAGCCCAAAGTTGGCAGTTCATGTCCACTAGCTATTCTGTGGGGAAAAGTGAAGTCAGCCAGCTTCAGTAAAGATGTAGCATCTTAGAAATCGTACGGGTCATTCTACTTTGTCCTACAGGATCGCTGTAAAAGGAAACACATTTGAAGACGGGATAGTGGGTGTGTAGACTATGCTCTTTACAAAAACCTTCAGATCTTTCTATCATGGAGCCACTGGGTGAGTTGCAACTGCCAACATTCTGGGTTTCAGTCAAGGGCTTGACTATTGGATCACCAGGGCACCTTTCTTTAAAAGGAAAATGTCCTATTTTACATGTATTGTAAATATGTGGCATGTATGTAGGACTCTTGCCCTCAAGAAACTTAAGAGTTAAGTCTTGCTGAAAGTTAATTATTATATTTAAATTTAAAGAGCAAGTGAGGCTCCACAAGTACATGTGTGGAGGAATCTGTGTAAAACAGCTGTTGTGAAAGAACAAAATAAGTTCCTCACTTTCTATTTGCACGCCCCCCCCATGTATACTAATTACATGCATTACACTGCTTCTTCATACTAAGGAGGGTTGAGAATTAGAAGAAATGGTGTTGCCAGGTACCATCGAGTCAATTAGGATTCATAGCAAGTCCATGATTACCACAACTGAGTCATCCTTATAATCTCTGCCATGCTTCATCTCGTCACAGCAATCACTGTGTCAATCATCTCTGAGGGATTTTTTTCTATTGCTGACCATCTACCTTAATCACCTGATGTCCCTCTTGAAAGACCATTTCCTTCTAAAAATATACCTTGAGTAGGTGAGATGAAGATTCATCATCCTTGCCTCTAAGAAGCATTCTAGCTGCACTTCCTTAAAGATTGATTCGTTTGTTCTGTAAGCAATCCATTGTATATTTAATAGTCTTCATCAACAGCATACTTCAGAGGTAGTGATTCTTCATCAGTCTTCTTTATTCTTTCAAATGAAAAGAAAGTAATTTTAAAAAACTATGGCTTGGATCAGATGCACCTTTAGTCTTTTTAAATTGGCATCCTTTAAACTGTCTTCTGATGTCAGAAGAAATGGTAGGCATATTGAACACACTCATATCAACTTCAGCTCATATTATCTTCTGTGACTTGCCTAGTGGGTTAGGAGATTGGCTACTCACCCAAAGGTTGAAATCCATAACTTCTCTGCTCTGTGGGAGAAAAATGATTGATAGGCCCTGAAAAACCTATTGGAGTGCCAGCTATAAGTTGGTTTCAACTTGATAACAATGAGTTAAGTTTATTTTACATAAATAAAACTACCTCTCATATAAAGCATAATGTAGCATCAGTATCAGAAGAAGACTCATTAACAGCCTGTGTTACACAGATGACACAACCTTGCTTTTTAAAAGTGAGAAAGATTTGACACACTTGCTGCAGAAGACCAGACTACAGCTTTCAGGAAGGATTACATCTCAACATCAAGTAAACAAAAATCTTTACCATTTAGGCACTAGGCCACATCATGATAGAAAGAGAAGAAATGGAAGTTGTCAATGATTTAATCTTACTCAGATCCACAATCAGCATCCTTGTTATCAACAGTCAAGAAATCAAAAGTCGCATTGAATTGGGAAAGTTTGCCATCAGGGACTTCTGCAAAGTGTTAAAAAGTAACAATATCCATTGAAAGACCAAGATGCACCCCATTCAAGCCATGGCCTTGTCAATTACTTGCTATGCATTTCTAAGTTGGAAAATGACTAAAGATGACAGCAGAAGAATCAATGCCTTTGAGTTGTGATGTTGGAGAAGAGCACTGAATGTCCCATAGAGTACTAAGAGAACAGATAGGTCTGCCTTGGAGAAGGATCAACAAGAGAGCTCCTTCTAAGCATGTTAGCAGCCCAACTCTTTACCTACAAGACCACCATAAGTGGATATATCTGCTTAATTTGAGCATGTGATAGCAGGCAATATGAGGGGTCAGTGCTTGGTGAAGGATGCCATGCATGGAAAGGTGGAGGGTTGGTAAAGGAGAGGAGGATCCTCAATAAGGTGGGTTGGCACAGTGCCCGTACTATGCTCACGAATATCAGAGATAATGAGGATGGCACTGGATAGATCAGGGTTCAGACCAGTTGGACAGAGGGCTGCTATGAGTCATAGTTAACTTGACGGCACTTAAAAACAATGAAAACATGGATGTTCACATACGTTCACATATTGTGATATTGGAGAAGAGTATTGATTTCCTGTGGACTGGTAAAAGAAAATGAAATCTGTTCTGGAGGAAGTGCAATCAGGGCACTCCTTAGCGACAAGAAAAGTGACAATTTATCTCACATATTTTGGGCCTGTTTTCAAAAGTGGTCAGTCCTTGAAGAAAGACATCATGCTGAGAAAGGTAGAAGCTCAGCAAAAGGAAGGAAGATCCTCAATGAGAGAGACTGACACAATTACCACAACTATTAGCTTGAACATGACAGAGGAGTCATGACGGCACAGGATAAGCAAGGTTCATGCCGTTTTCATAGGGTTGCTGTGAGTTGCTGGGAGTACGGATT
>NW_006399900.1:5353178-5355680 GCF_000299155.1 Elephantulus edwardii | reverse complement strand
TTATTCTTTTTATGTGTGTACCGTCAAATTGGATCTGACTGGTACAGGAGGCGATTGTTCCTCCTTCTTCAGCAGAGGATCTGGTGGATTTGAACCAAAATAAACACATTTTTAAAAAATGAATCTATTTCCACTGAGTTGTTCTTGAAACAAATGAGACTAAAAGAAAAGGGTAAAGATAATATCAAAAACTGAATTTTAAATAAAATGAAAATTTAAAAAATAGATAACCAGCAAACATCTAAGAATATCTGGTAGTTTTTTGTTTTGTTCTTTTTAAAAGAATATCTGTTTAACAAGTATTCAGAAATGAATACTCTGGTTTATTTAGATTTACGAAACATTAGATTAAATCAGATTTAGCAGGGAACACCTTGATTTAAATTTGGAATGTATTTATATTTATTTATGCCAACTTGTGTTATTTTGTTGAGCTCTCAGCTATTCCCTGGTTATTCCACAGGAAAGTTAAAGACTGGCCTGCATTTTTAAGCCTAGGGCAGGAGAAAGTTTAGCACATCACACAGAAGAAAATACTATTTGATTTTCAAGGAAGACTTCTAATTCCTTTATCCCTAGCACCAGTAGGCAGCCAACCTAGGGTTAATGCAATAGAGACTTCCTTCTATTTCAGGAGAGGAAAGAGCTTTCTGTAAAGATGCTGGCTGTTTGTAAAGCACAAAAATCACTAGGAAGTGTCTGCCTGTAGGGGCCCCAGATGTGCTCACCTGTTGGAGGCAAAAGGAGATGACAGAGGTGCAGCAGGTCTTGTGAGAGTCTACAATTAGACCACTAATATGCTCTTTCTGATGCTTCTATTTCCTCTGTTATTGTTGATAGGTGCCATCGGGTAGGTGCCAACTCATAACAGCCCTGCACACAGCAGAACAAAACCTTGTCCATCCCCTACAACCCTCACAGCAATTTCCTCTAGGGAAGAAAAATGGAGAATCTAAGTGGCATCGTCCAAGATGAGGTTCAGGAATATTTTGTGCTTATTTCTCCAGAATGAGCTCTGGTGACATAGTCCATAGGGAGTTACAGTGTTCCTCCAAAGGCTGTGCCTCTCTGGCAGTTCTAACTGCCGGCGGATCTAAGGAGGAAATATGGATCATTTGTGCTGCAATCCCAAAGGCACAAGGTTCAAGTCCTCCAGTTACTCCAAGGAAGAAGGATGGGCAGTCTACTCCACTGTGATTTACTGCTGCCTTTAAAATCCTGCTGGGGGTTGGCTGTGGGTTGGTTCTGACCTGATGGTTCACACCAAGTGCAAAACAGGCAATTTACAGCCTCAGATACTAACTGAAGTTCGCCTGTGTGTCAGTTCCAACTCCATGGCAATGAGTTTACGAATTTGAGCATTTCTCCTGACTTTGTGTTATTTTGCTTCATTTTCATCAATATTTTTCCCTCCAGCTCTAGGTTAATTTAGGCCTTGAATTTGTTTGTGGTGTTCTCTGTCATTTCCTGGAATATTAACAAATCATAGAAAGACTGTGAATGCCTGAATTGAATTAAATCCACAAAGTGAAATTAATGGTAGCAATGGCAGCAGTTAAGAACAAACTCACTTTTATTAAGTGAGAAAGAAGCACTCACAAGGCTGTTTATCTGGGGTGGAAAGGCAAGTTCCCAACAGGGATGGAATTGGAGCGAACCAATGGAAAACTCTGTTCCAAGACACAGCAAAGAGCAAAATGAACGCTGCCCAGGGCCTCAGTGGCTTTGCAGGATGGTAGTAATGAATTGCTAGCTTGTTTGACAGCTGTCAGAAAGTAGTAGATAGATTGCCTTTGGTGACTAAATGTGATTAGGAAAGGTTGAACAATTATAGCCATTTCCATAATCAGCTATTGCTCCTGCTGGATTTAAAAAGAAAAGTAAGTGATAAATAAAAAGGAAAAACATGTCTGGCAGGAAACATTATTCCATCATAAGCTATCCTGACTGGTTTAAATTGTAGCTTATATTACACTCTTGTGAATTTACAACAACATGGAATAAACTAGGCCACTCAAATTCACAGTTCCAGGGGAAAATAAGGATCGCTCTGGAACTTTCCCTTTCCCAGCAATGTGTTTTGTGATGCGTTCCAGATGGAAAAGCCTTGAAGTGGCAGCATCCATCTATTTGTGAGATTGAGCACAGAGAAAGTGAGAGTTTTCACATCCTGCTCTCCCTAAAACATAAACACGGCAAACCACAAATGAAGCCATTTAATCCAATTTAGGAAGCCTCCTTGGACAAAAGCCTTTATCAGTTATCATCACAGACCAGCCAACTTTTCCTTCCCTGGGGTCTTTCTCTATGGGGGAGGTCAAGGAAATAAAAGTTAAATAATGCCAACATCAGTTCTCTGCATGGAGATACAGGAGATATTTTAATATTTGAATGACACATGCCAGAAACATCAGCAATATGTCATGTATACCATTAGTATGTAAAAGAGTTCTTGGCAAATAGGAAACAGGTTCTGAATTTGTTGTTGTTGTTGTTAAGTGC
>NW_006399900.1:5326982-5352208 GCF_000299155.1 Elephantulus edwardii | reverse complement strand
TTGTTATGTGCCATCGAGTCACATGCAACTCACAGCGACCCTATGTACAATAGCTCTGAACTCTGCTTTCCCCTGAGCCAACCTCACTGTTTCTGATAGACTGACTCCCAAGTTTCTGGGTCAATCCATCTCATCTGGGGTCTTACTCTTCTCCTACACTGTCCCTCCCCCTTTCCAAGCATGATGTTCTTGTCCAAGCATTGGTTTCTCCTGGCCACATGCCCAAAGTACGTCAGATGGAGCGTCAAAATCCTTGCCTCAGCGGAGCCGCATGGTTTCACTCTCTTCCGGACAGACAGATCGTTTGTTCTCTTGGCAGTCCATGGAACATTCGATAATCTTCTCCAGCACCACAACCCAAAGGCATTGAATCTTCTTCTACCATTCTTATTCACTGTCCAACTATCTAATGCATAGCAAGTAATTGTGAAGAATACGGCTTGGATCAGGCACACCTTAGTCTCTAGACTGCTCTTCAGTATTCTGGAGAAGTTTCTGACAGTATTCTGGAGAGATCCTTGACAATAGACTTTCCCACTGCAATTCGTCTTTTAATTTCCTGGCTACTGGTACCAAAAATATTGATTGTAGAGCCATGCAAACTAAAGCTGTTAACCATCTCAATCTCTCCACCAACTATCATGATGCCACCAATTAGCCCACTGGTCAGAATATTCACTTTCTTAATGATGAGCTTCAATCCATATTGAAGACTACAGTCCTTGACCCTCTGTAGCAAATACCGTAGGTCATCCTAGATTTCAACAAGCAAGATTGTATCATCTGCATAGCACAGGTTGTTGATGAATCTTCCTCCAATACTGATGCCATATTCTACCTCATACATTCCAGCCTCCTGAAAGATCTGTTCCACATATAGATTGAAAAATATGGAGATAAGATGCATCCCTGGTGTACATCTCTCCTGATTTTGAATCATGCAGTATTTCATTGCTCTGTTCTGATGACTGCTTCCTGGTCCAAGAATAGGTTTCACATAAGCACGATTAAGTGTTCTGGGATTCCCATTTTTCTAATGGCCAGCCACAGTTTGTTGTGATCCACACAGTCAAATAAATGCCTTTGCATAGTCAATGAAGCATATAGGCATTCTTCAGCTATTCTCTGCTTTCAGCTAAGACCCATCTGGCATTGGCCCTACTACCATGGTGTCTTCCAAACCCTGCTTGCACATCTGGCAGTTCTTTGTCAATGCCCTGTGCCGATCACTTTTGAATCATCTTTGTAGCCTCTTCCTTGCATATGATATTTAGTGATCTTGTTCAATAATGCCCAACTTGCTGTGGTCAAGTTGACACTGACTCCCATTGATCCTTTATTAGGCTTTGAAGGTTGTAAATTGCAATGGAGACTGGCCGTCTTTCTCACTCGGAACCAATGGTAGATTTGAACCACTGGAGGCGGAGCCTTTCGGTTAGCAGTGCGACTTGCTACGGAGTACACCACCAGAGTGCTCCATCAAAGGACACTGACAAAAACCAAACCAAACCAAACCAACTTAAATTAAAACCGCCCACACTGCTATGGAGTTGTTTCTGGCTCATAACCACCCTCCACTGGTTTCTGATGCCGCAAATCTTAACAGGAGGAGACTACTCACCTGCCTCCTGAGGAGAAAGCAACTGGTGGACTCAAACCGCTAGGCTGATAATTAGCAACCCATCACCTGATGCACTACAGGACCTGAGCTCCTGAAGTGGATAAAGGGAGGTACAGTCCTACCTTGTATTGGCTGAATTGTACCCCGTCTTTGGCTTACACCCACTCTCCGTGGTCTGAATTCTATCTCTTTTGTCCTCAACAATCTCATTATAGCAGTTAGCTCTTTTATAAAAAATAAATAAATAAATAAATCTCTCCATCATTGACCTCTTTTCTAATTTTCTTCTGTCAGTGTTTGGCCATGCTCAAGTTTTCTCATAATAAACAAGCTCTCTTTATAGCCACACTCCCCTGCGGCTATTGCCCTCCCTCTTCACCGCTCAATTTGTTCAAGGTGGTTATTGTTGTATCTTATATCTCAGTCAACTGCATCTCACAAAAATAGGAATTCTGCTCCTGATGCTTTGGAATGACACTATTAAAATTGGCATTCACTAAGGTTTAATCCTCAACTTCCTTGACTATAGGGCAAAATTGTCATTGGTGTGCTTCCTTGATTTCCCCCTCCTTCCCGTTTTGTAAGGGAACTCTGCGGGTGTAGTCCATAGGGATTTGTGTTCATAACCCAAAGGCCACACCTCTCTGGCAGTTTGAATCCACCTAGAGCTTTGAGGATTTGCAGCCTCAGAACCAGAATGGAGGATCTGCTATGAGTGGGTTCCAACTCCAGGGTAATTGAGTTTCATAAAGCACTCTTGAAGGACATCAAGCTCGGAGGGGTGGAGAGACAGTGCTGGAGAGGAAGCCCCCATGAGATGGATTGGCACAGTAACTGGGGCAATGGAGGTTGGTGTGTCATAGTCAGGGAGACTAGGTCAGGACAGGGCAGGCTTCAGAGTTGCTGTACATAGGGTCGCTAGCAACTCGACAGCACATGACAACAGCCACCTGGTGGCTCAGTGGATAAAGAGTTTGTTTGTTAATCAAAGGGGGGTCATCTGGACATAGATGAGGCAATTCACATTTACAAAGGTTTACAGTCTTGGAAGGCCTATGGGTGTTTCTCCTCTACCCTCTTGAGTTACTATGAGTTGGGTTCGGTTTGATAACAGTATTTCCTTTGATAAAATGGAAAACAAAAGCAGAGTTTAAAAAACAGGTTTCTTTTTCTTTCCTGGAAAGACTGCTGCTTTTTACATCACTCACTGCTTGTAAATAAGATGTAGTTACAGCAGAAGTACAGACTGCCACACGCTTTGCGTGTTCCCCACTCTCCTTCCAGAAAACTCCTGAATTTGTTCCTCTGCATGTCATCACGAGTAATGTCCTGCAGTCACCACAATAAAGCCACATCTTGGAAGCTCCAAACAAAAGTGCGTTAATAATTTATTTAGTGATTCCTGCTGTGGACATAAAACTTTTCAAAGTCAAGCTCAAGTTTCTATTGAAAGATCTGGAAAGAACATTTTCAATCTATTGGTGCAGGCTGTTTTCTGTCTGCCCCGTGGTTTCCGTGCTGCAGTGGTTACCCTGGGCACTGCCCAGCTCGCGCGGTCGGGCACAGCCTTACTTTGGATCCTCAGCAAGCCAAGCACAGAGATTACCACATTATCATCTCCCGACTGCAACCAGAGTTCCATTTAACAAGCTGACAGCAGCAACAGGACCACGAAATAACAAGCAGATACACGGTGTGGTATTTGTCAAAGATAAAGTGCTGAGCTTGAGCTTAATGTTTCTCGAAGGTTTTGGAAGACATCCAAATCATCTTCCCTGAAGAGTTTCTGTTCCTTGAACTCCTTTCCACATTTCTCTTTTTTAGGGTTGCCATCTTGAAACATTAAACTCTATTGGATGACAGTTTTTTGAAGACGCTAGAAAAGCTTTAGAGTCTGAGAGGATTTCATTGAACTGCCTTATGTTTCTGTATATTCCCTTTATTGAAACTTCTAAGGGCTAGGGCCAAATTCAATTCTACTTTATTGTTATACTTCCCTAAAGCTAAATTTACAAATTGCATACATACATACACATGTGTTTGCAATAAGACTGTCTGCAATAATAAATAGACTTTTTTATGGTTATAAAGTCAGCATAAGAAGAGATTTTTAAAAATGTTTTAAACTAAGCACGTGCCTTACAGTTCATTGTAAAAACAATGCAGCTTCCTGACTTGGGGATGGTGGCATCTGACTCCACAAGGGGGAAGAGTCCCACCAACAATATCATTAGAACAAAAATGAGTCCTCTGAGGTCAGATAGGCCTTCACTCTTCTCTATCTTCTCTATTAATCCTGACATCAATTGTCCTCATGTCTTGACTAAGCTACTAGATTCATCCATCTACTGAAATGACCGCACAGAATTTACAGACACACTAACTGATGGGGTTTATTAAAGTAGTAATAAGTTACAATTCGGGTCAGGAAAAAGAAAACAATTCTTCAATCAGGATGGCTGGCTTCTCAGAAAAACTCAAAGGCCCTCTGACCTTTAGTCTCATTGTGCTCTGCTTCTTGGCTCTAGGGCAGCATTGCAAAGTTCACATGGTGCCTGTCCCCACATCCTTACATCAGTAAAGCCTAGAAAACCGCCTTGGCTCTGGCTCCAGGGACAGCACTTCTAGTTCAGCTCTATACACACCGCTCTGGTTCTCCATTGTGGTTCTTCCTATTCCTGCAACCGTCTCAGTACTCATGCATCCTGCATAGGAGTCTCTGACCCAAAAGAATTCACCACATCCTCTGCCTCGTCCTTATTGATGGCTGCAAGATCCCAATTGTCTGTCTCTGAACCTGTTCAATTCAAGCCTGGTGGGACAGCAAAACAGAACAATCCCTTCATTAGCAGTCTACACACATTGTGCCCATGCTTCTATCCAAGAGGTGTTGTCTACCTCATTTACATTATTGTTGTTGTTAGGTGCCCTGTTGTGGTTGTTGAATCATCCCTCTGAACACCTGTGGGTTGAAATTCAAAGCCAATGACTGGGATAGCCATGTTGAAAAGCAAACTACTACACCACATGCATCCTTGCATAAAATGATCAGTTATATGTATTGCTAGGCTAGATTTGGGTTTTGGTGCATAACAGGCTTTCCTTTCTCTAGCGGATGTGTATTATAAGCTTGAAAAGAAGAAATCATGTATGTGTTCTTTCGTTTTTTTCTTCAGAATGCATGAAAATAGCCAATATAACATTCAATATGAGAATCAATTTAAGGAGGGGCCTGTGAGTCGCCTCTGCCCATCCTCACCCACTCCTTCATTCTTGGGATCCCAACAGACATTTTACTAGTTATCCTTCTATTTTTACAATAATAGTCGTATGCAGTGTTTGTCCTTATAAGACTGAATGCTCTCCAGTCTCTCCCAAGGGGAGGGATGGGGTAAAGGAAATAGGAAAGATCCAGCAAGGATCTAAGAAAATAATGGGATAATGTTGGACATATTCTATGGTGATTAATTTTACAAAACACAATGAGTGGGAATTGATTGTGTGAAACGCAAAGGGAATGAAGAACAGTATGAAACACAACAAAATAAAAAATAATTGGAACGTAATTAATAAAAAATTAGGAGTATAACAGCATGGTTGATATAATTATGCCAATGATAGCTCGAGAAGCTATGTTTTTATTATTTTATTTTATAATGGTTTGCATACAAAATTCATATACTTTGTGTTTCATTTATATGCATTGCGCTTCACACACTTCTCTATTCATATTATGCTTCATAGTATCATTCCTGAGAAGCTATATTTTTTTCAACAAATGAAATACCAAATAGATTCAGAAGAGCAAATGTTCTTTTTACTCCTGTAGATACTTATAAAAATGTAGTGTTTTATATAGTTGTCAAATCTTCAGTTAGTCTGAAACCCTGCAACGACTGAAAGGAATTGATGGATCTCTAATTGCTTTTTTTATGGTGTTAGAGGAACAGTATTGTAGGAGGAGAATGTTTTCTTCAAGGTGAAGTCTTCCTTCTTTTGGACAGTTCCTTATTTCTATTATCCCCAAAGCTTTTAGAGCTCTTTATCAAATTTGTTCATAGCAAGGTCAGTGTCCTTGGCCATTATGGTCTGGAGTTCCATACTGAATTTCAAATTTTATAAACATTGCTCTAAGTAAGGTTAAGGAAATGGTACCATTAATACTAAACATTTTGAGGGAAATTCTCTGTAACACAAACTCTGAGCATTTTGCCTTCCTACTGCTTAACAGAACAATCTTCAATAATATCTCCCTTCATGTTCTCCTCAAGCCTGTGTCAAAAATGAAACACTCCAACTGAGATCAGTTACAAGAGCAAATACCTGGCATGTCTTCACTGAGCAGAGGGAATTGAAAAATAAAACAGCTTTCCATGTCTCTATAGCAAAGAGTAAGTACTTCAGGGCTGACGAAAATACCTAGAAGATCCAGTCTGGAGAGGGTTTTTTGGTAAAAGCATTACTTGTATAAGGAAGATAATAAATTTCTTAGAGGAAAAATTGAGAAAAAAAAGAGAAAATTACTTTATTGTCATTCGTCATTGTTGTTGTGTGTTATCTAGTCAACGGTGACTCACAGCACACTAGAAACAACAGATCAGAACCCTGCCTTGCCGATCCTGCACCATCCTACTATTCTGTCATTCTTGAGTCCACTGTTACAGTTACTGTGTCAATCATCCTATTTGAGTGTTATCCCCTCCTTTGCTGACATTCTGTCTTATTATTCATTACTCTTCCAGCACCACAATTCAAAGACATCAATTCTTCTATGGTCATCCTTACTAATCTCCCAACTTTCAAATGCACAAGAAGCAGTTGAGAAAACCATGAATTGGATCAGGAATACCTTTGTCTTTAAAGTCCTATCACAGCTGTTTTTGGCACTTTGGAGAGGCCCTTGACAGCAGATTTACCCTAGTCCAACATGTCTCTTGATTACCTGATTGCAGCTAACATAAGTGTTCATTGTGGATTCAATAAAATGACGTGTTGGCAACTTCACCCTTTGCTCCATGTTCCTAATGTTACTTATTGATCCCCTGGCGAGGATTGTGTTGATATTAAATTATAATCCATATTGAAGACTTTTTTTTTACTATTCTTCACTAAATGCTTTAAGTCTACTTCACTTTGTGCAAAAATCTGCATCGGATTTATGGTTTATGAGTCTTCCTTCAATCCTTATGCCACATTCTTCTTCATATAGATTAGCTTTTTTAATTATTTGGTCAGGAAACAGATTAAATAAGTATGTGAAAGGAGATAACCATAATGCACAGCTTTCCTGATTTTAAACCGTGCTGTGTTCCCCTGTCCTGTTCAAACAATTGCTTCTTAGTCCATGTATAGGGTTCTCATTAGCAAAATGTAGTATTCTGAAGTTCCCATTTTTCTCAAGATTATTAATAATTTTTATAATCCATACAAATACCTTTATATAATCAATAAAACAGAAGCAAATATCTTTCTAGTAGTCTTTCTGGTATGCCATTTATAGTCCATAGGAAGAGTATGGCATCAGGATTGGAGGGAGACTTATCAATAATGTGCACTATGCAAATGGCACAACCTTGCTTGCTGAAAGTGAGGAGGGCTTGAAGCACTGTTGCAGATGATCAAGGAATGCAGTCTTCAGTATGGATTGCATCTCAATGTCAGGAAAACAATGATTCTTACCACTGGACCAGTAGGCAGTGTCATGATGGATGGAGAGGAGATTGAAACTGTCAACAGCTTCATTTTCCTTGGATACACAATTAATACTCTTGGTCCCAGTAGTCAAGAAATAGAAGATGCATCATACTGGGAAAATCTGAAATTAGGGACCTTTCCAAATTATTGAGAAGTAGTGATGTGTTTGAAAACTAAGGTGCTTTTGATTCAGGCCATAGCCTTTCTGATTACTAGCTGTACATCTGAGAGCTGAACAGTGAATAAGGATGAAAGAAAAAGAATTGACACCTTTGAACTGTGGTGTTGGAGAAGATCACTGAACATCACATGGACAGCCAAGAGAACAAATAGATATGTTTTGGAGAGGGTGCATCTGGAGTGCTCTTTGGAGGCAAGAATGATTAGGCTTTGCCTCACATACTTTGAACATGTTGCTAGAAAGGGCTATTTCTGGGAGAACGATATGATGCTGAGAAGGGTGAAGGGTCGGTGAAGGAGAAGAAGACCCTCAGCCAGGTGGATTGATACGGTTACTGCTGCAATGGGCTCTTGTGTGTCAGGAAGGATGAGGATGGCACAGGATAGAAGAGGGTTCAGATCTTTAGTTCATAGGGCCATTATGAATCGTGCTTGACTTAATAGCACCTAACAACAGTGACTATAATTCAGATAGCCTATTCACCAAAATAAAGGTAAATCTCAGCAGCTGCAGAGTTAATACTCAGTAAAATCAATGACATAGACTAAGAAATATTTGCCAGCGTAAAGATTATATTATTAGATATAAATATCACATTGATATTACTTTTTTTTTCTTTCTTTCTTGTAGTGTATGGTTGAATGAGATTCAACTGGCACAGGAGGAGATTGCCCCTCTTACATCAGCAGAGCATCTGGTGGATTTGAACCATGCACCTTTGGGATTTCAATGCAGCCTCTTACCAGTAGGCCACCAGAGCTCCCTGATATACCTAACAGATATAAAAGTTAAGTCCCTTTGCAAGGGTTAAGTAGTTTGGCTGTTAGCAGAAGGTTAGAAGGTCAAACCCATTAGTTACACCATGGGAGAATAAAATGACAATCCATTTCCCTAAACAAACAGCCTTGGAAATGTATCACCTTGGATTTACTATGTGCCATCGTGTCAACTAAGACACATAGTGACCCGACCCTATGAACAATGTCTTTGAGCATTGGCTACCTAATCTCACCCTTTTTAAGTACTTGACTACAGTAAGTTGCTATAGATACTTTATCAGTCCATATCACTGAAGGTCTTCTTTTATACTGATCCTCCACCTTCCCAAGAATGATGTCCTTCTGTAAAGATTGGTCTCTCCTGACAACTTTCCCAAAATATGTGAGATGAGATTTCACCACCCTTGCCTCGGGAGAATCCTCGTGTCACTTTCTCCAGGACAGACCAGTTTCTTCTATTGTCAGTCCACGGGACATTTAACTTTTCTCCAGAACTACAGCTCAAAAGCATCAGTTGTTCTTCTGTCATCTTTAGTCATTGTCCAGCTTTCAGACACATAGCAAGCAATGAGAAGACCATGGATTATATTAAGCACACCTTAGGTTTGGGACTGACAACTTGCTCTTTAGCATTCTAGAGAGGTCCTTGACAGTAGATTTTCCTAATGCAACGAACGCATCTTTTGATTTCCTGACTGCTAGTGCCAAGGTTGTTGATTATGGCTCCAAGTAAGATGAAATTGTCACAAACCTCAATCCTGTCTCCGTCTATCATAATGCTAACATAATTGGCCTGTCGTTATTGTTGATTATGATTCATAATGACCCAATGAACAATAGATTTCAAACATGTCCTGTCTTGTATCATTCTCATCATCTCTGATACACTCAAGCAGATTGCAGCAGTCGCTATGTCTGACAATTCATATGGTTGAGGGTCTTCCTCTCTTTCACCAACCATCTACCTTTCCAAGCATGATATCCTTTTTCAAGAAATAGCCTCTCCTAGGGACCTGCCCAAAGCATGTGATATGAAGCTTTGTCATCTTTTTCTTCAAGGAGTACTCTGGCTGTACTTTCTTCAAGACACACTTGTTTGTTCTTTTGGCAGTCCACGGGATATTTAATGCACTTTTCCAACACCATAACTCAGACATCAATTATTCTTCTGTCATCTTTATTCATTGTCTAGCTCTCAGATGCATAGAGAGTGATTATGGCTTGAATCAGGCACACATTAGTCTTCAAACTGAGATCATTGCTCCTCAGTGATTCAGAGAAGTCCCTGACTGCACCTTCCCAGTTCAATGTCTTCTTATATCCTGACTGCTGGTACCAAGCATCTTGATTGTGAACTCAAGTAAGTGAGCTCATTGGCAATTTTAATGATTTCTTCATCTATCATGATGCTGCCTATTGGTCCAGTGGTGAGAATTTTTGTTTTCTTGATGTTGAGATGTAATCCATAATTAAGGCTGTATTCTTTGATCTTCTGCAGCAAGCATTTCAAGTTCTCTTCACTTTCACTGAGCAAGGTTGTGTCATCTGCATAATATAGGCTGTTGATGAGTCTTCTCCTGATCCTGATGCCACATTCTTCTGCATGGACCTCAGCTTCTCAAATGATTTTCTCAGCGTACAGATTGAATAGGTATGGAGAAAGGATACAACCCTGACACACACCTTTCCTGATTTTAAACCAAGTTGTGTTTCATTGCTCTGTTCGGACTAGGTATAGATTTCACATAAATAAGCACAATTAAGAGTTCTGGGATTCTTATTATTCTCAGTGTTAGCTATAAGTTGCTATGATCCACAAAATCAAATGTTTTTGTATGTCAATAAAGCATAACTAGATATTGTACTGATAATCTCTTCTTTCAGCCAGGATCCATCTGATATTAGCAATGATACCTTGATGTCACAGACTCTTCTAAACCAAATTGGAACTTCTGGCAGTTCTCTTGTCAGTGTATTATTTTAGACTTTGATGGATGACATTGAGCAATATTTTACTTGCATGTCATATTGTTGTTGTTGTTATTGTGTACCTTTGAGTCCTAACTGACCCATAGCTGACCTTCCAGTGGGTTTTCAGAAGCAGTAAATCACACAGGAGGAGATCATCCACCCTTCTCCTGCAGGGCAGCTAGTGTATTTGAATCATACACTTTTGGGATTACGGCACATGTTCTTACCACAAGACCAGCAGAACTCCCTTCGATATTAATGTGATATTAAGAATATTTTCTAATTTCCACATTCTGTTGGATCATCTTTTGTGGGAATGGGGACAAATATGGATCTTTACCAGTCAGTCAGTCTAGTAACTGTCTTCCAATTTTCCTGTCACACTTCGGTGAGCAGAGTCAGGGCTACATGTGTTATTTGAAACATGTCAACTGGTATTCCATTGATTCCTAAGGCCTTCCTCCCTGCCCCTAGCCCCGTCAATTTTTTTCAGTAGAGCTTAACCTTCTTGATTCATTACAATTGCCTCTTGATCAGATATTATTTCCTGAAATATTTCAGTGTCGAACAAATCTTTTCAGTAAGGTGATACATTGCTATAACAGTTTTGTTTTCTCAAGCTGCCCTTTGAAATCTTTTGTTCAGTTCTTTTAGACTGTCATTTCTTCCTTTTATTTGGACTTACCAGAATTCTAGTGAAATTTTCATAGCCTCGTCTAACACCCATTTTTGTCTCTTCTTCCTCCTAAATAGGACAATTCTATTCTGAGCCAGAATTAACTTGATGGCAATGTATTTAGTTTTGTGTTTAATTTTGCTCTTAACTGATATGAAGAAATAGTCTATAAATTTTAGAGTCTAACAAGGTGGAAATGGGGCAGATGGAAAAATGCATTGAGAGATTTTTATATTTAATAAAAATAATACATATATTAATTATACATGTATAACAACATATATCTTTTCTTTCAATCCTAATATCATTTTATTCTTCATATAATTCAGTTTCTCACATTGTTAACTCAGCACATAGTTTGAATGTTGTTGTTATATGCCATTGAGTCACCTGTGATTCTATGTACAATAGTTTTTAACTGAACCCTGCTCTACCCTGAGCTAGTCTCACTGATTCCAACAAACCTAGTATCATTACCCCATTTACTGTATCAATCCATCTCATCCAGGGTCTTCCTGTCTTGCACTGTCCCTTCACCTTTCCAAGCATGATGATCCCTCCTGGCCACATGCCAAAGTATGAGAGACAGTTATAAAATTCTCGCTTACAAGGAGAAAGTTGGTTTCATCTTCTCCAAGAAAGACCTGTTTGTTCTTCAAGGCAGATCTATGAATTGAACTGGAGGAGACTGCCCATTGTTCTTCCACAAAGCAGTTAATAGAGTCAAACTAAATACGTTTTGGTTGGCAGTGCAATTCCTTACCACTAAGCTACAAGGACTCCTATTCTGTGAGTAAAGAGAGTGTTGGTTGAGATTATGGTCTCTTGAGTGAAAAAGCCTAGATAAGAACCCAACTTCTACCACTTACTTAATATTTTCCTTAAATTCCCACACTTTCCCATCCCTTAGCGCCCCCATGTGTAAAATAGGCAGGTAGTAACACACGTAAAATGCTGTGAGGTTTAATTTATATATTACACTTAGAATGGAAACTGACTTAGAACTCTCAAAATTCAGTAAAAGAAAGAGAGAATTTAGAATTCAGAACTCTTTGCTTTAGCTATGAAAGGTATATAGAAAAGTAAAAACAATAATCATAAAACATTTTGCTTTGAATAGTGTTCAGTTCTTAAGATTTTTGGAGGATTTTTAAACCTGAAAAGAATACTGAAGCATTGGCTAAACTGTAGAATCCTCAGCCCTGTTCATAAAAATTCTAATTCAATGGCTCTGAGATAGGGTTCAGTTACAAGCATCTTTAGACGATTCGTTGTAGAACGTCCAAATACCTTATTACACACATAGTGGTCAAAGTAGAAAATAAGCAGTTGTCTTCAATAAGTTTTCCCTAAATTTTAAAACAAAAAAATATAGAGTTAAAGTTGAATCAAATAATTAGCCTCTATCAGACATAGCATTTTTAAATTAACATTTTATTTCAACTTACATATGTATATGTGGCCTAGATTGGACAGAATTACAATTTCTTAGTATAGGATGTATTTGAGAAGCTGGAATAACTCTGCTTCAGGGAACTCATAGGATTAATTTCAAGTGGCAAGCAATCAAAGATTGCTCTAAACTCAATCACTTAACAAGCTTAAGGCAAAGACAAAGGGTAAGGAGGTGAGAAGGAAAGAAGGGCCAGTGGATATTAACCGGTGTGAAGAACCAAGTTACCAAGACACAAAGAAAGAGTAGTCAGCGTGCTGTAACCAATTTCTGATCTATAATTTGAGTGGCATGCATGCAAACTGTTTATTGAATGGGGCATGACCACTGAGTACTGACAAATGGTAAGAAAATCTAAGTTTAAAAGAGGCTTTACATTCTAACCAGCTATTATCAGACTCTTCTAGTCTCAACAAGTTTCCTTTCTGCTGGAATTTTTCATGCTTTCTTCTCAAGGCTGGATGGTAGTTTTTTTCTTTATTTATTTTGGAAAGCTGGGATAAAATTATTTCAGTATTTTTTATTAGTTCCCTTGTAAACACATTAATCACAAGAGTTTCATTACCATGTAATACTTGAATTCTAATTTTCACTCTTTCTATTCCACTTTCAGTGAGCCATTCTCCCTGCAATCTTGGCTCTGTAAGTCATATGAAAGTGGGAAGTGCATAGCTTAAATTCTTTTAACCATACTGTGAGAAGAAAATACAATCCTAAATTCTTGAGCACCCTAATCTTAAAAAGAATAGCTTGTGACCCATAAAATGAAGTGGTTACATTAAATGACCTCTAAGAAACGCCCTTCCAACTCAGACATTCTCCAGTGAGAGTTTCATTTAGCATCTGGAAAAACAGAATAGAGATAAGTGGGATTTTGATGAGGGTAAGTGATTCTCATTAGCATGCTTTGGGTAGAATTTCAGAGGAACTCAAGTAAATAATCTTTGGTCTTCCATTTGACTTGCCATTATACTAGGCACTGAGTAAAGGCAGTTAAAGAAAATATAATTACTTTTTCATTCCCAAAGAAAGTTAATATTCTAAAGTAGCAATAAAATAAGCTCATATTTCATTCCATAGCCATACATGTCATTGGGGAAGATAAAAACAAAAGCAAACCAAAAAAGCCCCTAAATAGAGTCTAAAAACAAGCTTTGTAAATTTTTCTTTCACAGTGGGTAAAAACAGTAACAGTTTTGAGAACCAGAAAAGGCCATGCATTGGCTGGAACTGAAAGGATTATTAGGAAACTCAAAGAGAAAGGTTGATGAAGCTGTCTCTTGTTAAACTGCTCTTATGCATAGAACTACAGCTGTTGTGTGCCCTGTAGTCAGAACCAATTCATAGCTGACCCTCTAGAGGATTTTCAGAAGCAGTTTAATTACACGGAAGGAGATTGTCCATCTTTCCCCATAGAGCAGCTGGTGGATTTGAACTCTGTGCCTTTGGAATGAAGCTTCTTACCACCAGAGCTCCGTAGGAACTACGGATGTTGTTGTGTGCCATTGAGTCACCTGCGACTCATAGCGACCCTATGTACAACAGCCCTGAACTCTGCTCTATCCTGTGCCAATCTCACTGTCTATGACACACCTATCCTACCCTACCCGTTACCCTAGTCACTTAATTAATCCACCCCATAGAGGGTCTTCCTCTCCTGCTGTGTCCCTCCACCCTCTCAAGCATGACATCCCTCTCCAAGGACTAGTCCCTCCTTGCAACATGTCCAAAGTATGTCAAATGAAGCTTCAGAATCCTTGCCTCCAAGGAACAGCCTGGTTTAATCCTCTCCAAGATGAACCTGTTTGTTTTCTTAGTAGTCCATGGTATATTCAATACTTTTCTCTAACACCACAGCTGAAAGGCATAAATTCTTCTTCTAATCTCCCTAGTCATTGTCCAGCTCTTTGATACATAGCAAGTGATTGCAAAGACCATGGCCTATATCAGACACACCTTAGTCTCCAGAGTGACATCATTGCTCTTCAGTACTTTGAAGAGGTCTCTAACAGCAGACTTTCCCATCGCAATACATCTTTTAATCTCCTAGCTACTGGTGCCAAGAGTGTTGATTGTGGAGCCAAGCAAGCTAAAGCTGTTAGGAACTACAGTAGGAGGTTGAAAAAGTTTACCTCATTCTTTGCTTGCATCTTAAAGGTAGGTATTTCTATTTCAGTCATATAGATGGGAACAATTTTTGAAAATTAAACAATAAATGTGAGCCAGTTTAAGAATTACATTTCTAATCCAAGCAATTATTTATCCAACTCAGGTAGGTTGAACAGACAATAGCACCATTAGATTCACAAGTGCCAAGTATGTGACATAGTATTTATTTCCTAAAGCGTTGCCATTGTCTCCATTTTATCACTTAATCAAAATCAAAGCCTTGAGCAAGCTCTCTCTGTTTGAGAGAAATCTTGTACCAGGGGCTTGGTATTTACCAGCCTTGTTGGGTCCCAGTACTTAACAAGAGAGTTAAGCCTTAAATCCTCAAGACAGAAATCAAATTTGCACTTCCAACTCCTCTTACTTTATGTTCTATTCATGATGACCTCTCATTCCCTGGAACTATTGGAATATAAAGTGCATATTTTTCAAAAACTATCTTTAGGGAGCTCTGGTGGCCTAGTGGCAAAAAGCTGCACTGTAATCCCAGAGGCACGTGGTTCAAATCCACTAGATGCTCTGCTGGAGAAGGAGGGGCAATCTCCTCCTTTACCTGTCGGATCTGATATGATGGTACACACACAAAAAAAATTACAAAAAATTTCAAAAAAACACCCCAAAACCCAAAAAAATACTATCTTTAATTCTGACTCTTTTGACTTGCTAACCTATACCTATAGTAATATAGCCTACATGTACTTTAAGCTCATCGTGACTTCTGAATCCTTTATCTTACTTTAAGAAGCTAAGACTATCTCTCTGATAACTGTTTCAGTAAATGATACCCCCATCCATCCACTAAATTCCAAAAGTGTTTTTTTTTCTTCAACAAGCACAGTGGGACATAAAAAACAGAAGTCAAATTTTTAAATTTTTTTTTCCCTTTCCAGAAGACTTGGTAGCACAGTGGATAAATGCTTACCTGCTATCTGCAGCACGACGGGAGACAGGCATGGAAGTCTGTCTCCACACAGTCTATAAGCCCCGGGAGCTATGGAGCAGGCCGACTCAGTCCCTACTGGGGCTATTAGGTGGCCCCAACTCAAATGCAGGAGGAAATTGGTTTGCTATTTCCCCTTACTGCAGACCTTCATCTGACAGAAGGCATTACATTTCTACTTTCCCTAGCAAACATCTTCCCCCTTCCAGGCCATTCTCCATATTTCTGTAAGGGTTCACCCTCTGAAAACAAGCTTTGGATTATCTTACTCCCCTGTTCTTTAGCTTTCAATAGTTTCCAAAAACTTTTAGCAATTATTAGTACTTTGGGCTCCAAATTCATGGATGTTTTTGTGTGGAAAGTAGGTAGGCATATTTGAGTGGGGTGTGTGTGTCTCTGTGTGAGTGTGTGTTAGGGAGAAGGCCACAGGCTTACTTTCAGCTGAATCTTAGAAGGGGTTGCTGTGGTGATGGTGGTGGTGGTGTGTTGTCAATCTGAATCAATTCATAACTTACCCTCCAGCAAGTTTTCAGAGGCAGTAAATTACAAGGGAGAAGATTGCGCATCTTTCTCCTGCTGGTGGATTCAAGCCTTGTACCTTTGTGTTGGCAGTGCAATTTCTTACCACTAAGCTCCCCAAATTATGAATAACAAGCAATACAATAGAATAAGATAAAAATTTAAAAAATAAAATAAAATCAGACCAGAAAAACAAATCTCAGGAAATCAAAAGATAAGCCCCACTCTCCTTTGTTAGGTAATAAGGCACTTCATTATGTGTGATGTTGTTGTTAGGTGCTGTGGAGTCAGTTGTGACCCAGAGTGACCCTATGTGCAACAGAATGAAACGCTGCCTACTTAATTACATGCGAGCCTCACAATCTCTGCTGTGCTTAAACTCAACTTCATTATCTAGTCCTATTTCTCCCATTTCTTTTCTTACTACCCTTTACCTCATGGCCATTGTAAAATCAAGTTTAATTTTGAATTGCTTCCTACTGCCTTTGCACATTTTAATCCTTGTGAGTAGGTTTTCATTATTGAGCTATTGTTGGGTTTTGGTGCCATGAAGTCACCTGCAATTTACAACAACCCTATGAACAACCAATCTGAACCTTGCTCTATCCTGCACCTGACCAACCTCATATCTGAATGCTCAAGCCTCGTTACAGCTACTGTGACAATCTATCTAGTTGGGGGCCTTCCTCTTTCTGACTCTCTACCATTCCTAGTATGATGTCCTTTCTCAGAGGCTAACCCGTATTGACAATATGCCCAAAGCATGTAAGATGAAATCTCACGATCATTGCCTGTAAGAGTCACCCTGATTTCACTTCCTCCAAAAAAAGAGACCTGTTTGTTCTTTTGGCAGCCTGGGAATATGAATACTGGACATTCATTCAGTGATCTTCTTCAATACCACAAATCGAAGTCATTGACTTTTCTTCTTTCACTCTTATTCATTTTCCAACTTTCAGAGAAGTAATTGAAAAAGACCATTGATTGGAGACACCTTAGTCTTCAAACGGACATCACTGCTCTTTAGCAATTTGGAGAAGTACCTGACAGCAGATTTTCCCACTTTATGAGTTCTTGGAGGAAGACTCATCAACAGCCTACGTTATACAGATGACACACTTTGCTTGCTAAAACTGAGAAGGGTCTGAAGTGCTTGTTGCAGAAGGTCAAGGGCTGTAATCTTCAATATGGATTGTAGCTCAACATCAAGAAAACATTCTCACCACTGGGCCAACTGTCAGAACCCTGATAGAGAAGAGATTGAGGTTGTTAACACAGCTTGCTCAGCTCCACAATCAACACTCTTGGCACCACCAGTCAAGAGATAAAAAGATGAATTGGACTGGTAAAATCTGCTATCAAGAACTTCTCCAGAGTACTGAGAAGCAACAATGTCAGTCTAGAGACTAAGGTGTGCCTAATCCAGTCCATGTTCTTTACAATTATTTGCTATACATCAGAGAGCTGGACAAGGACTAAGGATGACAGAAGAATCGATGTCTTTGAGTTGTGATGCTGGAGAAGAGTCTTGAATATACCATGGACTGCTAAGAAAACAAGTAAGTCTGTTTTGGAGAGGGTGAATCCTCAAGTTTTTCCTTAGAGGCTACAATTTTGAAGCTCTGTCTCACATACTTTGGGCATGTAGTCAGGAGGGATCGATCCGTCCTTGGAGAAGGACATCATGCAGGAAAGAATGGAGGGCAGCGCAGCAGAGGAATACCCCAGATGAGATGGATTGATACAGTAACTGCGGTAAGGGGGTAGGTGTGTCTGAGTCAGTGAGACTGGTTCAGGATAGGTCAGGCTTCAGAGCCGTTGGACATAGGGTCGCTATGAATCCTCGGCAACTCAAAGGCATGTAACAACAACAACAAATGCTGTTACTATTGATGTTGACTGTGGATATAACTAGAATGAAACCCTTGATAATTTCAGGCTTCTCCACATCTCTCATGATGTTGCTTATTGGTTCAGTATTGTAGTCTTTGATCTTCTCAAGCAAATGTTTCAAGCCTTTTTCATTTCCAGCAAGCAAAGTTGTGTCATCTGCTTAATGCATGTTGTTGATGAGAATCCTGATGCCATATTCTTCTACATATAGTCAAACTTTTTGAATGATTGCTTTAGCATACAGATTGAACAGGTATGGAGAAAGGATTAAACCCTGATGTACGTTATTCTTGTTTCGAACTACGCAGTATTCCTTTTGCTCTGTTAAAACAATAGCTTCTTGGTCTAGGCATAGGTTTTGCATGAGCACAATAAGTATTCTGAAACTGCCATTCTTCTCAATGTTAGACATAATTTGTTATGAACTACACAGTCAAATGTTTAATAGTCAATAAAACACATGTAAAACACATTCCTGGCATTTTCTGCATTCACCAAATATTCATTTGCCATCAACAATGTTATCTTTCTTGTTTCTTCTGAATCCAGCCAGAATTTCTGGGAACTATTTAAAGTGGCTGTTCCAATTATTTTTTTAATCATTTTCAGCAAGATTTTACTTTCATGTAACATTAATTGTATTGTTCTATAATTTGCACTTTCTGTTAGGTAACTTTTTTATTTTTTTGGAGAGGGAAAACTTGGCATAGACTAGTGAGCATATCTCGGGCTGCACCTGTTTGTTAAAACATATCAATTGTTATTATATTAGTTCTTTGGGCTTATTTTGGGCCAATACCTTCAGTTCAGTTTAAACATCTTCTTTCATTACCATAGGTTCTTGATTATATGGTACATCCTGAAATGGTTCGGTGTCCACCAAATCTTTTAGGTATAGTGGCTCTGTTTATTCTTTTCATCTTCTTTTTATGCTTCCTGTATCAATCAAGATTTTACTCATAGAATCCTTCAATAATATAGCTCGAGGCTTGGGTTTGTTTGTCAGTTTTCCAGCTTAAGAAATGCAGAATATGTTTCTTCCTTTTTGTTTTATCATTCCAGCTCTTTGCACATCTTTTTAATAACCCTGTGCCTTGTCTCCTGAAGCAGCTCCTTGGAATTTATGTTCATCTCTTTTACTTCAGCATCTGTTCCCTTTTGTTTTGACCTCTCCACATTATAATGCGTTTTCAGAGCATCTTCTGGAATTAATTTTGCTCTTTTCTTTCTTGACATTTTGCTTTTTCTCTATGGATGATTTCCTTAACATCATCCCACAACTCATCTTATCATTAGTTGTTCAATGACTCAAATCTTTCTTGAAATGGCTTTTAAATTCAGTTGGAATAGACTCAAGGTCAGATTTTGGTTCTGTGGACTTAATTTATTTTCTTCAACTTCAGTATGAATTTGAATATAAGTATTTGTCTGTCCTACAGTCAGTCCCCTGACCTTGTTTTGACTGCTTATATTGTCTTCATAGACTTTTTCCACAGATGTAGGTAATCTCTTTCTTATATAATCACTCAGCTGAGGTCCATGTGTATAATTGTTACTTAGGTATTTTTAAAAGTAATTGCAATGAATAATTAATCATAAAAAATAATTATCCTTTCCTCTCTAGCCTCATTTCTGTCACCAAAGCAAGGTTTTCCAACTATCAGTATTGTTTCTTTTTCCAATTTATGCATTCCAGTCCCTAATTGTTATTAATACATCTTGGTTGTATGTTTGATCATTTCGGACTACAGAACTTCGTTGTTGCTGTTGTTCTTGGTCAAGTTCATTTCAGAGCCTCCAGTGAATTTTCAGAGGCAGTAAATTGCACAGGTGGAGATTGCCCATCCAGCCCCAGCCAAGTATCTTGTGCCTTTATTCCATGTGCCTTTGGGATGGCATTGCAGTTTCTTACCAGTATGCCACCAGAGTTCCCAGAAACCATCAACATTTTTTAGAAATCCTCAATTTCTTCATCTCTGGATTTAGTAGTTGGTGCAAATATTTTAATAATAGTTGCTTTCATCTGGATGGTATCCTGCCATAGCATTGTACTTCAGGATAGATCTTGAAATATTACGTTTTTACTAAGAATTTTCTTCTTAAAGTTTTTATTTTGGCATTATAGATAATGAAATTGTCTAATTGAAAGTGACAAATACCCGTTAACCTCAGTTCACTAATTTCTAGCATGTCAGTCTTTATATGTTCTCATTTTTTTTAATTAGAAGTTTTCCTAGTTTTGTACTTCATACATTCCATTTAATTGTCAATGGTTTTTTGCTCCTTCTTATCCTCATTTTTTTTAATTGTCTTTCCAAGTGGCTGGAGGCCTGAGCCATCTTATCCGGAGTTAGTTGCCGGGGGGGGGGGGGAACGTATGTGGTGCTGATGGGGCAAAGCTAAAGAATGGAAGAGGATGCTTGTGGGCCACGTGGGATTTGGGGATGGGACCACAACATACACTCACCAAATAGGTGTGTGTGGGGGGGGTGGATTTAGAACCAACACTAAATCTATTTGTTGTGTAATGAGTAAGGGTCTTTCATCTGTTCTTGTAAGCAAAATGCTTGTCTGTCAGATATTGTTCTTAAGCTGGGCATCTAAATTAAGACACATGAAGAAGAAGGATTGCCATACACTTATGAAATAATAGACCTTCAAAAACCCTATAAAAATAGATAAATTTTTTATTAGACTAGCAGATATGGCCCCAGAGGCTGAGCCCTCAAACTGAGAAGCACAAAGGAGGAGGAACAGTTGCAAACAGATACTACTGATTGGAACATGGAATGTGAGAAATATGAATGTAGGGAAATAAAGCATTGTTAAGGGAGAAATGGAACACGTAAATATTGACATTCTAGGCATTGGTGAGCTGAGATAGATTGGCATGAGACATTTTGATTCAGACAGTCATATGATCTACTATGCCTGAAATAAAAAGATGAGAAAAAACAGGGACATATTCATAGTAAAAGAGACCATTTCTATTTGCATCCCAAAACACAATGTTGTGAGTGACAGGATAATATTCATAGGTATACAAGAAGACCTGTTCATACGACTTTTACTCAAATATATGGAAGACCAACCAAAGCCAAAAAGGAGCAAACAGAAGATTTCTACCAACTTTTGCAGTCTGAAGTCAATAAAAAATGCAACAAAGATTCATCAGTTATAATTGGTGGCTGGGCAAAAGTTGGGAACAAGGAAGAATCGGTAGTTAGAAAACATGGACTTGGTGACAGAAATGAGACTGGAGATAGAACAATTGAATTTTGTACAATAAATGATACTTTTTTAAATTTTAGTTTATATTGGTTTGCTTACAAAGTTCATATTCTTTGTGTTTCACACTATTCTTCATTCACACTGTGTTTCATACAATCCTTGTTTTCTGGTGTCTTTGGAGCAGAGGTTCTGAACTGCAGATAAGGCATCTGAAATAACAGCGCTGACTCTAGGTGAAAGCTTTTATTTATGTGTGAAGCTTCAGGAAAGTGAGGAATACAATGACTTTCCATACAAAAGTTGGACAATGAACAAAAGGTAACAAAAGAAAAATGAATGACTTTGAGCTGTGTTGTTGGAGAAGAGTATTGAATATCCCATGGACTGTAAAAAGAACAAATAAGCCTGTCTTGGAGGGAAGAGAAATGAAGGTGCTCTTTAGAAGCAAGAATGGTGAAACTCTACAGCCTGGAATTGTATTGTGAGATATTCTTTGCTTCCTCTAAACACTTCCCTAATTAACCCCACTGTTGGTATCATAAAGAAAAAAAGAAAAATGGTGAAACTGTCTCTCATACTTGGGGCCTGTTGTCAGGAGGTGCCAGTTTTTGGAAAAGGATATCATGCTAGGACAAGTGGAGGGTCAGAGAAAGAGAGGAAGACATTGGACAAAATAGATTGACACAATGGCGACAATGGGCGTAAGAGTACCAGAGACCATGAGGCTGATGAGGGTGTGGCGAGGCTCAGATCTGTTCTTAGGATCACTTTCAGTCACAGCCAACTCCACACTAACAGCAGCAATTTATTTTGTATTAATTTCTTATAGCATAAACTCATCCATTTAGATCATTTCTAATATTCAGATTATATAATTAACTTCATGAAATTTTAAAAAAAACACCAGATAATACTCTGTCAAAATATATTCCAAGGCTTCTTGCTGCTAAGTGCCATAGAGTCGCCTTAATTCATAGCAATACTATGTACAGCGGCTCAGAAGCCTGCCCTGTCCTCCAGTTTCACTGACTCTCCAACACACCTACCTCCATTGCCCCAGTCACTCTATGAACCCATCTCCTCCAGGATCTTCCTCTCCTGCACTAGCCCTCCACCTTTCAGAGCATGATATTCTTCTCCAAGGACCAGTCCCTCCATGCCACATGTCCAAAGTATGTGAGACGGAGCTTCAAAATTCTGGCCTCCAAGGAGAAACTTAGTTTAATCTTCTCCAAAACAGAGCTGTTTGTTTTCTTGGTGGTCCAAAGTATATTCAAGATTCTTCTCCAGCACCACAACTCAAAGGCATCATTGTCTGCCATCCTTAGTCATTGTCCAGCTCTCTGATGCATAGGCTTATGCAAAATTTTCCAAGACTTATGCACAATTTTTGCACTTTAATTTTTGCTCTTACATTAACATCCATGACTTTGAACACTGCTACTTTCAAAACAGTACTTAATTTTTGCTCTTACGTTAACATCCATGACTTTGAACACTGCTACTTTCAAAACAGTATTTGGCAGGTTTATTTTATTTCTATTTTTCTCTTGAAAAGATCTGGATGTTTAAGAGTATGACTAAGCATGTCCTTTTACAAATTCATTGAAAAATTAAAACAATTGCTTTGAATTAAAGGACTGCAGGCAGTCCATTTACAGTGCTTAATTTGCAAAGAGAAGCTTCAACTATTTTACCAAATGCCTAGTAATTAGCATTTGTTGCTATTAATAAAGGCAAAAATTAGAACATTTTGGTCACAAAATAGTGTCTTCCTTCTGAGCCCTTGGAAGGAAATGAAAAAGAATATGATAAATATCTTTGGAATATAAGTGGTCTTTTTTGATCCTTTTGGCTATGCACACATATTTAGTAAAATATTCTCCCTTTTTGTGGAAGATCAAAACTGCTTAGTTAAATGAATAATTCCCATTAGATATTTTTTCTTGTGGTTATTACATTAGTATTTCACTGATAGTGCAAAGAAAATATCATTTAATTTAATTTTCCAATACTTGAAAACATTCAAAAAGAAGATTTGAAGGTAGCTTTAAAAAGGAAGTTTAAATTAAACCAAAATCAAACAAAATTAGGGACATCATGATGATTTAAGAAGAAATAAGAGACTTCTTGTTATGTGCCGTTGAGGCCCTTGCAACCCATAGCAACCCTATGTACAACAGCCCTGAAACCTGCTCTATCCTGTGCCAACTTTACAGTCTCCTGCACACCTATCCTCATTACCACCACAGTCACTGTATCACTCCATCTCACCAGTGGTCTCTTTCTCTTGCTCTGTCCATACACCCCTCCAAGTATGATATCCCTCCTTGCCACATGCCCAAATTAAGTCAGATAAAGTCTTAGAATCCTTGTATCCAAGGAGCATCCTGGCTTCATCCTCTCTAGGACAAACCTGTTTGTTCTCCTGCCAGTCCATGGTATATTCAACACTCTTCTCCAGAAACACAGCTCAAAGGCATCAGTTTCCTTTCTATCATCTCAAGCCAACAAAACCAAAAACAATGTCTTTGAAAATATATTTTAAAAATATACAATATTTTAACAGAGTTACCAATAATCTTCTATTATTATGAAGATATTATTATTCAATTATTAAAATAATAATGAGACGAAGATTACTATAACCCTTGAGTAAATTAAATTGCAGAATATAATATGAAGAATAACTTTATATCAACAAATTAAATAATCTAGATGAAATAGACAAATTACCAAATAGACACTAACCACTGAACCAATTAAAGGAAGTAATTTTATTAAAACTATAGAATGGGAAAGGATTTGACTTACTATTAAAAATAGTTTCCAGAAAGAAATGTCTAGACCCACATGGCTTATTTCATGATGGCTTATTTATTGGTGATTTCTAATGCACATTTGAAGAATTAGGATCAATATTTCACAAAGTCCTCTAAAAACAGAAGAGGATACATTCTTCAGATCATGTTATAAAGCAAATATTTTTCTGATATCAAAGCTAGTTGTGATGTTACAAGAAAACTACAGAGTGATATCTATCATCATAGATGCAAATCCTTCCAACATCACTATCAAACTGAATTTGTCAGCTTATTAAAAAGGATTATAAACCACAAACAAGTGGCATTTATCTCACAGACAAAAGTTTGGATCAATATATAAAAATAAATCAGTGTAATCCACTATATTAATAGAATAAAATAAAAAATAACAAAATCTCAGTAGACACAGGAAAAGCATTTAACAAAATTGAATCACTGTTTATGATAAAAAAACCAGAAAAAACAACAAACAAAACATTTTACAAACTAGAAATATAAGGGACCATTAACCAATCTGATTAAAGATATATAATTTAAAAAATCACAGATTACATCATAGAAATAGAAAATTCTAAAAATCCATTCTTAAAAGCCCACTGAGGTTGCTGTGTGCCAAAGAGTCAGAACCAACTCATTGCTGACCCTCCTGTGGGTTTTCAGAGACAGTAAATGGCACAGGAGGAGACTGCCCATCCTTATCCCACAGAGCAGCAGGTGGATTCCTCAAATACTACAGCTTACAGCTGTTGTTGGGTACCATCTACTCTGAACAGACTCATAGCTGACTCCCAAGCTGATTTTCAGAGGTAATATAATGCTCATAGTAGAAGATAACACTCAGCACCACTGGCAAAAGAAACATGGTGTTAACTAGAACTAATAAATTAATTCAACATGGTTTTAGGATACAAGACATTACAAGAAAGTAAATTTTATTTCTGTTAACTATCAATGACCAGTCAAAAATGAAAATCAGAAAAGAATTCCATTTTAATAGTATTAAAGATAATAAAACATTTAGAAATAAAGCAATAAAAAAGTGCAATACTAATAGGAAATATCAAGAAAGAAGTAAAGATTAAATGGAAAAATATCCTATGTTCTTGAATTAGAAGACCTGATATTATTAAAATATTTGTAAATTGACTGATAGAATCAATAGATTTAACACAATTTTCTCAAAACCACTGTGGTCTTTGTTTTTTTCTGTAATTGACAAGCTGCTCATACAAGGAAAAAGACATGAAAATTCAAGGGATTATATTGTTGTTGTT
>NW_006399900.1:5323889-5326452 GCF_000299155.1 Elephantulus edwardii | reverse complement strand
GAAGCTGTGAACACTCTCAATCTCTTCGTCATCCATCCTGATGCTGCCAATTGGTCCAGTGGTGAGAATCTTTGTCTTCTTGACATTGAGCCTTATATAGTCAAAATAATTTTGAAAAGATTAAATTGGAGGATTCACAAATTCAAAGGTTGTCACAAAGTTATAATAATGAAGACTGTGTAGAAATATTTTAAGCACAGATTTGTAGATCAATGTCAAAATTGAGAGTCCAGAAAAAATATATTATTTGAAAGTTTATACTCAATTGAGAAAAGATAATTTATTACAAATGTGTGGGATCAACTGTGTGACTATATGCAAAAAGAATAAAGTTGAACCTCTATCTTAATATATACAAACATTAAATCAAACAAATCAGAAATATAACTGTAAGAAAGAAAACTATTTTTGTTGTGTACCATAGAATTGGAACCAACTCATAGCTAACGCTCTGGTGGGTTTTCAGAGGCAGTTAATTCCACATGAGAAGATTGCCCATCCTTCTCCACCCAGCTGGTGGCCTCAAACCAGATGTCTTAGGGATTGCAACTCAGCTTCTTACCACTAGGTCACCAGAGCTCCCAGTGAAATAAAAACTAGAAAAAAATTTTTAAAAAAAGTACTAAATTTTCATGGCCTTGAATGTTGTTGGTGGTGTCAGTAACTCAACAGAGATTCAAAGTGACCCTATTAACAATAGAACAAAACCTTTCCCTATTCTGCTCTATCCATCATGCTCAACTCCATTGACAGAATCACTATGCCCTCACTGAGGGTCTTCCTCTCTGTCTTCTCTCTTTGTTTTCCCCAGTATGATGTCTTTTCCCCCAAAGGTTGGACACTAATGACAACATGTCCAAAGTATGTAACTGTGGTTGCACTTCTGCCAAGACTGACTTGTTTGTCCTTATGGTTGTCCATGGTCTAGTCAGTGCTCTTCTCCAATGCCACAGTTTATAGACATCAGTTCTTCTGGCATCCTTATTCATTATTCAGCTTTTAGATGCTAATGAGGTAATTGAAAAAATGATGGTTGGGTCAGGAACCCCTTAGACTTTAAACTGACTTGTTGCTATTTAGCATACTGGAGTGGTCCTTGATAGATTTTCCTGATGTATTTGTCTTTTTATTTCCTAAATGTTATCACGGGTATAGATTGTGGATTATTGTGGATTATTGTGAAATGACTCTTTAATTATTTTAATCTTTTCTTAATGTTGGTTAAGCAATGACTTTTAACCAAGACAATCAAAAGCAGACATAACAAAAGTTGAATGCAACTTTATTATCATTTTTTTTATCCTTCCAAAGAGCAGGATCAAAATGGTGTCTTATCTAATTGGAAGAATTCTAACTACAGGGAAAATGGATGACTAGCATTAGTTCTGATTTGTAGTGACCTTACATCGAATAAAACAAACACTGGCCAATCTTGAATCATACTCACAGTCACTGCTATGTTTGAGACCATTTTTTTTTAGCCAATGTATCTATCAGTCCATCTTGTTAATGAGCTTTTTTTTTTTTTTGCTAAAGTTCTATTATATTAAGCATAAAGTCCTCTTCTTGGGACCAGACAGCCCCTAAAAATGCATGTACTTAGAATGAAACCCTTGCTTTTAGGGACAATGCTTATCTCTCAGTTTGTTTGACTGTGGGTTATTTGTTGCTATGGTGAAGTTATACCTCAGTATTTAAAATACTAGCAATGTCAACAATGGTGGGGAAAGTTTATTAGAGCTTCCAGACTAAGACAAATTAGAAAGAAGGACTTGATAACTTCCTTCTTAAGAAAAAGTAATCATAGAGCCACAGCAGAATTCTGTCTGACATAGTGCCAGCTGAGCACTTCAAGGTGGAAGTTACTCAAAAGATAATAGTGGAGTGCTGGCTCTCAACGTGGAATCTATCTCAATGACATGAATTAACATAAGTTTTCAATACCTGCATTTACTGATGTGGCTTGAGTCAAAATGAGAAGCAACTCTAAATTCTCATCAAAAATAATCAGAATATGAATCTAAGAAAAATTAAGTCTAAAAAATTAAATGTGAGACAGAAAGAATGATACTCTATTCATTAGTGAGTTGAAATATACTTGCATTAGTAATTTTGAATCAGACAATCATATTGTCTACCAGGTAAGGAATAAGAAAATATAGAACAGCATCACATTCATCATCCTAGAGAACCTTTTAAGATTTATCATAAAGTTGCCCACTGTCATCTCTCCTATTCAATATTGTAATCAAAGTCTTATCAATAAGACAAGAGAAGGAAAGAAGAGGTATCCAAATGGACAAAGAAGAGATAAAATTATCTCTTTATGCAGATGATATGATGGTATACTGGTTGTTCTTTTGTTGTTATGTGCCTTCGAGTCTTTTGCGACTCATAGCGACCCTATGTACAACAACCCTAAACCATGCTCTATCCTGTGCCAATCTCATTGCCTCTGACAAACCCATCCCGAGGACCCCAGTCACTGAATCAATCCACCTCATAGAGGGTCTTCCCCTCCTGCGCTGTCCCTCCACTCTACCCAGCATGATGTCCCTCTCTA
>NW_006399900.1:5313309-5318349 GCF_000299155.1 Elephantulus edwardii | reverse complement strand
TACTGTTCCAGTCGTTTTTGGATAATCTTCAGTAGAATCTTGCTTGCATGTGAAATCAATGATATTGTTCTGTAGTTTCCACACTCAGTTGGGTCGCCCTTCAAGGGATGGGAACAAATATTGACCTCTTCCAGTCAGTTGACCAAGTGGTTGTTCTCCAGAATTCTTGGCACAACTTGGTGATGGTATACTTAGAAAACCCTAATGATTCAGCAAGAAAACTACTAGAAGTAGTTGACCAATTCAGCAAAGTGGCAACATACAATATCAACATACAGAAATCAATTGGATTTCTCTACAATGACAAAGAGTACATAGAAATGGAACTAAGAGAAACAATGCCCATAACAATAACTAATCACAAGATTAAATACTTGGTAATAAATCAAACTAGAAACACAAAAGGCTTATTCAAAGAAAATTACAAAACATAACTACAAAAAACCAAAAGGAGACCTTGAGAAATGGAAGAATATCCCTTGCTCGTGGATAGGAAGACTCAGTATTCTGAAAATTACAATCCTACCAAAGGCAAGCTACACTTTCAATGCAATCTCAATACAAATACCAATTCCATTCTTCAACAATATGAAAAATGCAATCTTCAATTTAATTTGGAATGAAAAGAGACACTGAATAAGCAAAGTACTGTTTAAAAAGAGAAACAAGGTAGGAGGCTCTTCACTCCCTGATTTCAAATCCTACTATACTGCTGTGGTATAAAACTGTGTGATACTGGTACAATGACAGACACATAGATCAATGGAATAGAATTGAGAACCTGGAAATTAGTCCCCAAATCAGCCAACTGATTTTTGACAATGAGATGAAATCAGTTAAGTGGGGAAACAAAACCTTTCTAACAAATGGTGTTGACAAAATATGAAGACCATGTACAGAAAACTCAAACAAGACTCACACCTCACACCATACACAAAAACCAAATCAAAGTGGATCAAGGACATAGGACTAAATCCAAGGACTATAAACTTCATTAGAGAAAACTTTAGAAGAACCCTAGAAGCACTAATCCACAATTTGAACAGTCCTTCTAAGCATTCTGAAAAACTTACAACTAGGAGGTAATAAAATAGATGAATGGGACCTTCTAAGAATCAAATCCCTTTGCACATCCAAAAATGTCTCCAAAATGTTAAAAAGGGAAGCCACAGACTGGGGGAGAAATATACTTAGTAATGACATGTCTGATAAGTGTCTTATACCTAGAATTTATAGAATACTCAAACACTACAACAAGATAAAGGTTAACAACCCATTTGCAAAATGGACACAGGATATAAACAGAAACTTGACCAAAGAAGACATTCAGGTGGCAAACAAACACATGAAGAAATGTTCAAAATCCCTAGCTATAAGAGAGATGCAAACAAATCACAACAACTATGAGACATAATCTCACCCAAATAAGAATAGCAAAATTTAACAAAGCAGCAAGTAACAAATGTGGGTGAGGTTGTGGAGAGACTGGAACCCTTATTCACTGTTGGTGGGAGTATAAAAATGATGCAACCAACATGGAAGTCAGTATGGCGCTTTCTCAAAAAGTTGGAAATAGAAATACCATTTGACCCAGCAATTCCACTACTGGCAATATACCCTAAAGAAACTAGAACTGCCACCCAAGCAGATATATACACACTCATGTTTATTGCTGCTTTGCTCACAATAACAAAGAGTTGGAAATAGCCCAAGTGCCCATCAACAAATGAATGGATAGAAAAGCTTCGGTATATTTACACAAGAATATTATAAAGCACGGAAAAACAAAGAACTCATGAAATATTATACAAAACAGGTGACCCTGGAGGACATTATGCTGAGTGAAATATCCCAGTCACAAAAAAGACAAATACTGTATAATGCCCTGTTATAGAACAAGACTGATAGGGTGGTTGCGGGGAAACTAAGGAAAGAGAGGATAAGTAATGTGCATGGCGTTGAAACAGACAAGGAAAAGAACTATATAAAAGGAACATATGATTGATTAGGTATTATTGGCATGACAAGAGTCCGGAATAAGAGTTGCATAGTAAAGTGGTCAGGGGCTGGGGGTGGGGGACTGTATAACAATGAACAAAACTTTTTTCCAAAGAAAAAAAATCTAACTGGCAGGGAAGGGGGACAGGGAAGAATATATGCAACAATGAATGAATGGAAATCCAAGTTCTTTATAAACTTTCATTAAAATCTAAAAAAAAGACAATATCCTAATGTACAATGCTTTTAAGGAAAGGATAATATACATATACTTATAAGGAAGATCTCTTAGTTCAACTATTATTCAAATTTACTCACCAATGGGAGAGATGAAGTTGTTGAAGGTTTTGGGTTAATCTGTTTCCAAGAATTCCTTTAAAATTCTAAAGAGCAAGAATGTTACTTAAAGACTCAGGTGAGCCTGAACCAAGTCATGGCATCGTCTACTGCTTCATGTGCATGCGAAAGTAGGACAATAAATAAGAAAGATTTAAAAGCTTTGAATTGTAGTGCTGGTGAGGCATAGTGAATATGCAATGGACTGGCAAAAGAAAAAACAAATTTGTCTTGGAAAAGGTGCAGACAGACATGCTTTGGACCTGTTACCAGGACAGGCTCATACCTGAAGAAGTGCATCGTACTTTGAAAAGGCTAGCAAAGGAGAGGAAGACCCTTAAAGAGGGCCTGACAGAGTGCCTGCAATAACATACTTAATGACAACAAGAACCATGAGGATGACACAGGACGTGGGAGAGCTGCTTTCTGTTGGACACAGGGTCACTGTGAGTTGAAGCCAGCTCAGTGGCACCTGACAACAGGAGCAACTCTATAGTTTGAAATTGATCAAACATAAAAGAAAAATTCACTGATAATTTCTAGTTATTGGAATGTTGGAAAGAAAGAAAGATCTGTGGTTGGAGATCAGTAGATATACTTTTGCAAGATTAATATTTTAATTTTAATATTTTATCAATAATTTAATATAATTTATATTATATATTTATTATAATTATAATATTATCAATTAATAATTTAATATTCATTGAAAACATCTCATTCCAACAACACAAATGGTGGACCTCAGTGAATGTAGTATACAAGAAGAAAACCATCTGTGGTAAGGGACAATATGATCAGTCAGAACAAGACTGGAGCAAATTGTACAGTAGAGCATCAGCTCTACTCCATGGTTGAAGCTAAAGAAAATGAAAACAAGGCCATGAGTACAGTCAAGCAAATGGTGTACTTGAACCACAGATTGCTTCGCAACCCTGGATGCAATGCACTACACCAGGGCTGCTTCGATGTAGAAAAAATGTCCTGGGATGAAAATTCACCTCCGAACATGGCTGTTAAGTGTTGAAATTAGGGATATTAAGATTGGTATTGTCTATTTCTTTCTATGTGTTATTTTTTTAAAAATTGGTTTCTGGTTTGTGTGTGTGAACATAATGTGTGTATGTGAGTGTGTGTATGTGTGTGTAAGGGAGTGCCCAGCAATAAAACTTCCTGTTTTGGAGGAATTCTCCACTGTATAGTTTCTGGTTGGTGAAAAAGGCTCTCACTTCTCATTTTAAAATTCAAAGGACAGGTAACTAGTTAATTGGCATGAACCTTAAGCTGAGCCAATCAAGGGCTTCCACATAGAATGTTCAATCTTTGCATCAGAATAATACTCCTACCAACGCATAAAGAGTATAACACAAGACTCTGTTGTAAGTCTATAATAAAATCACGAAATTGGAGTCAATGCAGATTCATAAACTCTCTTAGATCATATAATCCAGCAATATAAACCTAAATAACATGTATGTCTCTACCTTGATTTAAAAAAAATTTATGCTGGTTTACATACAAAGTTCATAGAGTACACATACATTGGTTTTCACACCAGACCTTTCCCATTTCCTTTACCAGTCCCTCCCTCTACCCATTGAATTATGCAACCCAATATTTAAGCCCCCTGCCTTCTTTGGATCTTCATACACACTATACAGTATTTGGTCCTATACAGTATTTGGTTTTATGAGACTAAGTTTAAAAAACAAAAACAAAAATTCCTAATTGAAAGTTAGTTATATGACTACAATTATCTGTTTAATGTAGACAAATCAATGCAACAAAATTTTTAACATGATTAAATCATTTTCTGTCCTGGACTAGAACATTGTAGGATTTATCATGTGGACTGGCATTTTGCCTGCAGCAATATGCCATCTGTCATTTCCTTTAATGAAGTTTGCACCAATTTACAGAAAGCATCAAATACCATGTAACTGGGAAAATCACTTTATTCTACCAGATCAATGTTTGCTGTCACTTTCTCTGTGGAAATTCATCTACCAGAAATCCATTTAAGGAAAAACTTTGAATGCTCCAATCCTTCAGGTGATGAGAACACTTCAGAATAAGTTGTTTCAGTAGACAAGTATTGAAGAGAAAGGGTCTAAAGTCATAAATTGGTGCAAACAGGTAAACACAGACACAACAGTATTAAACTTTCAGATCGAAAAGGATAATGCTACACAGTATGTTCACAATATTTGAAAGAAAGATTGTTAACATTGATTAAAGAATTTTTTAAAAAAATAATGTTAGGACTAATCTAAGACAAATAGTTTAAAAGTAAACAGCCTTTCAAAATTAATAACAAACCTGTTCATTGTCTCCAATGGCATTGGTCTAATTACCTTAGTTCAATTTGAATTTATTGTGTTAAAAAAATACATGAGCTAAATAGTGAGTCCCCATCTTAAATTTACTTGCAATACAACTAATATTTCCAAACATGTGAACATACTTTTCTTTATCTTCCAAGATTCCTATCCTAAACTTTATGACTTTATGACAAATTTTATTACTTTAGGTGAGCTCTGGTGGACTAGTGGCAGGAAACTGCACTGCAATCCCAGAAGTGCAGGGTTCAAATCCACCAGATGCTCTGCTGAAGAAGGAGGAACAGTCGCCTCCTGTATCAGTCAGATCCAATTTGACAGTACACGCATAAAAAAAAGAAAAAAATTATTACTTTATTTTTTTTAA
>NW_006399900.1:5308587-5313209 GCF_000299155.1 Elephantulus edwardii | reverse complement strand
GTGAGTTCCACAGCAGACTCCATGACACCTAACAACAATTAACAATGACCAATTTTTAACAAAATCCATTACTACATTATGTTGTTGTTGTTTTGTTGGTTTTTTTTTCCTCTCTGTAGAGTCTAGATAAGCACAATTGTAGTTGCAATAGAAAAATGTTTTGAAATCTTACTGGATTTATTTTTTCTCAGTAATTTCCCAGCTATAGAGAAGAAAATGTCTTAGAGAAGAGAGAACAGCAGAAAACAGCTGCAAAGAACTGAGTCATACTCAATCTACGCTTTGAGTTTTAAAAGAGGATCTTCAAGTCAGAGCTTTGAGCTCTGACAGCAAGTTTCTTGAGAAGAGAATTTTTTGTTGATGTTTTTTATTTTTTGTTTTGTTTTTATTTATTTTTTTTAATTATAAAATATTTAAAACAGAATGGAATCTGGTCTAAAGTAATAAAGTGAACATTGCTCAGCTGGCAACATTTTTCTGTTTTATTCAGATTTCACTTTGAAAAAACTGAAAAATTTAAAAATGGAAATATCTAGTAAAGTTCTCACTCTTTCTCCATCTCTCCTTCACCTCAAACGGCTTAGAACTGATTCAAAGCTGAATCTCCAAACGATTTTTCAGAGGATGTACACTGCATAGGAGACTGCCCATCTTTCTCCCAGGGAGTATCTCGTGGACATAAACCATCTGCTTTTGGGTTGCCAGCACAACTCCTTTCCCACTGTTGCTATTGTTATTAGGTGCCACCGAGTCAATTATGACTCATAGTGACCAATGAACAAAAGATCTGAACCCTGTTCAATCCTGCACCATCCTCACACTTCCTGACACACAAAAGCCCATTGCAGCAGTCACTGTGTCAATCTACCTGGCTGAGGTTCTTCCTCTCCTTCGCTGACCCTCCACCATTCCCAACATTATGTCCCTTTCCAAAGAATAGCCCTTCCTAACAACATACCCAAAGTATGTGAGGCAAAGCCTCATAATTTTCACCTCCAAAGAGCACTCCTCTCGAAGACATATCTGTTCATTCTCTTGGCCGTCATTGGGATGTTCAGTACTCTTTTCCAACATCATTGCTCAAAGGCTTCAATTTTTTTTTCTGTCATCCTCAGTCTCAGATACATAGCAAGTGATCAGATAGACATGGACTGAATCAGATGCATTTTAGTCATCAAACTGATATCATTACCCCTCAATAATTTGGAGAGGTCCCTAACTGCATGTTTTCCCAGGGCAATGTGTCTTATTTTCTGATTGCTGCTACCAAGCATGTTAATTGTAGATCCAAGCAAGATCAAGTTATTGACAGTTTCAAACTCCTCTCCATACATCGTCATGCTACCTATCGGACCAGTGGTAATAATCTTTGTTCCTTGACATTGAGATGCAATCCATACCAAAGGATGCATTCCTTAATCTTTTGCAACAAGTACTTCAAGCCATCCTCATTTTCAGCAAGTGAGGTTGTGTCATCTGCATAAAGCAGGTTATTGATGAGTCTCCTTCAGATCCTGATGCCAAATTCCTATTCATAGAGTTCAATTTCTCAAATAATTTGCTCAGCATACAGATTGAATAGGTATGGAGAGAGAATATAACCCTGACACACTCTCTTCTCAATTTTAAACAGTGCAGTGTTCATCTGCTCAGTTTCCACAATAGCCTCCTATTCCAGATATAGGTTTCACATGAGCACAGTTAAGTGCTCTGGGACTCCCATTCTTCTCAATGTCAGCCACAATTTGTTATAATTCACACAGTCAAATGCCTCTGTATAGTCAATAAAGCACACATAGACATTTTTCTGGTATTCTTCACTTCCAGCCAGAATCCATCTGCACTGAAAGCATTGAAAAAAAAATAAAAATAAAGCCCCAGGAATCAATGTGATATAAATTGACCTGTTTCAGTTAACAGATGCAGCCTTGGATGTGCTCACCAGTCTAGGCCAGGAAATTTGGAGGACAGCTGTCTGGCCAACAGATTGGAAGAGGTCCATATTTGTTCCCATTTCAAAGAAAGGTGATCCAATTGAATGTGGAAACTATCGAACAATATTATGAATATCATATGCATGCAAAATCCTGCTGAAGATCATTTAAAACCAGCTAGAACAGTACATATACAGTACAGTATATACATAACAGTACAGTATACATATAACAGTACAGGTAGGAAACTGCCAGAAGCTCACGCAGGGTTTAGAAAAGGCCTTACTCACTAGGCTGCCAAAACTAGAGGTAAATTAATCCCAAACATTCTTATATTTTTGTTCAGCTTCTAATTTCCCAGGTCTCCAATTCACAAAAGCAATCTCCACCTACATTCTTCCTTTAATCATTTTTACATGAATGTTTACTTTTAACATATGCCACTTGGTTGAAAATCTTGGTGATTAAATGATAAAGCTTTCCCTTCTGTCTTTAATCCTCCCTCTTCATATTATTAAATGTAAATAGAGGTTGCAACCAGCAGATAATAGCACTCACAACATTTTGTCTTTCTTGTAATCACTTTCGAGATTCTAGATTTCCCTCATGTTAACGCCTTACTGTGAATTTACCTTCTCAACTAGGCTAGGAACGCTTTGCGCTTACAGAACACCTTGAGCTATCACAGGAGAACATTTAATAACCCTTATGGAGACATAGAGATGCCTAGACTGGCATGAAGAGATAGAATGTTGAACTTCCTAATTAATAAGTTATTAAATTATTGAGGTGATACCAACACCGTTGTTGTTCCTATGTGCTGTTGAGTTGGCACCAACTCATTGCTGAGTTCTAGGGGAGCAGCTTCTGGATTTGAACTGTGTGCCTTTGAGTTGCCAGAGCCTTAGGCCACCTGAATTTAGATTATCAGCACTCTTTAACCAGTATTAATCAGGAAAGTTAACAAAAAATTTCAGTGTAGTCACATGGAAGTCTACCGATCACTACTTTAAAACTTGTGTTCCTCTTCCCAGTAGCTTAGGTATTTGGATGGAAGGGGGGTGAAAAATCCCCTTTTAGCTGCCCATGTTGCTCCTGGTTTTCACATTTAGTATCCTCCTATATAAAGTCTCCTTTTCTTCTCAGAAACCCATAGCGCCTATGTATTGGATTTGATCTCTCTGTGGAAACCCAACCTGAGTTTTTAGGTAACAAGTGTGGCACCCAACATGGTCTATACTTTGGCTTTGGTTTGGTTTGTTCAGTAAGGAAGGAAAGAGAACTGGAGAAATAATGAACCTTCTCAAGTTTGAAAGGTGTCTCTGGGCTTTAGACTATTCAAACCTTGGCCAGAGGTTCTCTACTTTATGGTATCCAAGACCAGACAGGAGGAGAGAGAATCTACAGACTCGAATCCTTTGCATATAAGTCCCATGTAAAAGTCACAGTACTGTTGGGCACTTTCAAGAACAGGTGAAGTAAATCCTGTGAGAAAGGGGTTGCTTTCTCAGTGGGACATTGCATAGTCAATATAAAACTAGTAAAGTATGGACTCGTTATCTGTCTCCCTAAGTGTTTTGTTGGGTTTTTTTAAACTGTTAATGCTGTCTTTTAATCCTTTATTTAAAGTTCAGGATTGGTATGCTTGTATGATTACTGATTTTTTTTTTCATGTTTAAGAGGAGCTTGATCACCTTGCTTGTATTCATAATTCTCTACAAGAATGATTGTGCAGTGATCCTACACTTATCCATTGAAAAGAAGTCATTAATTGGCTGGTGACTAAATACAAGGAAGCTTGGTGTTGGATTTTAAAAGAGTAGAACTTTCTTCATGTAGGAAAATATAGTATCAAGTTCATCATTGCATATTTCAGTCACTGTCCCAAAAGTGGGAAATATTTAAAGATAAACATCAGAAATGAGTAAACCAGAGCACTTTAGATTTTACTTTATTTCCTTTATAGTGTTGGGTTTTGCTACCATTGAGTTTGAACCGAGCCCCAGCTGACCATCTAGGGGGGTTGTTTCGGAGACAGTTAATCGTCAAGGAGGAGATTCCTCCGCCTTCTCCTGCAGAGCCCCCGGTGGATTCAAACCTCCTGTCTTCGGGATTGCAGTGCAGCTTTTTGCCACTAGGCAATTTGAAGACTACAGTGAGCCTAATTCAGCCCACTGCCTTGTCAGTCACTTGCTATGCTACTGAGATCTGGACAATGAATAAGAATTACAGAAGAAAAATTAATGCCTTTGAATTGTGGTGTTGGAGAAGAGTACTGAATATCCCAAGGAATGCCAAAAGAAAACATGTCTTGGAGAAGCTTCAGCGAGAGTGCTTCTTAGACACAAGGATGGCCAAACTTTGTCTGTATACTTTGGGCAAGTTGCTAGGAAAGGCTATTCCTTGCGGAGGAAATGTAGAGGGACAATGAAGGAGAGGAAGATGCTCAATCAGGTTGATGGATATGGTTTCTTCAGTGATGGGTTCAAGTATGCCAGAGATTCTGACTATAGCACAAGGTCATTCACATCTATTGTTCATTGTAGCTATGAATCATATTTGACCAAAGGTACCTAACAACAGCAACAGCATTCATTACAGAAAAGCTAGGAACAACACTAGAAGTCCTAATCCACAACATAAACAGTCTTCCCAGTATCCTGGAAAAGCTACAACCAGGAGAAGATA
>NW_006399900.1:5294067-5307192 GCF_000299155.1 Elephantulus edwardii | reverse complement strand
GGAAACCCAAAATCTCTGTAAATGTTTATGAAAATTAATAAAATATAATTATAGGGAAAAAAAGAAATTAAGAACCTTGTGTAGCCAAGTCTCACCACAGGACTCATTAGAAGGCAAGATAGTTTGACTAAAGAATGGTTCCAGTGACTTTGATGCCAACTAGATTTATTTTGTGCCAGAACAAAAATGTAGGATGATACGATATGGAGAGTGTTTTATGACTTTGTCAAGATAAATATGAAAAATCAAGTGTCTCAATTTGTTTCTTTGCTTAGAGATAAAATGAGGAAGACTGGGAAGATTAAAAGATCTGTTGGACACTTGTTTGTTACATCCCTGCTCACCCTGGCTCCAGAACGAGATCATCTCGTAGACTTCTTCAACAAGAAAGCAAGCAGAAGAAAGTCTCTGAAGTAAGTATTGCCTATCTGGCAACACCCCAAATGGTTGGTCATTTGGTCTCATTTTCCAGTTTAAAATATACTCTTTAAGGTAAATTCCAATTCCAGGCCCAGAAGGAGCTATAAACTGACCTCAGATCCATGTTGTTAAGTGTCATTGAGTCTTAGACGACTCATAGGGAAATGACAGAATGTTGTAGATGTGGAAGGTCAGAGAAGAAAAGAAGATTCTCAGCATGATGGGCTGATACAGTGACTGTAACAATGAGCTCGAGCGTTTCTCAGATTGTACAGATGGGTAGGATAATGCAAGTGTTAGATCTGTTGTTCATAGTATTGCATTGAGTCATAGAGAGAGTTCTGTTGGCCTAGTGGATAGAAAGATATGCTACCAAGCCAAAGACGGGTGATTTTAGTCTAAGGCCCTCAAGCCTGGTTTAATTAATTTTGGTCAAACACAAACATTATTCTAAGTGGTATAACACTGACCTGTCCATTTGCTGTACACAGGTAACTTACAGCTGCTGTGATACTAAACACTGTGACACTAATATGTCATATGCAATAATCCAATAATGATTACCAATGGTAGACAGTGTTTGGTGGAGCTCCCATATTAAAACAGGCTTGGAAGCAGAAGTGCCATTCACTTCTGAAAGAGCTTGCCACTGGAAACTCGATGAACTTAGAGAAAAGATGAAAGTTATACAAGAGTTCAGGTCTTTCATTCATACGGTCGCTATGAGTTTTCTGACTCAATGGCACTTAACAACAACATGGATCTGAGGTCATATTATTGGTAAAATAACTTGGCAGTTTATTGGTTTGACCCATTTACAAAATCATTGCTCCTTCATGCTGAATAGTATTCCATAGTGTGAATGTATCATAATTTCTCAATCTATTCATTAGTGGTTGGACATCTGGGTTGTTTCCATGTTCTTGTGATAGTGTACAAATCTCTGTTTGTGCCTCAGTTCTCATATTCTCAGGGTATATTCCAAGAGACACATTTGCTGTGATTGTACCTTTCACCCAAGTATTTGCCACCTATCAGACAACCTGGGATGACTGCCAGATCCATTTGAATGCTCTGCTCACAGCCAAGAAACAGTGAATTATTTTGTCAAAGAGCAGAGTAAAAGAAAGTGGGCACAGAAACAGACAGGATGCCCACTAGCAAGGTTGCCCTTTTCATTTCTGGGTGAATTGGGAAGAGAAAGGAATAATCAGACTATGATAGTTCCATGAATTCCTGTTGTATGCTTTGAAACATGTAGCACCAAAGCAAGTAAATGATAATACGGTAATGAAGTAATTCAGGGACAAAGTCCAAAAAAAGATACACTCTACTTCATTAGTGACATTGGAAGTCTCATGAAATAAATTCTACAGATAAAGGATATATGACTAGGGAAATTCTCCTTATATTGAATTATGAGTGAGACAGGATTAAGGATGGATAACTCTTCTTCTTAACAATTTAGTAGATCACAGCTTCTACATTAAATCATTATATATAATTACATATGTAATATATATTTATATATAATTGATGTAATATATATTGACATATATTTATAAGTATATATCATCTATCTGTCTGTATATTATCTATCTATCTATCTATCTATCTATCTATCTATCTATCTATCTATCTATCTATCTATTTATCATCTACCTATCTATCTACCTGTCATCAGTAGAGAACAAATCAATCCACAAAAGCTTTGGGAGTAAACAGCTCCTTCTCTTGTCATAATTAGTCTATGATCATAGAGGGTCTGAAAAAATGATAATTAACTTCAAATGCAGATGATACAAGTTTGCTTGCTGAAACTGAGGAGGGCCTAAAGCATTTACTGCAGAAGGTCAAGGGCTAAATCTGCAGTATGGATTGAAGCTCAACATCATGAAAACAAACATTCTCACCACTAGGTTATTGGTAAAACCATGATAGATGGAGAAGATTAAACATGTTGCCAGGGGGGATCTATCATGTTTGGAAGAGTAGAGGACAGGGTAGGAGAGGAAGACCATGGTTGATATGGATTGATACAGGAACTAGGGTAATGAGGGTAGATGTGTCAGAGACAGTTAAACTGGCTCAGAACAGAGCAGGGTTCAGAGCTATTGTGCATAGGGTCACTATGAGTCTTAGTCGACTCCATAGCACATAACAACAACACCAACATATGATGTGTACAGTTCACAATATTTCAGATTTTAGTTTGAGAAGAGGTAGGCAGGGTAGTTTGACCCTAAGGTCCTGCCTATTGAGTGGAGTATAATCCCCATTCAAAGCACTTAAGAATTATACCATCTTTAAATATTCAAATAGAAATCTTGACTATTCAGGTTAGTGTTGTTAGGAATTAAATATAGGAGGAAATATAAAGCTTTATATATTCCTTAGTCATCACAAGTGACCAACCTCTTCTGTTGTAAGTATCATCAAGTCAACTATAACTCAAAGAGACTATATGAACAACAGGTATGAACCCTGCCGTATCCCACACCATTTTCATGATCTCTGATATACTCAATTCCATTTTACAGTAATTGTATCAATCCTTCTTATTGAGGGTCTTCCAAACAGAACAAGGGAACAACACATAGCTTAAAATTAGGAAGGCTGTGCATTAAGGTTGTATTGTTTCTCTTAAGAAAAATCATTCCAGAAGCTGGATAATATGAAAATGAATATGACATCAGGATTTATGCAGATGACACAAATTTGCTTAGAGAAGGTGAAAACGGGAAGCATTTAGAAAGATCAATGAATACAGAAAATATAGCAACAGCTAAAAAACAGGATTCTGGATCACCAGACCAATAGGCAACATGATAAATGTAGGGGAAACATGAAGTTATTAAGGATTTCATTTTACTTAGATCCACAATCAACACCTTTCACAACCAACAAAATCAACACTCGGTAGCAGCAGTCAAGAAATCAAAAGAGATGTTGCATTGGCAAAATACATTGTCAAAGACCTCTCTAAAGTGCTAAAGAAGGATATTAGTTAAAACAATAAGGTGCACCTGATCCAAGCCATGTTGTTTTCAATTGCTTCCTATGATTCTGAAAGTTGGACAATGGATTACGAAGACCATATACCTTTGAATTATAGTGTTAGACAAAAGTATTGAATATCCCATTGTTGTTGTTGTTGTTGTTAGGTGCTGTCCAGTCGAGTGTGACTCATAGCAATCCTAAAAACAGATTTTAATCCTTCCCTATTCTGTGCCATCTTCCCATCTCTGATACACTTGAGCCCATTGCTAGAGTCACAGTGTAAATCCGTCTCGAGAAGAGTCTTCCTCTCTTTCATTGACCATCCACCCTTCCAAGTGATAGGCCCTGCAGGGCTGACTCACTCCCAGGAGACCTTGCTGACAACCGCCACAGCCAATCAGCATACTCCACAACTACTTCCTCTGCCTAGAGACTGCCTGTTTATCCGCGCACCACTAGCTCCAGCAGCTGCAGCCAATCTGCGAGCTCTACAATTACTTCCTCTGCCAGAATATGGCCCCTTCCTCCCCGAGTTCTTTAAAAGGCTACTTCTTAACACTACATGCGAACTTGAGAGCCTGAGAACTACAATAAAAGCTTCTTTGCTTACTTTCGGTTTCTGCGCCTGTTTTACCTAACCCTTTTCCAAGGAATAGCCTCTCCCAGCCTCCCATCGGCAGCCACATTACTAAATCTAGCCATCATTTCAGGGAGCCCTGGTGGCCTAGTGGTAAGAAGCTACATTGCAATCCAAATCTGTCTATCATTTTGTAGCTCATTTTACCTTCAACAACATCCAGCACTATAATCATAACCCCTTTAATATACTTTTCTCACTTTAGCATCTAGACTACGACCTGTTCTCCTCCCACCTAGAAGACCCGCCCAGTACATTAACATCACTGAGATAATGAGCAGACAGAAATGGGCAAAAGCCTGAATTATCTATGAGAATACGGGTTAGCTGGTGCGAATGGGGAGGGAGGTGCTACCAAGCAGGATGCTGATGGGGTATGGCAGGGGACAGGGACCGCCACACACATGCTGAAGCAGGGGAGGCCAACAATCAGTCTTAGCTGGGTAAAGGGGAAGGGTGTTTTATCTGCTAGCATCTAAAACACCATCCTTCGTTGGTTCCCTTCTGCAACACGGGTTAATTCTTCCTAGCTTCTTACGCTAGTTGTACCCTTCTCCTTAATGACACAATGCTGCTCGGACTTTCATCCTATTTTCCCTCCATACTCACATCGTTGGGGTTCTTCTACAACTGTATAACTTTAAATATTTCTTTTTGACAACAACTTTCATACTCTATCACTTGCCCACCCTTCTCTTCTGATTCATATATCTTCAAACTGGATGTATAGGTATCTTCTCAAACTTGGCATGCCCCAGATTTCGTTCTTTATACGTCCCCTTACATCTGCAAACTTGAGCCATTCCCTTATCATCCAGTGGGGATTTCATCTTGGTTGAGTCACTCACATATGAGGTCTATTGCTTTAATTGTGAAATATTCCTTAGCCTCTCTCGGTTACTTCTTAAAGGTAGTAAATTTAGCTGATCACTAAGCCCAAAGTGATCTTCCCCAAGTTAGTTGCATAGACACTATTTCATCTCCTTTAAGCTTTTACCTAAATCATACCTTCTATCCAAGGCCTTTCCTGACTATCTGATCTCCTTTTTAAACAGTATTGCAGTATTTAATTAATTAATTAAACAGTATTAATACTGTAATCTACCTATGCCACAATTAGTTCTTTAACTTATTTTTTTCCCTTCTATTTATACCTTTAAACATATTATGTAATGTAAATAATTTAAATACATTGATTCCTTGTTCAACTCTCTCCTCCCTCTGTTCAAATACAATCTCCATGAGGGCAAGCATCTTTTCCTAATTTGCCTGCTGACTTCTTTTCAGTGCCTAGAACCGTTTCTTGATCTCTGGTAGCAAAGTCTGTAGGGAGGTGCCCTGCTAACCCTCTCTGGGGAGTGGAGCCTGCCAGAGGCTCCTTGGAAGAAAGATGGGCAAGATGGGCAATTTCATAAGACTTACAGCCTCCTGAAAACTCCCCTGAGGATTACCTGTGAATCAGTTCTGACTCCAAAGCAATGAGTTTGAGAGTATGAAACAGCCTCTAGCATGTATTAAAAACTGAAAATATATTTATGCCATAAGCAACATATGTTGAGAAACGTAACAGTTGAGGTGAGAAGAGGTATTCTGTCACATTTTAGCTTTAGTCACAATCCATGAAATTCTACAGAAAGTGTATTTATTTTCTCACAGAGAAACACATGTATAAGTAATGGCAGCACAAACAGAGAAGTAGTGTCTTTTGTTCAAGAATAAACAGGTAAATATCTTTTTTTCCTTTCCTAAATTAATGTAAAATCTTATGTGAAGAAAGATAATTATTAAATGAAGAAACTTCTTAAACCTCTCAATTTTATCACATTGGAAAAAATTACTCATCATGCTGCTGAAAGAGACATGCAATTTCAGAAGATTTCATTTACATATAGAATATTTAGTTATAGATGTTTTGAATTACAGTTCTTTCAAACTTCAGGGGAAAATATGGTTTAAGTTTATCATGCATAGCAACTATACAAAACTAAAAATTTCAAATAACGGTCATAGTAATAAAATCTTTCAAGACAAGTGACTCGTGCTGACACTGTATAATTGTGCAAATAATTCTCCAAATCAGGATATATGCTTGAAATTGATTCTATTCAATTTGATTACACGTTCTCACTTGTATTCAGAGCAAAGAGGCATACATCTTTCTGAGTGAATCTACATGTAAAGACAACAAAGTTCCAATGAACAAATGATAGTTCAGGAATAAACTGCCAATTTATATATCTGGCTGAAGTTCTTTTCCTTGGCTGGATTTGAAGCAACATGCCAACTCTTTAGATTGAGAGGCAAAATGTATGCAGTGCAAGGGAGCTCTGGTGGCCTAGTGGTAAGACACTGCACTGCAGTCCCAGAGGTATGCAGTTCAAATCCACCAGATGCTCTGCTGGAGAAGAAGGGGGCAATCTCCTCCTGTACCAGTCAGATCTGATTTGACGGTACACTTAAAAACAATACAATAAAAACTTAAAAAAAAAAAGTATGCAGTGCAGATAATCCCCAAAACTTCAGAACTCAGCACCTCCGCTTCCTGGCCCTCAGCATCTTAAAGCAACAGGAGGACAGGGGAGAAAACACACATGGCAGGCTCATTTACAAAGCCAAGACTTGGCTCCCTAACATCTTTCATCAGTCTGCAAGGCAGTGAAAAAAAGAGTGGTGCTGAAAACATGGAGCCATCACAGTGCACTCAGGGTCCAAGACAGACAAAAACATGTCAAGGCTGAATAAATGTGAAAACCCACAAATAAACAACTGTAGAGGCTTATGAGTAATGAAGCTACCCACTAACTAACCTCAAACTACTACTGAAAAGAAGATTGTCCTTCTCAATGTTTCAACTCCATGTGGTGATATGACTTGTCTAACTCTCAGGAGATCTGGCTTTATTATCTTTCTTATTGTTCCCATATGTTATTTTTACCAAGACTCTATTTCTTTAGGTTATTTTCTTTATAGTGAAAACAAAGGAACTTACTACAGATTTATTGTTTCTTGTTTGTTTTGTTTTATTCTCTTCATTTTGAATATACCAAGACTTCATAAGATAAATTAAATGTTGTTTCTGAAGACGGTAGCCATATTGACACCGACCAATAAAAACAGCATTTTTGTGAATGAGCACTTGTTCCATATGGTAGAAGTAGATCTAACATAGTGTGGTCTATGCACTTCTTCTCACTGCCTCTGGTCAGAACCAACTCATAACTGACCTGTCATTGGTTTTCATTGGCTTTTCTTATAAACCACACAGGAGAGTACTCTGGTGGCCCAGTAGTAAGAAACTATGTTGCCAACTGAAAACCACATATAGTTTGAATTCATCAGCTTTTTCACAAGAGATAAATAGATAGTATATTATCCATTCATGCAATTTACTACTTCTGAAAATCTGCTGTAAGGTCAGCTATGAGTGAGTTCGATCTTGATGATATCAAACCCAACAACAGATCACATGGGAGAATATTGCCTATCTTTGTTCCATGAAATAAATAATAGATTCAAACTGGCAAAGAGGTACAGCCTTTGAGTTAGCATAGTGACTTTGTACAACCCACACCACTAGAAGGGAACTCTGGGGCTTAACTGTAAGGAGCTGTGCTGACAACCCAGACACATGGTTCAAATTCACCAGTTTTCCAATCCATGGGAGCAACACAAGCAACGTCTCCTGTGCAGTTTACTGCCTCTGAAAATCTGGTGGAGAGTCAGCCCTGAGCTGGCTCCAATTCGCCAGTACATGATACAGCACCATACCTTAAAACTCCCTTGTATCTCCTACAGCAGGTGTTAGCTTGCTCTTGCTGCACTTACTACATGGATCCGCAATTGTAAGGTTGAGTTAGCTCTGACTCACGGTGATCCCGTGAACAAGAGAGTAAAACCCTGCCTGACCTCACAATCTCTGCTATACTTAAGTCCATTGTCATTGTCACTGCATCAATCCATTTTATTAAGGGTCTTTTTATCCTTTGGTGATCCTCTGATCAGAGAATGAGTACAGTGAAGTCAAATGTCCATCCATCTCTTGTGTTTGACACAAAGCAGATACTTTTGATGAATACTGTGGACTAGGAAGTATGTACACATGGTTAGATTGGAAAATACATCCTTATACATAAAAGTATCATTATAAATAAATAGATACATACATACATGAATACATAAATGTATCCTTAATAAATCAATACACCAACATGATGTCAATTTACCCTTACCTTCTTCATAATGGTTATCAAAGTAAAATACTTTCCTATGTTGTCATTAAGTGTCTTCAAGTCAATTATGACTCAAAACAGCCTTATAAACAAAAGCCCAAAATCTTGTCCTATCTCTTGTCATCCTCTCAATCTCTCTCATACGCAAGCCCATTTTTGTCATCTCTGTGTCAATCCATTTTCTTGAGGATCTGCCTCTCTTTGATCATCTATTTCCCAGCACAGTGTCTTTTTCCAAGGACTAGCACCTCCCGACAACATGCTCACAGTTTGTGATACAAAGCTCTACACTCATTTCCTCTAAGATACCCTCTGATTGCACTTCTTCTAAGACATATTTTTTTCTTCTTTAGGAATTTAACGGCATTTTCAATGCTATTTATTAACACTACAGTTCAAAGACATCAGATTTTCCTTGGTCTTTCTTATTCATTATCTAAGTTATAGATGCTTAGGTAACAATTGAAGGCTTGGTTCAGGTGTACCTTAGTCTTTAAACTGATGTCCTTGCTCTGTAGAACTTTAGAGAAGTCTTCAACATCAGATTTTCCCAATGCAACATATCTTTTAATTTCTTGACTGCTGTAACCATAGATGTGGATTGTGAATCCAAATAAACTGAAATAATTGACAACTTCAATCTTTTTGCCATCTATCGTGATGTTGTCTATTGGTTCAGTGATGAGGATTGTTGTTTTCTTGATGTAGCGGTTTAATCCACATTGACGGTTGCAGCCTTTCATCTTCTTCAGTAAGTGCCTCACGTCTTCTTCACTTCTGTAAGTGATATCATGAAAATGTAGGCTGTTGATGAGTCTTCCTCCAATCCTGATATCACTTTCTTCTTCATTGAGTGCAGCCTCTACATTATTTACTCAGTATAGACTGAATAAATATGAAGAAAAGAGACATCTACACACACACACACACACACACACACACACACAGTCCTTGTTTAAAGCCCAAGGGGCTCTGGTGTGGGATTGTCCATAGGGAGTTAGTTGCACTGCTCACTCAAAGGATGTGTCTCTCTGCAGTTTGAATCAGCCAGCGATTGCAAGGGAGAAAGGTGGGCAATCTCATCCTATGAAATGTTCAGCCTTGGAAACCCAATGGAGCATCAGTTAGGAGTTAATTCCAACTCAGTGGCAATGAAAGGGAATGAATGAACACAAAAAGGAATTGGTCAGCATGTGGAAAATTTCAGGAGGCTACATATGATTTTCTTCAGTGATACTGGAGAAAAAGTTCGCAATGGATTAAAGAAATTGGAAAATATAGCACTCTAGGAATTGACCGAGTACAAATTGAGGTGTTTCAACAACTAGCTGCAACCTTGTTTAGACACCTTAAAGGTTAATGTGCACCTCACTCACATGATGTTGTTTACAATTGTGTCATATGTATGATGAGAAGGAAAACTGAAAAATAGTTAATGCCCTTGAATTATGATCTTGGTGAAGAATACTGAATATACTGTGAAGCCAAAAGAATAAATAAAATCATCTCAGAAAAAATACAGCCAGCTTGGTCTTCGAAAATGAGGATGGTGTATAAGAACTTTATTTCACATACTTTGGGCACATTATCAGGAGAGGCAGCCAGTCACTGGAGAAGGACATCAGGCTTGAAAAAGAAGGGGGTCAGCAAAAGAGAAGAAAAACTTCAGCAAGATGGACTGATGCAGTGACTGCAGCAAGGGCCTTAAGTGTAGCAGGGATTTAGAGCAGGATGAGACAGAGTGTGATTCTGTAGTACATGACATGGCTATGAAAGAACAATTTGAATATGCAAATTACTTAGCATTCCTCTCATCCAGAAACAGAGTTCTGAGATCATTCTCTCTCCCTTTGAATCTAGACAAGTCCTAGGGAGTTTGCTGGTCGATTAAATACAGCTAAACTCTGCACCAGACTGGGCACAAATTGATGCCTTTATAGTGCAGCTGTTTTGAATCCAAGAACTTGCGCCCTAACTACTAACTACTAAATTCTAGCTGTGTCCCCAGCAAGTAGCCTGTACCAGCTTGCCAGCCAAGTTAAGAAGACTTCTTGGAAGTGGATTTTACAGTCCAATTGAACAACCTGAGTTAATATTGTGGGCAGCAAGCAAGTCTTCCCTACTGAAACCTGCCCATATGTTAGTTTTAAGTAAATGTTCTTTCTGTTCCGAGATGCCATGGAATTGGCACCCACTCCTAGTGATCTTAGGTACAACAGAAGGAATCCTGCCTGGTCCTGCATCGTCTTCACCACCTCTGCTCCGCTTAGTTCCATTGATGCGGTCACTGTAGTGTCAGTGCATCACATTGAGAGTCTTCTCTTTTGATGAGCCTGTACTTTGCAAAGCATGTTGATCTTCTCTAAGAATTCACCACTCCTATTAGAATGCCAAAAATATATGACATAAAGTCTTAAGATCTTTGTTTCTCAGGATCACTCTAAATGTATATCCTCCAAGACAGTTTTGTTTGTTCTTTTTGACAATCTGTATTTGTTCAATAATACTCTTTGCCAATACCACAATTCAAAGACACTGACTCTTCCTCAGTTTTCCTTATTCATTGTTTAACTTCCACAAACATAGGTAGCAGCTGAAAATATCTCAGTCTGGTAGAGACACTCCTTAGTCTTCAAAGTGGCATTCTTGTTTTTTATCAGTTCTAATAGTTAAACACTATAAATTGCTTGAAATCATAATAGAAGTTATAAAGAGAAATAGATCCAGTGACTACAATTTTCATCTTTTCTCCATTTGGAATCAGAGCTATTTGAGCATTTCGAATTGACTTGATGTCAGTGGGATAATTAATACTACTCACTGGAATGTAAAAGAGAAATAGCTGGCCTGCTAAAAAAGTTATTTCCTGGTCCTTTGGGTTGATATTGGAAGGAATAATTTGGGTTCCAATTAATAAAGGAGGAAACAGAATTCATGAGCTACTCTCAGATCATTTTGTTTCTATCACGGAAGGAAGCTCAATTCCAAATGAATATAATATACATAATATAATAAAATCAAAAGCTTGCTTCAAAAATATTTCATTTGAATCCAAAGTTAGCTCAGACTAGGGCAGACTGGAACCAATGAGCCATTGTTCTAGTAAAGGCATTCTTTTTACTTAATACATGAACAAAAGGAGTTTAAGTGAGCTCCTGTGGAAATGCCTCTAAGTAGTGGTTGACACTGTCTTTATTTTAAGTTTGAGATCAATAAGGTTCCAGATCAATATCTGAGTTCCATGTCAGAGGCCAGTACATGCCTATGACAGATGCAGTCAGGTGAAAAGGAGAGTAAAACGCTTTGCTTTATTGGACATTTTTTTTAAAGGTAGATAGAGATTGTCAGGCTGGAATGTGGATGAGATTAAAGTACTTTTATTAGATAAAGAGGAAGCCCAGAGGGGGAAAGGCAACTAGAATTCTGTGACTTCTCTTTTAAAAGCTGAAAGAGTCCGACTTGCTTGCCACAGAACCAGAAACCACCTTTATAAACCTCAGTCATAGGCTCTGTAAACCCATGTATTATTTCTATTATCATGATAATTAATGTTTTCTTTGAAAAAGAAGAAGAAAACACACCTTCATTGTAGACACAGTGTTTAAATAATATATATACCCTGAAGCTAAGGAAAGTTAAGATGTAACTTCTAGCTTTGTATGAGCTAGAAACTTAGAAGTTTCTGGCTATTAATTGTGAGTATTTTTTAAATGCAATTATAAGAATTATAGTCTTTATAGGAAATGGGTTGTTGCACATTTTTCTATTCAACAGATAATAGACAGTCTGACTCTTGTGATATTAAAAACCTGTTTGGTGAATGAACAGGTCAGTGATGTAGAGGAAAGGAAAGTGGGATAGCCATCATTATCCATGACTCAAAATATGGTATGTCATCTGTTCTGCCAAGGCAAATGAACGGCAAACATCCCACCACAAAAAGTAGCAATCTACCTCAACTTTACGGTATGCTGAAGAGGGAATAATACTATGGTGGATGGTATTATTTCCTTAATAAAAATTCCTACATTTATATAGTTCCAAGAGCAATTTTGTCTTCAGAAAGAAATCTAAATGTTACTTTTTCTTAAGAAAATGGAGACAGCACAATCTAAAACCATTGAAGAATTCATTCAATTTAAGAATCGGAACACCTTTCTCTTTCTTTAGGATGAACTTGTTCTAGTTTAAATTATTTGCCATATTACTTATTGATCAACAAACTATTTAACCAAATAGCATTTGGGGGAAAGGAGGCAAAGAGAAAAGACAGACTAGAAAAAGTGATCAATCACATATATCTCAATACCTGAGTTCCAAACTACTGAGAAAGTTCTTTTAGGGGTTCCACGAGGCATGAATTAATTATTCAACCATGCCTTTAAAAGTAATATAATAGGTATAAAACATGATTTTCAGCTTCAGAAAAATATCCTTTTTTTTTTTTTTTTTGGTTAGAGCACGAGACATAGGCAAAAAGATATTTAGTAAACTTAGGGAGGGAAAAGAACAAACACTGGGAGTCAAAACACTGAAAACACTGAAGAGTCAAAAGCAGAAGAAAGGAAAAAAAATAATAAAAGCAGGAGTAAGATAACTATGGATAACTCACTCACGTATTCACCCAGAAAATGTTGACAGTGCTTTTCATGTTTTAGTGCCTGGTCTAAGCTCTGGAAAGTCTATCACCAGTGACAAATACAACTAAACCCTGGAGCAGAGTGTATCTCCAACTCTGTGCACTCAAGAGCCTATGCTTGAAACATTACCCTGTCAGTCAGTACAGATGGGACTGTGAAGGGCTTTATGCAAACTATTTAACCTCTCTTTTTTTTTTTT
>NW_006399900.1:5285612-5286367 GCF_000299155.1 Elephantulus edwardii | reverse complement strand
TTTCAACCTGTATGCAGAACAGATTATCTGGGAGGCTGGGCTCGATGAGGAGAAATGTGGGGTCAAGATTGGTGGAAGATCTATCAACAGTCTGCATTATGTAGATGACACAACCCTGATTGCTGAAACTGAGGAAGACCTGAAGCACCTGCTGCAGAGGGTCAAGGACTGTAGCCTCCAATATAGATTGAGGCTCAATGAATGTCAAGAAGACAAAGATTCTCACCACTGAACCAATTGGCAGCATCAGGATGGATGGTGAAGAGATTGAGATTGTTTACAGCTTTAGTTTGCTTGGCTCCACAGTCAGCACTCTTGTCAGTAGTAGCCTGGAAATTAAAAGGCATACTGCCATGGGACAGTCTGCGGTTAGGGGCCTCTCCAAAGTACTGAAGAGCAATGGTGTCTCTCTGGAAACTAAGGTGTGTCTCACACAGGCCATGGTCTTTGCAATCACTTGTTATGCATTAGAGAGTTGGACAATGACCAAGGAGGATAGAAGGAGAATTGATGGCTTTGAGCTGTGGTGCTGGAGAAGAGCATTGAGTGTACCATGGACTGCTAGGAAAACAAACAGATTCATCCTAGAAAGGGTTAAACCAGGTGGCTCCTTGGAGGCAAGAATTCTGAGGCGCTGTCTAACATACTTTGGACATGTTATAAGGAGAGACCGGTCCTTGGAGAGGGACATCATGCTTGGGAGGGTGGAGGGACAGCGCAGGAGGGGAAGGCCCTCTATGAGGTGGATTGATTCA
>NW_006399900.1:5278642-5285512 GCF_000299155.1 Elephantulus edwardii | reverse complement strand
AATATAATCCACTCTACAACCCTCATTGCATACTCCTACGATAAAAATAATGCCCTAAAATATAATACTTTTAGACTATTTAACCTCTCTTTAAGCAGAGATGATAATTTAGAATGCAGGAAGGATTAAATGTGACAACATGGGTAAAACATATAGTAATCATTATGCAAATAATCTATAGAATCTTTAGAATCAAGCTGCAGCTGGTCAGCGAATGTTATTAGGTGCCTTTGATTCAATCAGAACTCATAGTAATCCTATGAACAATGGATCAGAACCCTGCCCTATCCTGTATTATCCTCATCATTTCTGATAAACTCAGTCCCATCGTTACAGTCACTGTGTCAATTCAACCTATTGAGGATCTTCCTTTCTTACATACACCCTCCACCTTTCAAAGCATGATGTCTTTTTCCAAGGCAATACACCTAAGGTATGTGTGACACCGCATTCTTGCCTCTAAGGCACACCCTGGTACCACTTTCTCCAAGACATGTTAATTATGTTTTTTTGTGTTGTTTTTTTTTTTTTTTGCAGTCCCTGTGGTAATGACTTCTCTTTTCCAACACTACAACTCAAAGGCATTGATTATTTTTCTGTCATCCTTAGTCATCATTCAACTTTCAGTAAGTAATTGAAAGGACTATTGGATAAAATGCATCTTAGTCTTCAAACTGTTGTCATTGCTCCTGAACACTTTGGATAGATCTTGAGATCAGATTTTCCCACTGTGAGAGCTGTATTTCGATTTCTTGACTGCTGATACCAAGGGTATTGATTGTGGATTGAAGTACGATGAAATCATAGTGAAAAGACAATTTTAAATAATGAAGCTCTGAATTTGCCCAGAAGTCCTAAGTGTAAGTCCCTTCACTGACTTAGACCTATAGGGGTCCCTGATCTTGGAAGAAGATGAGTTTCAGCTAGAATGACTCAAGAGTTTCCTACAGCTCTCAAATTAAAAATATGGGTGAATGTCCTAATAATATCACCCTAGAATGTTGACAATTGAAGTAATTTCAAATCTTCAGGTCATAGAAACCACCTAAAGATATGATTTCTTTTCTCACTGCCTATTTTCCCAAACTAAGACGCATGTAGACTACCTCAGCCTCTTCCTGAAGATGGTGTGTGCAGCAGCAAATCACAACCTTCTGAATGGCACTGGGATAGAGAATTTATTAATTACCTTGTTTATTTCCTGCAATAAACCTCTGAGATTAGGACAAATTGATATGCAAGGAGATTAAATGACTCTGGTTTTGTCTTGGTCTCCTAGAGTTGGGCGCCAAGACTTTTTCTAGTCAAAGTCTGGGGTTTTAAGCTGATAGTCCTAGTCATACTTACAATCACAAAGTAGGAATCAAGTATGAACAAGGCTAAGAGAAGAAGAGAATTTATAAAGGCATCCAGTCTGACTGGTTCCAAAGCTTATGAATCTGTGATTCCAGCAGGAGGGGTGTGTGAGAAGATTCTACTGACAAGGGCCTAGCAGAGGTTAATATTTTCCATTCCATTGCAACATCCTCCTCTTTTCAATAAAGAATTGTAAGAAGCAACATGAGTTGCATTACTTTCCTGCCCCAGGCAAGTCACGTTGGCACAGGCTGGGGGATTTGGTTGTAAGAAATCACGCACAGGCATTACACAGGCTTATGACAAAGGTCTTGAGGATTCACACAGCCTTACGCAGCCCTTAGGGACCACCCAGTCAGGGTCAGGGCACTGCTGTGGCTGTTGACAATGTGGAGAAACAGCAGGTCTCAGCATCAGGAGGCCATTCTGGCCCAGAAATTTCATCCTTCTTTTGACTAAGAGTCATGTTTATCTTCAGGGTCCTGGTTCAGATAAAGTATAATGCATAGAAATACAAAGCATCTGTTTTATAGTTCTATAATGTATTATGTTTGTCTTTAAAATCTATGAAAAATAAAATATCATTTAAAACACAATTTACTAATTGTGGCTTCTTATCATTGGTAGATAGAAGAAGGCAGAGTATGACTGAAGGATGCTTCATTAACTAGCTGTAGAGTTGTTAAATGCATAACCAATTCTGAGTCCCAAATAATTCCAACAAGAAGATTTGGAGCCTCTCTAATCTCTGAATTCAGCTGTGCTCCACAGCTTGAGAGTCCCACTTGTTATAGTCAAGTTGGAAGCCAGCAGTTACTGCCTATCTCTCTTAAATTCACCACAGATTTATTGCATGAGTCCTTGGAGTTTTCCCTCTCAAATGTCTAAAGAGTTTATATTGAAATCAGTGTCCAGTGATTTCTCTTATCTTGGCTTTATCTCCTGTGGCTACTCTGCTTCCAGGGAAGGCAAGAGTGGGGTAAAAAAAAAAACAAACCACAAAAAACCCCCAAAACTCTAGTTCTTCGAATTGTCACATTGAACACAACAGAAGATGAAACTAAAGTTTCAGCATACCAGGTAATCGAAGGCAGTGCAAGCATTGAAGCCAGGAGATGAAATCCACTCTTCTGTTTCCATCTCAAGATTGTGGTAAGATAGAGATAGATGACAGAGATATTGAGAGACAGAAAGAGAGAGAAAGACATATTTGATAGTTATAGATACAGAAATCTGTAATATCTGTAATAGATATCTGTAAGAAAGAGATACAGATGAAAAACAGATACAGATATCTTTTAACTTTACAACTGTGACAAGAAACACACTTTATCTTTTTTTTAATTAATTCTTCAATCCTGTCACAACACTGAAAGGAAATTGACAACACCCCCTCCCCAAGTCTAAAGTCTGAGCTAAGCATGCTACAATCTACATAGTGCTATTGGTCGGCTGTCTACCAATCAACAATTGGTATCTTTTCATTTTAAAAATGGTAAGAGTGTATGCTCTGCTCACATAAGACCAGAATGAGTCAAAAGATAGAGTTTACATATTGTGATTTCTATGAATATTTTTTAAGCCTAGCTCTGGTGGCCTAGTGGCAAGAAACTGTGCTGCAATCCCAAAGGTTCACAGTCTGAAGCCACCAGCCGCTTTGTGGGAGAAAGAACAGCGATTTCCTCCCATCCATGAGATTAAATGCCTCTGAAATCCCATGGGAGGGTCAGTTATGGGTTGTTTCTGACTCAATGGTTCACAACAACAAACAACCTTAAGAAGAAAAGAGGTACATAAATAGATTCAGAGGCTGTTCCTAACCCTCTACCCATTTGCAAAGTTAGGTGTATTTAAAACTATTTCCAATTTATTTTCAGTTACCAGAGTTCATAATAGGCCAGGTAGCTAAGATCTTTCAAAGTGCTAACTTGTTTTAAAAGAATAAAAACGGGAAACACAATGACCAGCTATCATCTGAATCAGTTGGACTGGGTATATTCCACAATTAATCCAGCAGTTTGTGATGACAGAATGAAACCTCATCATGGTGTCTCAGTGCTGAGTCATTTCTCCATGAAAAGGCTCAAGAGCAGGCTAATGTCTCATCTTTTCTCCATCAAGGTGAGCCATATTATTGTGGTACTTCCTCTCCATTCTCCTCTGAGTCATTGTTTTCCGTGCTCCAAAATATAATTGGGGGGAGGAGGGATAAGTTCACCCCAAATGTTAAATCTATGAGTGTACATATTATACCTGAATTTCAAAATCAGCAATACCAAGATGACTGAATTAATCTCAATAGTTTAAAATATAGATCAAGCCATTGTTTTATTAAAAGAGAAATTTTTTCCTTAAAGAACACATAGGCCAGATTTACTAGAATTTAGATATATAAGTGACATATTAAAACGAAGATATGGCATATATTATACACAAACAAGAAACTCATTCTTTTTCAGCACATTCAAATATTTAATCAAAATGATTTGTTAGGGAATGCAGAGAATGAGAACATTCATGCATTTATTAATTTATTCAATATATATTTATACATTTATTCATTTTCTCAATACATATTAACTATATGCAAAATTCAATGCAAGTGGTAAAAAATAAAGAAAATATGGAACACACATTCCACCCACCAGTAAAAAGTAACTAAATAAACTGAAACCCACAGAAGTAGAAATGAATATTAAGTGAAAATCAGGGAGGCTGGGCATTGGCATCTTGCTGAAGCTTTTATGTAAGAAGCATCATTTGACAAAGGTGGAGTATGTTCAACAGAAAAGGATGGACATTCTAAGTAGGAGAGTAAGTGTTAGAGAAAAGAGATGGAAGTCGTGAAGGATGGGCCATCCAACGGGAAGTACAATTAGGGTACTCCTTGGGGTAAGGATGGTAAGACTTTGCCCACATACTTGAGGCATGGTGTCAAGAAACACTATTTCTTAGAAACTGATACAGCAGAGGGTAGGAGAGAAAAGATCTTTAATGAAATGGACTGCCACAGTGATTGAAATGATGATGGACATGGGGTAGATTTTAAGATGGCACAGCATGGGGTAAGATTGCAATCTGTTGTTTATAAGGTTGCTGTGAGTCATAGTTGACTCAATGGCACCTGACAACAGCAAATTTAGGTCAAGCAGGTTTTTAGAGTGGAAGCATCGAATGTGGATCTGGAAAATGTCATTAGTGAGTCAGGAAAATAAAAGTAAAAGAATGCTTGTAAATAACAAGAATTTGCCACTTGTATGTTGGTTTATCTTACCATATTGCCTACCACACGTATTTCAGATAACAAAAGAATCAACCACGGTGGACAGTTTTCTGTAGAGCTTACACCTTAAAACAGACTAGGAAGAACAAGCTAATAATTTGACTGTCGAAAAAGAAATGTCCAGTGAAAATTTTATGTATGATTTAGTGTCAGCAGATAAAGCTTCAGCTTGAAAGACACCCAAAATATGACTGAAGAAGAGCTGTCTGTATTTAAAATAGAGTTGAAGACAATGATATGTTCAGAGTAAAGCTTTCAGGACCTTCATTGCTGTTGTGGCATGACTCAAGATGACAGAAACTGCAGGAAACATTCATTAAGAACCAGAATATGGAATGTACAAAGTAAGAAACTAGTAAAATGGGAAGCTACCACAAAGAGAACTCATAATATGCTAGGCATTAATGAACTGAAAATGGCCATTTTTAATTGGACAATCATCTGGTCAACTATACTAGGAATGATACATTTAAGAAGAAAAACAACACATTTATTATCTTAAAAAAAACCAAGATCTATCCTGAATTACAACACAGCGACAGAATAATATTCATATACTTATAAAAATGTTATCTTAATGAAACTATTACCCAAATTTGCATACTAACCACTAATGTGAAAAAGGAAGAAATTAAAAATGTTTAATCAGTACTTGCAGCAAAATTGCTCAAGCAGCTATCAGGATGCACTGATGATCACTGGTGGAGAAGACTAAAGAAGATATGACCTTGCTGAAGGAAAAACACTGAATAACACAAGAGAGAGTCTTGTATGACCAATAATTTCTTTATTATAAACATCATTTTTAAACAACAACAAATAATATCTATACAATGCACTTCAAAAGATTAAAGATACAAGAATCAAATTAACTACATACGTAGAAAATGACCATGGTAAAGCTTAATATCAGTCAGATAAAAGCCAGGAGCTGAGTGCAGAATAGATCATTAACTGTACGGGTACAAGTTCAAAATGAAGCTCAAGAAAGTTTAGGCAAGACCACAAGACTCAAAACACAGCAATGAATATATCTCACTGCAGCCTAGATACTATCTCAAGAATAGAATTGAAATGTTGTACAAGGCCAAAAAGAATGTCAGAAGAAAATATAAATTTTGTTATTTAATAGAGTATCTAAAACAAAGGGAAGGGGAATGATGATAGAAGAGAACTGAACAGATTTAAAAGTTTCCTGGGAAAGCAAAGTAAAATATTGCAATAAAATGTGTAGTCTAGTAATTTAAAAGTCAAAAAAGGAAGACCACGCTCAGCATTTCTTGAGCTTAGACGTCTTAAGGAGAGATAAATCCTAACCTCCAAGTTGTAGTACTGAAGGAGTCTTTAGGCAATCCATTGAATAATTAAGAATTATCATGGCATTTTCCATTTCTTCATATGGATGTGAAAACTTGACAACGAATGAGAAAGCCCAATGAAATGATGTCATTTAATTGTATTATCTGTGAAGAACGTTGAACATCCCATGGGTTGCCAAAAAAAGAAAAACCCCAATAATTATCACTTGAAGGGAGTGCAACAAGGGTGTTCCTTAGAAGCAGCAATGGTGCAACTTTTTCCTCACATATTTTGGGCATGTTGTCATGAGAAGCCAGTCACTGGAAAAGGAAAACATGCTGGGGAAAGTAAAGAGTGAGAAAAAGAGAAGATCCTTAATGAGTTGGACAGATAAAATGGACTTGAGCATGGCAGAGACTCTGAAGACAGCACAGCACAGGACAAAACTCCTATCTATTGTTCATAGGATAGCCGTGAACCATAGTCAACTTGGCGGCACCAAAAAAAGGGCGAATCAAAGAACTATAAAAGTCATTTAATACACTGTCATTGTACCAAAAGTAATTAGTCAACATTCAACATTTTCAGCAGGCACGTCAACACTCTTGGCACCAGCAGCCAGGAAATTAAAAGGGGCATTAATATGGGAAAGTCTGCTGTTAGGTACCTCTCTAAAGTACTGATGAGCAATGGTGTCTCTCTGGAGACTAAGGTGTGTCAGATACAGGCCATGGTCTTTGCTATCACTTATTATGCATCAGAGAGTTGGACAATGACCAAGGAGGATAGAAGGGGAATTGATGCCTTTGAGCTGTGGTGCTGGAGAATAATATTGAGTGTACCATTGACTGCTAAGAAAACAAACAGATTCATCCCAGACAGGGTTAAACTGGGCTGCTCCTTGGAGGCAAGAATTTTGAGGCTCCATCTAA
>NW_006399900.1:5263162-5276172 GCF_000299155.1 Elephantulus edwardii | reverse complement strand
GGATTGATTCAGTGACTAGGATAATTGGGATGGGAGTGTCAGAGACAGCGTGATTGGCACAGGACTGAGCAGAGTTTAGGGCTGTTGTACATAGGGTCGCTATGAGTCGCAAGCAAGTTGATGGCACATAACAACAACAACAATTAAAAATGGTTGTTAACAGTGCACTCATCGAGAAATCGAAACTAGACTCAGAAGAGAACATAAAATGAGGGACAGTCCTGCTAGCATTGATGGATCTTGGCTGAAAGTAAACAATACCAGAGAGATGTTTACTTACCTTTTATTTTTTTTAGCTGTGAAAAGGCATTTATCCATGTGACTCATAAAGCACTATGAATCCCATTGTGAAGAGTGGAAATGCCAAAATACTGAATTACGCTTATACAGAACCTGTGTATATAAATATCAAGAGACAGATATTTAAACATAAAAAGATAGAAGCCAATTTTCTCTTTGGAGGCTAGTATTTTGAAGCTCTGTCTCACATACTTTGGGCAGATGGCCAGGAAGGACCAGTTCTTGGAGAAAGACATCATATTTGGAAGGATGGAGGGAAAGTGCAGGAGAGGAAGACGCAGATGAGATGGATTGACACCGTAACTGGGGTAATGAGGGTAGGTGTATTGGAGTCAGTGAAAATGGCTCAGGACACGATGGGTTTCGGAGCTGTTGTATCTAGGGTTGCTGTGAGTTGCAAGCAACTCAACGACATTTAACAACATTATTTGAAACAATCAAGAAAAGTGTACATTGAGGTGTGGCCTTTGACTATACTTATTTAGTGTGTATACTGAATAAATAATTTCAGAAGCTGGACTATATGAAGAAGAACATGGAATCAAGATTGGAAGAAGACTCATTAACAGCATGCTATTTGCACATAACGTAACTTTCATATGTTGAAAGCAAAGAGGAATCAAAGCACTTACTGGTAACCCTAAAAAAACCCACAGCCTTAGTATGGATTACACTTCAACATGAAAGACAATAATCTTCACTACAAGCAAGATTATAATATAAGGAGTCATTGTCAAAAATTTCATTTAACTTGGATCCATAATCAAGGTCCAAAAAATCAGCAATCAAAAAAATATATGATAAATTTCATTAGAAAAAGCTGTAGCAAGACACTTCTTTAAAAGTGTCAATAAGCAAAGACACTAATTTGAGGACTAAAAGGTGCTTTACCCTAGCCGTGATATCTCCAAATGCCATATATATACACGAAAACAGAACAGTTAGGGAGGAAGAGGGGGAAAAAACCCCTACCTTATCTGAAGTGTTAGTGAAGACTATTGAATGTGCAAACTTTTGCCAGAAAAACAAATAGACTTGTCTTGGGTGAAGTATAGTAGAATGCCCCTTACGAGTTAGGATGGTAAAACTTCATATCACAAAGCTTTGACACATCACCTAGTAAAGCCAGTCTTTGGAGAAGAATATTATGCTTGGTAAAGAATAATGGTTGTGGAAAACAAGAAGGCACTCCAGGAGATGAATTTACAAAGGGGCTTCACCAGTGAATTCAAACATTTCCTATTATGAAGACGATGCAGAAGTAGGCAGCATTTTCTTCTCTTGTCATTGAGTCCCTGAGAGTTAGAACTAACTCAGTAGCATCTACCAACACCAGCAATAAGAATAGCCGGCATCTTCACTTTGACCAAACACTAATTAAATATATTAGACAGAATGAAAAACTTTCTTCTGACAATTTCTAACATTTTTGTCTATTTGCTTTAATAAAGAAGTGACACTAGGATCATTATAGGCAATGTCAGATGGATCTTAGCTGAAAGCAAAGAGCACCAGAGGAATGTCTTATCTATGTTTCACTGACTATGCAACAGTATTTGACTGTATGGATCACAACAAACTGTGGCTAACCTTGAGAAGAATGGGAAACACTGCATGATTCAAAATCAGGAAAGATGTATACCAGGAATACATCCTATTCCCCTTACCTTTCCAGTCTATATGTGAAAGTGGTCATCCAGGGGGCTGGTCTCTGTGAGGAAGAACGTGGCATCAGGATTATACAGAAATGACTGAAACAGTAGAGAGCTACTAGAAATACAAGCTGGTTTTAGAAAAGACAATGTCACTAAGAATATTATAACAAATGGAAAATGGATTTTAACTGAAAACAGAGAGTATCAGAGGAATATCTATTAGTATTTAATTGACTTTGCAAAGACATTTGACTGTGTGGATCACAACAAATTGTGGCTAACCTTGAGAAGAATGGGAATCTCAGAACACTTGATTGTGCTTATGTGAAACTTACTCTTGGCCCAGGGAGCAGTCCTCAGAACAGAACAAGGAAACACTGCATGGTTCAAAATCAGGAAAGGAGTGTGTAAGGAATGCATCCTACTTCCATACCTTTTTAATCTGTATGCAGAACAGATCATTCAAGAGGCTGGACTTTAAAAGGAGGAGTTTGGCATCAGGATTGGAGGAAGACTCCATGACACAACCTTGCTTATGGAAACTGAGGAAGACATGATGTGTTGTTGAAGAAGGTCAAGGACTACAGTCTGTAATATTGTTGAGATTGGAAATCAACATCAAGAAAACAGAGAGTCTCACCACTGGGCCTATTGACAGCACCATGATAGATGGAGAAGAGATTTTGAGTTTGTTAACAATTTCAGATTACTCAGCTCCATAATCAACAGTCTTGACACCAGCCATAAGGAAATAAAAAGATGAATTGCACTGGGAAAATCTTCAGTCAGAGACTTCTCCAAAGTGCTAAGAAGCAATGATGTCAGACTAAGGTGAGGTGTGCCTGGTCCAGGCCATGGTATTTGCAATTACTTGCTGTGCATTAGAGAGTTGGACAATGACCAATGATTACAGAAGACAAATTGATGCCTCAAAGTTGTGGTGCTGAAGAAGAGTCTTGAACATACCACATGGACTGCCAAGAGAACAGACCAACCTGACCTGGAGAGGGTGCAACCCACTTGCTCCTTGAGGCAAGAATTTTGAAGCTAGTCACATCTTTTGGGCCTGTATCCAGGAGAGAACAGTCCTTGGAGAAGGACATCATGCTTGGAAGGGTGGAGGGACAGCGCAGGAGAGGAAGACTGGATGATATGGATTGACACAATACTGAGGTACAGGGGCACGTGTGTCAGAGACAATTGGTTCAGCATATGGAAGAGTTCAGAGCTACTCTTCACAGGGTCACTACAAGTCACAATCAACTTGATAGCACATAATGACAAACAATCATGTAATTCGTAGTGAGTTGCACTGCTTACACAAATACCCTATGTCTCCAGAAATGCCATATGTCTCCAGTTTTTCAAATCTACCATGGGCTTTGTAGGAGAGAAGTAGGCTATTTCCTCCTTTCATCAACCTCAACCTAAAAAGCCCGATAGTGGATGAGTTGCTGTGAACTAGAAATGATTCTAAGACACTGAGTGGATTGAGGTACACTGTAATCAGGTCCACGGTTTGTGCTAGGTGGCTCCAATCCCGAATCTGTTTGTCTTTATTTTGTGCTATTTCACTACCTAACTTACCCATTCTCACCCAACAGCTAATGACACTTGGAAATTTCCTTTAAAGACATCTGACATCAAGCGAGATGTTTTCTCAAAAAGAAAACATATGAATATACCTCAAAACAAATCACACTTTGACACTATTGATGTAGTCTTTCAAAATCCACGCAATGTTTACAGAGCTGAAAGGTGCCCTGTTTATTTCTCTTTCCAAATCAAGAAATGTGAAGCAACTAACAATATTCCTGCTTGCTCAAGTTAGCTGTGAGGCTGCAGTATGTCTATCATTTAAATCACACACTTTCATATTTTTAAGATATTTTACAAAATTATGATTGTAGTTATGTTTATAAAGATGTGTATGAAGGCATCCTTCCTGATAAATGCTAGAGGCAGGAAATCTCAAAGCAATATTGATACCTGGCCTGACTCTGTCTTTACTTTTAATACATTTTTTAGATATTTGGGAAATTTCTGAATAAGTATCGTTACATTCTGTCTAGTAGAGTGGATGGATAGCTGAATATAGGGGGGTTTCGGATGCTGTAAATTACACAAGAAGGGGTTTCTCATCTTTCTCCTTCAGAGAAGTTTATGGATTTGAACCAAGTGCCTTTTAGTTACTAGCACAGCTCCTTACCATAAGGTCACCAAAGCTACCTCCTGAATAAATTAAGGTTGGTCAATTTTTTTAAAAAACAAGTTTTATTGTGATCTGAGTGAAGATTTACAAAGCAAATTGGTTTTTTATTCAACCTTCCACACATACTTTGTTTTATAAAATCAATTACAATGTCACACTCCCCACATTAACTCTTAACTCTCATTTCCACGAATCCTTCTAGCCAGCCCCCTGCCTGCCTTTGAGGCTTTTTTTCCCCTTAGGTGCTGTTGCTTGTATGTGCTGTCAAATTGCCTCCAACTCAATGAAACCGTCAACGCAGTCAATCTCTCTGTTTCTCATGATGTGGTCAATTTGCCCAGTTGGGAGAATTTTTGCTTCATGTTGGTGCATACTCCAGACTGAAAGCCAGAGGTTCTTGAGCACCATCAGAAAGAGGTTTGCGTCTTTTGAGTTTTCTGCAAGCAAGGTTTTGTCATCTACACATGCCCGCTTGCTGCTGAGTCTTTCTCCAATTCTGATGCTATATTCTTCTTCATATAACGCAGCTTCTTGGGTTATTTGCTTAGCCTACAGATTGAAATAATATGGTCAAACAAGACAACCATGACATGCACCTTTTCTGGTGTTTAATTGAGCAAACCCCCGGATCTTTCTGAATCACTGATTCTTGGTCTATGTACGGGTTCTGCATGGAATTCTTCGTGATATTTTTATTGTTTTTGTTGTGTTGTTAAGTGCAGTCAAGTCGCAGGCAACTCATAGCGACCCTATGAAGGAGAGTCTTCGAGCTTGGGTGCCTTTCATTCTCTCTACAGGTTCAAAGGGTTTCTGGAGGCAAGCTATTACAGAAGTGGATACCACTCCTCCTTCCAAGTTATTCTTATTAGGATATCCTAATATTCTTATAATAGAGAGAGAGATCAGCTGGCCCAGTGGACAGAAGACGATGCTACCAAGCCAAAGGTTGGTGACTTTTAATCAGCAGCCCTCAGGCCTGTCTTTCATCATTTTTGTTCAAACATTCCTCTAGGTCTTATAGCCCTGATGTACAAGTTTCCGTACCACCGTCACTCATGGTTGCTGTGAGGCTGAACACTGTGACACTGATGTGTCAAATCCATTAATGGCTGGTTATCCAATGCGGACAGAGAGTGGGGTGGAGCTCCCCATTACAACAAGCTTGGAAGGAGGAGTGGCATCCACTTCCATAATAGCTTGCCTCCGGAAAACCTATGAACCTGGAGAGAGGACAAAAGGCACCCAAGCATCGAGGACTCGCCTTCACAAGGTCGCTATGAGTCGCCTGCAACTTGACAGCACTTAACAACAATATTCTTATTAGGATTCTTATATCTAACTATATATACATATATATGTGTGTTGTTGTGTTGATTGCCTTTGAGTCAAGTACAGCTAATAGTGACCTTATGAACAAAAGGCCTAAAGCCCATCTACAACTATTGACATTTATCAAAGTTCATAGAGTTTCCAGAGGCATGCTGTTTAGGAAGCCCCTCCTGCTTCCAAACCTTTCATAGTATGTTATTGCTGTTATTTGTCATTGAGTCACCTGCAATGTATAGTGACCCTATGGACAGCAGCTCTGAACCTTTCCCTGTCCTGAGACAGTCTCACTAATTCAGACACTCCACCCCCTATCACCTCACTGTATTACTCCATCTCATCCGGGGTCTTCCTCTCTTGCGCTGTCTGTACACCCCTCCAAGCATGATGTCCTTATCCAAGGACCAATCTCTTTTGGCCATGTGCCCAAAGTGAGATGGAGCTTCAAATTACTAGCCTCCCAGGAGAGACTTGATTTCACCATCATATATACATATGTACATATACATACACATACATATACATAGGTTGTTATTGTTTATTGCCATCAAGTTAAGCATGACTCATAGCGACCCGATGAACAAAAGGCCTGAAGCCTTTCTTTTTTTTTTCTGAAGCCTTTCTATAACTATCTATAACTTTCTCTAACAAATCATCATTTATCAAAGTTCTTAAGATTTCCAGAGGCATGTTGTTTAGGAAGTGGGTGCCACTCCTGCTTCCAAATTTCCAAATATATATATATATATCAATTACACTGAACAAGAGAGGAAAGTACACATTTGCTATGTGTCTTGCATGTGCAGGACATATTTTCATATTCATTTCTTAAAAGGGCAATTATAAAAAGAATAGCTAACAAGGTTTGGTGGCCTGATGGTAAGAATCTGTGTTGCAATCCCAAATCAACCAGCAGCTCGGCAGGAGAAGGATGGGTAATTTTCTTCTGTGTGATTTGTTGTTGTTGTTGTGTACCATCGAGTCAGAACTGACCCATAGCTGACCCTCCACTAGATTTTCAAAGGCACTTAATCGCCTGGGAGGAGATTTTCCATTCCCATCCTTCTGCAGAACAGCTGGTGGCCTCGAGCAGCCTGCATTCATAATTGCTGCGCACCTTCTTGTCACTAGGCCACTAGAGCTTGCCCCCCCATGATCCCCCGTGTGATTTACTACCTCTGGAAAACCCACTGGAGAGCCAGCTATGGCTCGCTTCCGACTTGACAGTCCACAACAACAATAAAACTTATGAAGAGTGCTCATTTCCAAGTAGTATAAAAGCCATTTTACTTGTATTGTCTCTTGAAATTCTCATAATAAAATGAGTTGCATTTATTATCTTCATTTCACATTTAAAGAAACAGTAACAAGGAGGCTACATGATATGCCAAAAGTTACATGCTCAAAATTACATACGTTAATAATCATTTTCCCCTTATAAAGCTTGGCTATCTAGTTGCCAAAGCTAGGAAAAAGTCACCTGGCTTCAAATGAGGCACTTTGTAAAATAAATCGTTTAGCTGTTCATCTTACCCATTTCTTGTTTTACTAAACACACACTTATTTTCCCAGTCTCCTTTGCAGTTAGATGGTGACATGACTGGAATTGAGACAGGAAAATGTGACTCAAAGTGATAAATGGCCTGGTGCATCTAACTACGAACTCGCAGATCTCCATTCTCTCTCTTCCTTCACAGCAACTGTTTGAGCTATGGGCTGTCAGTTTTGGCTTCTGAAAGGCTGTATGATGCAATTACGACCCATTTCTCAACTGCTTCGTCCCCTCCCACAACGATTCAGGCCTCAGGGACTTGGTGGATTGTCTCTGTAAGTCAGACCTGACTCAATATCCGTGGTTTGGATTTTGGTTTCCAAATTGCTTAGATAGATGTGAAGGAGATATGTTACTCTAGTCTATTGAACGATTGAGATTTTTTTCCCTGCTAATCAATGCAATATCGGGTACTTATTTTCATTAATAAAACTGCTCTCTGTATTTCCAATGTTTGTATGTCAGATGCGAATTTACCTACATATAGAATTCTGTTCCTCGAGTGTCCTTTCTTGTTAAGAAAGGGATTTTTCCTTCAACACCAGCTGCAGAAGTCAGATTCCCTTGGATGCTTTTTGCTGTTTTACATCACATTGAAACTACAAGAAGGGACAGGAGAAGTGAGAGAAACTCTCAGCAGACGTTTGCTCCTCTGAAGTGATAGGCACTCACAGAATTCATCCAAATCATGCATCCCAGCATAGGGAGCAGCTTGGTCATCTCTTGTGATCCTTGATTTCTTCCACCTCCCAGAGTCTTGGAAATCTAACATTGGCTTTCCCGGGCCTTTTATCTGCCAATCCTTTTAACAGTTCTGTAAACACCTGATCTGAAGAATGTAATTCCATCTCATTTAATAGACCAAGTGTTTCTATTTTTCTAAGCAAATGGACAGTAATAATACAACTTCTTCTCCAGGCAATTGATCCTTGCTTTTTGTCATTCAGATTCTTTCTCCTGCCTACTTAGCTCTCCACACAGGCTACAGAAATCCAAACAGTAAATCCACAGGTTATGAAAATCTAATGACAGACAGCTCATGCTTGCCCTTTAATGTTATGTAAATTTACCCTCACTTTGAAAGAATTGCATCAACCCCTACAAACAATTCATTTATCACCTCTATTTGATGCATATGTAGCCTTTAAAACACAGGAAAGGCTTTGAAACTCCTTTTGCACTCAAGTAAGGATAAATAAGAATGTGTGCTTCTGTTTCAACTTAACCCACAATTTGATTTAAAGACTCACGTGGGAATGGGATCTTGTTTGTAACCCTGGGACTGCCTGTATTACTGAAATCTCACTGCCAGCAACAGCCAACAATGCAGGACCAGCTTCATGGTTGTGAGACACGTGAAACTACAAAGGACCCTACACTTAGAAAGGCCCTTCACTTGGTGAAATGTTCAGCTGTTGCTTTCTTTAAATTCTCAATAATTTTTTTACAGGATAGCTTGCATCTTCATTTTGTACCGGATCCTAAAAATTGCATACTTGGCCCTGCAACAACAATAGTGTTTGAGAATTCAAGTTCTCTACATCAAAATACTGAGATGAATATTGGTGTAGTAGTTAACACTGGAGAATGAGAAATTTGAAAGAGATAGATCCTCTTTCTATTCCCCCTCATTTTTTCTAATTTTAAATCAACTGTGTAATATTTTAAAAATTTTTCATTTGAGTTAAATTTTATAAATCATATTGGATTTTCACACATTTTTATAACATAAATTATCATTGATGAGTATAATTAAATAATTACATGTTCATCAGCATCTTATTTTATATTGCCCTTCTCTTCTTTCACTCAACTGTATTATTTTTATTCCCTTCTTCCTTCCTTATCATCTCTAGTGACTATACAAGAATAATTCTGTGTTAACACTAAAGGATGAAAATGAATTCATGAAGCATTGTAAAACATGGATATATTTAGATAAAATTATACTGCATAAGTCAATCATAAAGGAACAATTATGGTATGATAACACTATTATAAATCGCTAAGGAAAGATTTACATATATTTTTTAAAAACTTTTTTATTGTTATTTGATTTTTTTCATCCAACCATTAATATACGTTTTGTTTTATGACATTGATTATAATCCCCACATTGTAATAACACTTTTCCTCCTTCATCTGCATGATTTTGTTTCTGTTTCTCTTTGGACGAATGGTGCCCTTTTGCTCTTGAGTGGTTGACTATTCTAAAGAATAACTACTTCCTTAGTGTTACTGTTCACTTTATGTGTTTGTCTATTGTTTGACTGAAAATTGTGCCACAGGGATGAGTTCAGTTCAAGGCTCAAGGATGATCAAGGTCCGTAGTCTTGAGGGTCCCCCCAGTCTCTATTAAACCAGTAAGCTTTATTATTTTTATGACTTTTGCTTTTTCTCACTCATCTGTCCACTCTACCCATGCCCTATTGTGATCCTTTTTAGAGTGCTCAGTAGTGAGAGTGCGGCACTATTAGTTAGTCTGGTATTAGGGTTATGGAGTTTGAAGTTTTCGAGGTCAGCTAATTAGTTGTCATTGTGGTCAAATGTCATCAAATCAAGTATGACCCATAGCAATCCTAAAATCAACAGATCTGAACCCTGCACTTTCCTGTGTCATCCTCACACTTCCTGATACACTTGAGCCCATTGCAGAAGTCACTGTGTCAATCCACCTGATTGAGGGTCTTCCTCTCCTTCACCAATCCTCTGCCTTTCCAAGCATAATTTTCCTCTCCAAGGAATAGCCTCTTCTAGCAACATGCCTGAAGTATGTGAGATGAAGCTTTATCAAATCTTTGCCTCCAAGGAGCAGTTGGATTTCTTTCTCCAAGATTTATTTGTTCTTTTGGCAGTGAACTGGATATTCAGTACTTTTTTCCAACGCCACTGCTCAAAGGCATCAATTCTCCATCTGTCATCTTTATTTATTGTCCAGCTCTCAGACACATAGTAAATGGTGGGAAAGATCATGACCTGTATCAAATGAATGTTAGTCCTCAAACTGACATCATCACTCCTCAATTATTTGGAGAAGACCCTCTCTGCAGACTTTCCCAGTGCGATATGTCTTTTGATTTCCTGACTGCTCGTACCAAGGGTGTTGACTTTGGATCCAAGTAAGATGAAGTCATTTTACAGTCCGTTAATTAGTATTATGGATTAATTGTTTTATTTTCTTCACTTTTCTTTGCTTGAGACAGGAAGAGATCAATACTTACACTGTCAAGGGAAATGTCAAGTTTTTAAGATTTCAATCATTACTCACCCAAGTAGGATGCAGAATATCTTTGTAAGCTACACTAAGCCAATTGATCTTCATGTTCCCCAAGACAATGGTTCTGAGAGAGATGGATTTTCTATATGTGACAGAGTTTCAAGAAGTCCTTGTAGCTAGAATGTTTCTTAAAACAATGCTGCTCACATTCATGTTACTGGTGTTTTCCTAATGTATGTTCCCATGAGGACAACTAAGTCCCTGACTCCTTATTCTCTGTTGTAGCCACATTTCTTTCCATCACCATCTCTGGTGGCTTAGTGGTAAGTAGTTGTACTGTCAACCTAAACCTATATAGTTTGAAACTAACAGCTGCTCTGCAGGAGAAATACAGGCAATCTCTTCCCAGTGTGATTTACAGCCTCTGAGAACCTACTGGACCATCAGCTATGAGTCAGTTCCAACTCAACAGTACATAACAATACTTTGAAGCACAAGTCAGTTGTGCATGGTCTTTGTTACTGGCATCCTAAAGGGTTGATGAGGCAAGACAGGACAGAAGATGTCCAGCAACCATGAAAGCCACATCCATAAGCATTTCAAATCCATGGAATTTTTAGGGAAAGTACTACCATACACCAGGTGTTAGTGACTGTTGGTACAATAGACCTTATAGATTGTATTGAGTGGAGTATGTAGAAGAGAAAGGGGAGGAGGGTTGGCACAGACACGAAAAATTTGGGGCTCACCAATATATCCTTGGAGTGACATTACCTTTGGAAGTAATGAAAGATGAACACAGGAGAGAAATTAACATGACAGATGAAGACTGAGTACTGATCCAGGGTTAAGCTGAATAGAAGCCTACTGAACAGAGGTCTAAAGAAGAATGGACATTCTACTGTTGTTGTAACTATTCCGTTTAATGGACTTCCACTTAGCAAAATCTGGGTCACTTAACAGGAAAAAATTCACTTTCCAAACACAATGGACAAAACCAAAAACTTAAAGAAAAGAAAATAAACAAAAATGTTTATGTCCAAATGAGAATGCCACTTGACATATTTTTGGTTCTTTATCTAGAAGTAAAACCAACACCTTTAACAAAACCAAGCCGTGGTGTCAGCATCAAGGCCCAAAATTGATGGTGTCTCTTTATAGTACATATCAGACTCAAATAAAACTATTTTGTTTTATTTTTATCCCAAGAAGATAATATGCCTTCATTTTAAATATTTGCAAGCTCTAGTGGTCTAGTGGTAAGATCTATCTTGCAATTCCAAAGGCTTCAGGTTCAAATCTTCCAGCTGCTCCATGGATAAACAAATCTCTTCCTGTGCAATTTGCTGCCTCAGAAACCCACTGGAGGGTGAAAGATGAGTTGACTCCAACCTGATAGCACAGAGTAACAACAAGAGAACTGCATCAGGATTCACAAGGTTTATAAAAAAATTCAGTACTTATTTATGAGTAGAAAGATATTTCTTTAAAAAAAGTATTAACTATAGCCACCTAAACGTGGTCCTTGAAAAACTCACACTAAAACAAAAGTCAGATTGCTCTCAATTACATAACATTGACAGCTTCCATATCACATAGCTCTCAAATTAGAAACAGAAGAAAATTAGTCTTAGATGAAGAAAATGTGGTATGAGGGAGTATATTTTATTCCTTAAAATTAGTCATCTTTGATTTAAATACATTCCGACAGTTTTACCTCCACAAGTTTCCATTAACACCTGAACCAAATGCAAATTCATATTTATCTAACATACATTTTTTGTAAGAAATTTGTTTACCTTTTGTATAACAAGCAGTCATATCCTCTGATCCAAACGCAGAAGCCGGAATTGTTACATAAATGAATACTAAAAACATCAAAAAGTTCACTTTTTACCTGATCTAAGGGGAGAAGGGGAAGGCAAATTCACTGCAGCGTGGACTGTATCATTCCTGAAATAATGTAGCTGCAGCAGGCTTACAAATGAATTTTTTTTTAATCTCAGATGATTTTTCCGCTCAAGTAAATTTGAACAAGTCATCTATTAAATTATGAATCACCAAGAAGACCTGCCAAGCCAGAAATTGTTCTGTTGTTTCACCTGCAACTTTTTTTTTTAATCATCATCTACTGGGGCAATTGGGGTATGTCAGTCAGTGAAACTGGCTCAGGATAGAGCAGGTTTCAGAGCTGTTGTACGTAGTATCACTATGAGTGGTAGGTGATTTGACGGCACATAACAACAACAAAGCATTGAAAAGATTAAGTGACTTCACTTTGTTTTTATTTTAGCAAATACTAGAATATGTCTTCTGCCTGTAGTCTCTGCCAGCAATAGACAAAAAGCTGAGAGCAGTGCGCTTGGAGGCTAAGCGCTAGAGAGGAGTTTGGTAATCTTGACTTCAGCACCTGCCTTCCTGCTGTGGGTTCCTACACTATGCATTGTGTTGCTTGTATTTCCAACCGAGATGCAACCAGCTAAACTCACTTTGTAGAAAAAGCAAATTAAGATCTTTCTCATTCAAGTAGAAGTCATTAAAAATAGCTAACTCTCTGTAATATAGAATTCCTGGTGCTACAGTGGGTTAAGTGTTAGGTTACTAAGTGTAAGGTCAGTTGTTGGAACCCACCAGCTGCTCCAAGGCTGAAGCTAAGACAACATTAATAAAGATTTGCCAGACTTGGAAACTTGAGTTGAAATAAACTTGAAGGTCAGTGAGCTTGTGGTTTTTGGATTAAAAATAAAT
>NW_006399900.1:5262517-5263062 GCF_000299155.1 Elephantulus edwardii | reverse complement strand
GGGAGTGTCAGAGACAGTGCGATTGCCACAGGACAGAGCAGAGTCTAGGGCTATTGTACATAGGGTTGCTATGAGTTGCAAGCAACTCGACGACATAGAAAAACAACTAAAACAATATATGATAAAAACCTAAAGGTATTGAAGAAAGAAGCCCAAATTGTACTTTAAGTGTACCTTCACCATAGGCCAAAAACAAGGCTGAAGGAATTGACACAATACCAATTGAAAGGCTGGAAGTGCTTAAATTTTTATGGCAAGAAATTTAGATGATGGGTTAACTGACTAGAAGAGATCTTTATTCATATTCATTTTCATTAAAAATGTGGAAATTATCAAAGATTTAATTAATTTTATACGTAAAACATTTTGCTTAACATAATAAAAAATGTTAAACGCAGGTTATATACGTGGATTTCACCTGATGGTATGCAGAGGAATCAGATCGACTACATCTGCAGAAAGAACTGCTGGAGAAGCTCAATATCAGCTGTGAAAACTAGGACAGGAGCTGATTGTGGAACAGACCACCAACTACTCATATGCAA
>NW_006399900.1:5246640-5256530 GCF_000299155.1 Elephantulus edwardii | reverse complement strand
ATGTATTTTGTATCTTTTTTTTTTGTCAGGAATTCTAAAAAACAAATCTAAACAATCAAAGCTGACTCATACATCATAGAGCTCCGTTTTGAGCTTGACTTATTTACGTGCTCTAAGATGATTGGACCTTCAAAAAAAAAAAAGTTGGTTCGTTTCCAGATTCCTAGAAACTGAAAAGTTGCAAGCCGCTCTTGGGAGTTGGTAACAAATCACTTAGTGTTTTAAAAAGCAACGTTATGCAAATCAAGGCTAAGGGTTTGCAATTAAGACTCTATTATAAATTAATCTTAAAAGAGCTAAACTGAGAGTATGTGCTGATGTATAACATGTGTTTACAATTTATAATTTGGTTAAATTTGATATGTAATGCATTTTAAGATGTATTTTATTATGATGATTATCAAAGATAATTTTAGTAGAAAGAATGATACTAAAAGGCAAAATATGAATTCTTTGTAGAACCAGCAAATTCTGAAAAACTAGTTTCTTAGAGAGTTTGTGTGACTATATATAGAGAGAAAGATTTTTAAGTAAAGGAAGCTTTATTAGTTAGTGTCTACATTGGAAACTAGAACAAATCCAATGAGTGATTTAATGAAAGCAGTTTGATGGAAGAGATTGATGTCACAGGTAATAATCCAACAAAAATCAAACTCACTGCCCTTGAGCGGGCTCTGATTCATAGCAATCCTCCATCAGGTTCCTGAGGCTGTAAATCTTTAGAGGAAGAAACTGCCTCATTTTTCTCCCAGTCGGGCTGGTTGGATTTAATCTGTCAGCTTTCTGCTTGGAGTCTGACACATAACACACTATTCCACCCGGGCTCCTTCCTTGGTCGATAAGAAAGCTGAGAAGCTCAATGGGTAGCAGTAGGACAACCTATGGATCATTGCTGGGTTGGTGGTTGCTGTGTAACGTTTAAATCTGAACCAACCCATGGCCTGATCCTCCAGAGGGTTTTCAGAGGCACTAAATTGCAAGGAGATTCATCTTTCTCCCCTGAAGGAGCTGGTGGATTTGAACTACATATCTTTACTTTGACAGCCCAATTCCTTGACACTCTGTCAAGTAGGGAGCTCTGATGACTTAGTGGGAAGGAGTTGTGCTTCCATTCCAAATATAAAGAGTTGAGATCAACTAGTTGTTCTGTGGGAGAAAGATGAGCAATCTTCTCCCATGTGATTAACTGTCTCTGAACCCCTCTGGAGGACCAGTGGTGGGTCAGTTCTGACTCGATGGCACAGACAACATTAAAGATAAGCTACTATGGCAGGAAAACATAAAACCACATTAAGAGCAGAGTACTGGTTTGATAGGGATGGGCAAATCAGAAATTGGCTATCTAACAAGGGAATATTAGGACAAGAGGCATGAAGGAGCTGACTTACACGCTTTCTTGAAAGTAATTATTGGTAAAGTGATTGTAAGGGGGAAATAAAAACCCACAATATAAATAAAAGAAATATAATGGAAATAAAGGACTGTATAAAGCACAATTATAATGTGTGTATAAAACACAATGTACATGCATGAAACACCATGTGAATGAAAAAGAAAAATATTAAATTCTTTTTAAAGCACATAAGAGAATTAAAGTACATCCCCCTTTATCAAACCAACAAAGCTACAACCACTGTCATGGAGTTAATTAGGACTCACAGGGGTCCTACAGGACAGAGTAGAATGGTCCCAGAGAAGCTGACTCAGCACATTTCAATGTAGTATCTGTACATTGTACTGACATCAGTACGACTTCAACATAAAGTTATGTAGAGACTTCACCTTGCTCAGATAACAAGGGACAGGATTCTCAGAACCTGTGAATTCAGGAAGAGATTTTCACAGAGGTTTCAGGAAAGGCAGGAGAGGTGAACAAACATTCTTGACCAGGTAACTTGGCTGGGCAAAATTTTAAAATGACCCTATAGTGAGCCTTTGTGGGGAAGAGTGAGAGGTAGTTAAACTTGCAGAGCAAAGCCAGAGCTTATGGACATAGGCTCATAACATCCATCAGGAGAATATCAGAACAAAGGAGACATACTCAGTGAAGGACTTTGAGGAAATGGTGTGATATGGAGACTGTTGTTGTTGTTATGTGCCTTCGAGTCACCTACAACTCATAGTGACCCTATGTACAATAGCCCTAAACCCTGCTCTAGCCTGTGCCTTTCTTACTGTCTCTGATACACCTACTCCTATTACTCCAGTCACTGAATCAATCCATCTCATCGAGGGTCATCCTCTCTTGCACTGTCCCTCAAGCCCCCAAAGCATGATGTCCTTCTCCAAGGGCTGATTCTACTTTGTAAGATGTCCAAAGTATGTCAGCTGAAGCTCCAGAATCCTTTCCTCCAAGGAGCAGCCTGGCTTTATCTTCTCCAGGATGGACTTGTTTGCTCTCCTAGCAGTCCATGGTATATTCAGTACTCTTCTCGAGCATCACAGCTCAAAGGCATCAATTATCCTTCTGTCATCCCTAGTCAATGTCCAGATCTCTGATGCATAGCAAGTAATTGCAAATACCATGGCCTGCATCAGGCACAATTTAGTCTCCAGACTGACATCACTGCTCTTCAGTACTTTGGAGAGGTCTCTGACAGCAGACTTTCCCAGTGCAATTCGTGTTTTAATTTCCTGCCTGTTGGTACCAAGAGTGTTGACTGTAGAGCCAAGCAAACTGGAGCAATTGACAATCTTAATCTCTTCACCATCCATCCTGATGCTACCAATTGGCCCAGCGGTGAGAATCTTTGTTTTCTTGATGTTGAGCTTCAATCCATATATCTGGCTGCATTCTAACTATGTTCTGTTTTGATGCTGAATCATGCAAGTAATACCCCAAAATACTCATCTAACTGGTAGAATAAAATGAGATAATGCAAATATGTAAAAACACCTCTACAGATAAAACTTTAAAAAAAATAATAATGGTTGTAACAGTGGTGGTAAACTATCTCAAATGAACTTCATGCCACTTTCTGTTTTCTGGCTACTTCCATAAACATCTCTGAGAATAGTGCTAGAAATGCAATGTCTAAGGCCACACCACAGACATGCTAAAGCAGAATCTGAGTTTTCACCAGATCCCTGCATGTCAACATACAAGGTCAAGAAACACTGCCTAATGGAGCCAGATATTAAATTGGGAAAAAAAGCCTGGAAGTCTCTACCTCTTTTTAACACACTGATTGTGTAGTTATTCACACCTTCATTTTACAATAGTAAAAAAAAAATAATAGAATGGAGAACAACCAACAATGTGATATTTGCTGTGAGCACAGAATCAACAGGCATGTTCTGCATACTTGGAATTCTCACAAAGTAGATTCCCCACCCCCACCTCCTTTTTGAATGTTGTCTTTTCCCCCTAAGCCTTTACACAAGTCAAGTACAGGCATAACTTACATCGTCTAGACTTGCCAAATTTTACCAAGTGAAATCAGATCATTAAGCTCTATTGAATCTTGTGCATATTTCTTTTAATTAAATTCTATTTAACTGCCACCAGACAGCATTGCTGGGGGTGGGGGGAGAATCAAATTAAATTTGATCAAAGGTGACATGACAGGTTGCAGGATTTGTGGATATAGAGGGGGTTGAAGGCTTAGCAAAAACAGGAAGGAAGCTCAACAATCTTTGGTGATACTAAATTTGGTGATTCTAGACCTTGATAAATTTGACTGAAAGCCATATAGACTGCAATTTCTGTTCTGACACCCTCCTTAAATATTAGCCTTCATTTTTAGACCTTCTAAAATGATAGAGAAGCTATGTATAGATAATGATTTAGTCATATCATATTTTTATTTATTCGTCAAAGTTACTTAATATTTTAAATGACCACAACTACAGTCCCTTGCTGTAATCACCATGTCAATCCAACTCGTTGATTATCTTCCTCTCCTTTGCTGACCCTGCATCTTTACAAGTATGATGTATTTTCCCAAGGAATGGCCTCTTCTAGCTACATGTCCAAAGTATGAAAAAGGAAGTGTCTCCACTTTTGCTGCCAAGAAGGACTCTGGCTGCCCTTTTCCCAAGACATATTTGTGTAGTCAATTAAAAAAATAACAAAACCCAACAAAAACACCCCAAAAAACACACAAAAACCAAACTATAAAAGATAACATCTTTAAAAACATTTTCATCTTCTTAATGGAAACTTAGTCTCTTTTCAGATTATTACACATAAATAAAAGCTTGTTATAGATACAAACATGTTAACATAGCAATCTTACACACTCAAATTAAAGATAAGAAGTGAGCTATGCCTTATTCCACCACTAATCTGACAGTTTGCCCTACTATGGGGGCTGTGTGCTGTTGTGACACTGGAAATTATGAGATTGATATTTCAAATCCCTACAGGTGGACAAATTCCACTGGGCTCTCTGACTAATACAGGTGAGGGACAAGAGCCCTGTGGATATAAAAGCTGCAATGTATACATGACACTACCTTGTTTGCTGAAAGCAGGGAGGACTTGAAGCACTTACTGGTAGAGATCAAATGTAAAGCTTTCAGCATGGATTATACTTCAACACTTCCAAAACAAATGAACAAAAATCCTCACATGTAGACCAATAAGCAACATTATGAATAAATGAAGAAAAGCCTGAAGTTGTCAAGATTTAATTCTTCTTGGAGTCACATTTATTGTACAGAGTAACAGCAATCAAGAAGCCAAACAATTCATTACAGGAGGCAAAATGTACTTTAAGGTGTTAAAAAAAAAGACCTCACTTTGTAGACTAAGATGTTCCTGACTCAAACTATGATAATTTCACATATGTGTGGAAGTTCATAAATTGCTCAGGAAAGTTGAAGAATTGATGCCTTTGAATTACGTTGCTAGGGAAGAATATTGAACACACTACGGATTTTCAGGGTTCTTAGCAATCACTTGTTATTCATCAGAGAGTTGGACAATGACTAGGGAGGATAGAAGGCGAATTGATGCCTTTGAGCTGTGATGCTGGAGAAGAGTATTGAGAATACCATGGACTGCTAGGAAAACAAACAGATTTGTCCTGGAAAGGGTTAAACCGCGTGGCTCCTTGGAGGCAAGGATTCTGAGGCTCCGTCAAGGAGGGACCAGTCCCTGGAGAGGGACATCATGCTTGGGAGGGTGGAGGGACAGCGCAGGAAAGGCAGGCCCTCTATGAGGTGGATTGATTCAGTGACTGGGATAATTTGGATGGGAGTGTCAGAGACAGTGCGATTGGCACAGGACAGAGCGGAGTTTAGGGCTGTTGTATATAGGGTCGCTATGAGTCGCAAGCGACTTGATGGCACATAACAACAACAACAACATGGATTTTCAGAAGAAGGACCAAATAGTTTGGAAGAAGCAAAGCTTCTTAGAAAGAAAGGTGGTGAGACGTTGTCTCCTGTACTTTGGGCATGTAACCACGAGGAGCCTGTAGAAAGCTTGGTGAAGTAGAGGATCAGCAGAGATGATGAAGAATCCTGAGGAGATGACTGAGAACGGGGCTGCTTCAAGGGGCTCAAACATGGCAAGGAGGGTGAGGACCAGCCAGAGATTGGTTCTTTTGTAGGTAAGATTGCTATGAGAAGGAACTGACTCTATTACACCTAACAATAACAGCAACATGCCTAATTAAGAAAGCAAAAGAAGATCACCAAAAATCTGATGCCTGGTTCAGGACATGGTCTTCTCAATTGGCTGCTACGCATCAGAGAGCGAGACAATGAATAAGGATGAAAGGAATGAATGACTGAGCTGTGGGGCCTGAGAAGAGTACTGAAGATCCATGGGCTACCAAAAGAACACACAGAGATGTCTTGGGAAGAGTACAGCCAGGGTGTTTCTTGGAGGCAAAAATGGAGAAGCTTCCTCTTTCATACTTCGGACATGTAGCTAGATGAAGCTATTCCTTGGAAAAAGACATCATGCTTATAAAGATGCAAGAATATTGTATCTAAACATGAAAGGTTATATATAGTAACTTTTGTTGAACTATCGAAAATAATACACAGAAAAACTCATTGCCTATTACAAATTCACACACTTTTAGTTAGCATAAAAAATTGAACACTTGTCATAACAAATTTCTTGTTATGTACCATTGAGTAGGAACTGACTCATGGCTGACTTTTCAGCAGATTTTCAGAAGTAGTAAATCTCATGGGAAGAGATTGTCCATCTTTCCCCGCATAGAGCAGCTCATGGATTTTAAACATATGCCTTCGGATAGCCAATGTAGCTTCTTAGAAGCCTGGTGTGGTCTTCTCAAAGCTGAAAATAAATTTTAAAGTTCTCAAATGTAAACTTTTCTCAACTATCAACATTTTTAATAATCTTTCATATTTACTTTATTTTGTTAATTGCTTTTGAAAACATAACAAACCAAATACCAATTCCACAATTTCAACATATATTATCCAGTGATTATATTTTTTCATTTAATTTTTTGAGTTTTTAAAAATTCTCATCCTCCTTTTCTGAATTGTGCCTCTTTCATTATAGACTGAATTAAGAAGTTAAAATTATACTGAAGGCACTGGTAAAAAATAAGGCCTAGTAATTAATGGGATACTAATTGCATGCTTCAACTAACAGATACAGCTCTGTATGGGCTCACCAGTCTATTCCAGGAAATTTGGAAGACAGCTGTTTGACTAGAAGAGATCCATATTTGTTCCCATTCCCAAGAAAGGTGATCCAACAGAATGTGGAAATTATCAAACAATATTATCAGTTTCACATGCAAGCAAAATACTGATGAAAATAATTCAAAAATGGCTAGAACAGTACATAGATAGGGAACTGGCAGAAGTTCACACCTGATTTAGAAAAGGATAAAGGACTTCAGGTATATCATTGCTGAGGTCAGGTGGATCCTGGCTGAAAGTAAAGAATATCAGAAGAATGTCTATGTATGCTTTCTTGGCAATGTAAAAACACTTGACAGCATGGATCATAACAAATTATGGCTAATATTGAGAATTGAAATACTAGAACACTTAATAGTGCTCACGTGAAACCTATATCTAGATCAAGGGGCTGTTTTGTGAACAGAGCAAGGGAACACTGCATGTGTTTAAAGTTAAGAAAGGTTGTGCATCAGGGTTGCATCCTCTCTCCGTACCTATTCAACCTATGTGGTGAGCAAACTATTCGAGAAGCCAGACTCTATCAAAGAGTGTGGCATCAAGACCAGAGGAAAACTCATCAATAACCTGCATTATACAGATGACTTAACTTTGCTCTCTGAAAGTGAGGAGGACTTGAAGCACTTGTTGCAGATCAAATACAGCCTTCACTATAGATTGCACCTCAACATTCTTGTTTTTCTTGTTGATTGCCTTCAAGTCGATCACGACTCATAGTGACCCTATGAACAAAATGACTGAAGCCCTTCTACAACTATTGACATTTATCAAAGTTCATAGAGTTTCCAGAGGTATGTTGTTTAGGAAGTGGATGCCACTCCTGCCTTGCTCACTGAAAGTGAGGAGAATTTGAAGCACTTGTTGCAGAAGATCAAAGAATACAGCCTTCACTATAGATTGCATCTCAACATTAACAAGACAAATGTCTTGGGCCAGTAGGCAATACTGGAGGCCATAGATGGAGAAAAGATTGAAATTGTCAATGATTCCATCTTACTTTGATCCACCAGTCAGGGACTTCTCCAAACTACTTAGGAGCAATGATGTGATCAGTTTGGAGATTAAGGTGTATCTAGGTCATTGGTGGCTACTATATGTCTGTTCTTGAATTTGGTTGAGAAGAAAATGAAGATCTTGAAACCACAGAAATTATACAGCCTTTGTACTAATATATAGATCACTGTATTGGCATGCTTCACTAGTCACTATCAGAATATCATAGAACATTCCTAATACAAGTTTGTTTTTGCTATGTGGCACCAAGTTGCCTGCAACTCATAGCAACCCTATTTTAAAAAGCCCTAAGCCTTGCTCTACCCTGTGCCAATCTTGTCGTCTCTGACACACCTACCCGCATTGCCTCAGTCATTGAATCAATCCATCTCACTGATGGTCTTCCTTTCTTGCACTGTTCCTCAACCCTCCAAATCATGACATCCCTCTCCAAGGACTGGGCCTGCTCTGCAACATGTCCAAAGTATGATCACGTTTCTCATGGAAAAATAGCTAATGTCCTAGTGATGGGATAGGTCATCTTATTCAATGGATACTTTTCCAACCACAGGTTTTCTTCATGAAGAAATTCCAAGATTATACTCATAAATGAGAATATGTAAAGGAACCACTAAACATAACTATAATTACATAGACTCCATTTCCACCTCAGAGTGTGTTTCAGCTACATAACTTGTATTCTATGTCTCTTGGGGCAGGTGGCCAGTTTTACCACTTGGTTGAAATCCTAGGGTAAGTTTGGAAGGAACAACTTAATTCTCCTGCAGCCTGTTTAGCTTTCACCTATTTCAGGACCCTAGAAGGACACCTTAAACCTGATCATCTCCTGGACTTGTGTGTGTGTGTGTGTGTGTGTGTGTGTGTGTGTGTGTGTGTGACAGAGAGAGAGAGAGAGAGAGAGACTTATGTTTAGTGGTTCCTTTACATATTCTCATTTATGAGTATAATCTTAGAATTTCTCCCATTGAAGAAATAAGGAAACGAATGAGTTACATAGTTTGTCCACATTGGCTCTTACAGATATTTGATAAAAATATTCTGAGCAACTATTTTTCCACTACTCAGTGCTTCTAAGAACTGATTCTTAGACGTCCTACTCAGAAAACTGTATTGTCATGCTAATTCCATCCATGTAACATACGCCTGGCTGTCAGAGTACACCTTTGCTGCATGGGGTTTTCAATGGTTGGTTTATCAGAGAAGATTACTAGATCTTTCTCCTGAGGTGTCTCTGGACAGACTCAAAAGCCCAACCTTTTGCTTTCTAGTGAAAGTCCTTAACCATTTGCGCTACCCACGGACTCTTGGTAAGGAAGAGAAAAGGAGGAAACATATTGCCCTGTCATACTTGTAGACTGTTAAGTTTAGGAGCAACCTTATCCAGGACAGTCTATGGGAATAGCTGAAATAAAAAGCATGCTTCACAAGTAGCTTGACATAAAGGCCATGTATTATGGATATCCACTGAAGGCCCCATTTCAGTATGGGTCCCAGAACCTGTCTACTCCCATGTATCTTCATTAAGGTCTCATACATCCTTAAAACTTAAATTTCTACTTGTCTCCATGACTCTGATATTTCCCTTCTCCATGACCAGTTTTACTCATTGAGATGCCACCCATTTAATACACCCTTTAGTGCCCAGGACCTCACGCGGGTGGGTTATGTAAGATGAGTTTGCATTCAAGCCCTATCTTTACTTAACACTATTGAGTCATGATACACAGTGTTTTCTTCCTTAAAATTAGAAATGCAGTATCTTAAAAGAGGATAGTTATAAGGGCAAAAAGACCTTATGTGAATATCACACAAGAAGTGTTCAGTACAGCTACCATTTCTTATTTGCTTTGTTTACATCAGCATGATAGCATTTGTTTTACCTTTTAGCTATGTATGTCTTTGTCCTATGTATATGGCATGTCTGAGTATATGATAGTCTTGCCAACTTAACTAAAAGCAATTGTTTATTCACATTCACTCTAGTGGTCTAATACCTCCTAGGATATACCATTTTATATACAAAACTATGACTAGCTCTCTATAGATTGAAGTTAATTCCAGAATATCACTTGTAGTATGCCATTGAGTCAGAACCGACTCATAGCTGAACCTCTCCAGCAGGTTTTCATAGGCAGTAAATGGCACAATAGGAGGGTGCCCATCCTTCGCTCATGGAGTAGCTGGTAGATTTCAATTGTGTGCCTTCGGGATGGTCCTAGACCTAGAGATAGAGATAGAGA